>NW_010972731.1:7725768-7863416 GCF_000737465.1 Haliaeetus leucocephalus | reverse complement strand
GGGGACACGCACACGCCAAGGTCCCCTCGGTTCCACCAGCATCAATCCGACCGTCCGGTGCGGGAGCGGGAGGGACGGGGCGGCAGGACGAGTTGCCCGTCCTTGGCATCGCAGGGCGGTGGAGGATGCTGAGCCGCAGCCCCCCCAAGACCTGCAAGAGGGGAGAACCCCCTCGAGTTCACTTATTTCTCGGTGGGGTGGGAAGGAGCGAAGTTGAAAGACAGCCTCGTATTTATTTTCGACGCGGTGGGGGATTTCAGACAGGCGCTGACCCTCTTGCTGTTTATATAAGAGAGCTCGGGAGTGCATGTGCGCTTTCTCGTCGCAGAAAAATGGAGCGGGTTGGAGTTGGTTTGGGGAAGGCACATGCCTCGCTCGCCTCGGGTCCCGAAAACTCCCCTTTGCTTTTGTTCTTTTGCAACTTGCAGGCAGGGAAGGAAGAGGATAGTCAAGCCTCTAAATCTCATCCCCCCTCCCCTGTGTCCTTTACCCGCTTTATTAATGTTAAGTGAAGAGCAGTGTGTTCCTCTCAGTTGTGACATCCAGAAAATTGAATTTTACCCAAAATGCTTGTGTGCAAGCAAGCAGAGAGTTGTCAGTCTGTCTTGATAATCTTCAGAAAGTGAGCTTTTAGCTGTGCTCTGCACGTCAGCTCAGAAGCATTGACATTGTGCAGATAATTAATGCTTTTACCTACCCCTGATACCTGCCTGCAGCTTGCTGCCTATATCCTGCCACTGCTATTAAAAGCATTATTTATTAATATGGTTATTATTGATCTCGCTTCAGTTAACCAAAGAAACCCGTGTGCATCTGAGATCACTGTTTTCCTCAGCAACAACACCAAGTCGAGTGTTGTCGTTCGGAGGAATTGCACAATCCTCCCCAGAATGCTGCCTTGGTCTGTTATTAGGAGAAATACTTGGAGGGAAACCCCACAATTTTTATGGCCTTGGGTCTCCTCTCGTTTGAACTAGGTTTACACGAACTATTGACTTTTGCAGAGATATTTCCGCTTTACACCGTTGCGAGAGGGGAACCGAGCTTCTATACGCCTGTGAGTGGAAGGCAGAAGTAAACAAGTAAACACAGTGATGCTTTATCCATATCAATATTAACTGTAAATGATGGTTCTGTAACAAAAAAGTGATATACCTGGTCCTGGAGGGGCTTGGGGAGGGCACTGCATTCCTGTTACACCTTGGAGTGAGTCAAGACAGATCTCTTAAAATGAGGTTGTCGTGTTTCCAAACTTTGGGGGCAGGCAGGAGGGAGCAGCCTTCTCCTTTGGCTTTGGTGGGGTCTCGCTCTCGGGCGCAATGCTCTGAGTTTGGCATCCCCGAAGCCGCTACCGCTGACAAATTAACCCACAGCGGGAGGAAAACAAAGCGGTGTTGGCACGGAGCAAGGGAGGTTTGTGTAGAAGAGGGTTCAGGTGTGCTCGTGAGGCTGTGCTTTTATTTTGCCTTTCAGCGTGTCTCCTAAGAATTCACAGGAGAGCAAGTTCCTTTACAGAACTTACCTGTCTAACATAATATTAGACGGAAATTGTGACGGTTGGTTAATAGTGAAGCAGAAATTTAATAAAACTACATAAGCCCTGTGTTGTAGTATTATTGCTGTCAGAGCCGATATGTTTTGACTGTAGCAGAGCAAAGCTCACGACATATCGCAGCAATAAGGATGAGCTCCTTGCTGGGATTTTTTCCCCTTCTCCCGGTCGCCAGCAGTCCCACGCATCGCAGTGAGAATAATCCCTCGGTGTCGACTCTTAAGTTTCTTGGCGAGAGTGCTCGCGTTGCTGGTGGTTGTGATTTCTGAAGCTGCTTAACGAAGCTGCGTTGAGCAACCTCGAAGCGAGGAGATGTGTGTCTTGCTCAGGAGCTGGTGCTGTGCCCAGTCGGTGCCGGGTGCGTGTCGGACCCCGAGTACCCAGAGGTCGGGCAGCTCGGGGACGAGTGCCACTGCCACGGAGCTGGGACACTTGGAAAGCAGCTAGATGGGGAGACGGCTTGAGGAGGAGTGTGGGTGGATCAGTGCTGTCAGGACTGAGATTCCCCGGGTGCCTGTCCCGGGGGAAGAGAAACTTGAAAGAGGAGATGGCAACACAAAGGTGGTTTCTGGCCAGTTGTGCAGTTTTGGTGACTCTTCTGCTCACCCAGAAGCATAGATCCATCAACCACAATAATGAGTTTTACGTTTACATTAAAATCTCCCTCTGTTACAGAAGGAAGGGACATGACTGTGACGTCTCCTAAAATCTGAGTCTGAAGAGCTTCACCAAGGTACTTGCTCACCTGGGAAGCGCTAACCCCTTCTGAAAAGCAGGTGCCCTCCTTCAATAGTGCTTTTTCTTGCTGGGGGAGTTGTCCTTTTGCTCTCTTTGGGCTTTATTTTGGGGTCTCGCTCTGGGCCTGCCAATGCCCACGTCCCTCCTCTGCCCATGCTCACTGAGTGTTTCTCGGTGTGGGAGTGCATCTCCCCTGTGGTGTTTCAGCTCTAAAACTTGTGCACGCTCCCCCCCCCCCACCAAGCCGAAAGACTTCACCCCTGCCTGTGTCCCCAGGCTGCGAACAGAGCCGTCCGTCTGTCCAGCATGCCTCAAAAAAGCGAGGGTGTCCCATCCTGCGCATTTGGGGTCCAAATCCTGGTGGGTCCCTGTTGGCTTTTGGGGGTGATCCCGGGGGATGCTCCTGGCAGAGGCAGGGAGCTGCATCCCGCCACGCTGTGGGGTTTGCACCGCGGACCTGGGCACATCAGCATCCAAAAAACCAAATGCAACCACGGTTTGGGGAGTGCCGTCGAGTACATCTCGCGTGGGGCTGCCGGCAAACCCCTGTCAATCCAGATCGCCTGAACCACAAAAACCGCCCGGCCGCTCTGAATATTTGTCGGTAGCAGAGATAGCCCAGACCTGTGGTCTGGAGCAGGTGGAAATCCTCCGCGGCTGGGTCAAAAGCATGGTTTGCCTCTGCAGCTTAAGCAGAAGGGGTTACTGCCAGGCTTAGAAATAGCTAAAAAAAGCTGTTGCCTGGTTCTCGGGGGGACAGGTGGGATGGGGATCAGCTTACGGGGCCGGGAGCCTGCCTAGCCGGAGGCACGCATCCGCCCAAAGGGCTGCACAGCGGAGAGAAAACGGGGGAGTGGGCAGGCAGATGTAGTAGATGCACATTGGTGTTTTTAATAGCTGTGCTGCGTTTGGGAATGTTAAGAAGAACCTGGAAAAAATCCCGCCCCACCCCCCTGTTTGCATGGTTTTGTATTAAGAAAACCTACAAACTTCTGAATTCTCAAGCGACAGAAAGCAAAAGAGCTGCAAGGAGCTGGTTTTCAGGTGTGGGAGCAATAATCAAAGAGTTGTGTCCATTAAAGTTTAATTAAAGGAGCAGAAAGTGTTCGCACTGGCTCTGGGTCTGATTTTCACGGTTGACTTTTGTCGAGCTCTTTGCTGTGCAGTGCCATTCTTCAGCTTTCTGAAGTGACGGCTCCAGCACAGGAGTCTCCTTCCGATCTTCAGGATTACCTCCAAACCCAACTTCAACCAGAAAGTCACTTGTACGCGACAGAGCAAATAGCTCGAATACGGGCAATGGTTGAAATTGCATTTTCGCTGTCAAGTTGTATTGTATTTTCCCTCTTTTATTACTGATTTACTTTTAAATTGCCTTTTTTAAAAAAGATATATAATTGGAAGCAAACGTACTTCTTTCTTCAGTCCTGGATCTCCTACGTGGGTTTATTTATAGAGGGCTGTGGGTGGGACTTTGTGTACTCGGTGTGCACGTTGGGTGGAATAGAGCAGGACTGGGGTTTTTGCGATCCTGCGAGGTCCTTTCCTGGCTCTTCCCAAGCGCCGCTGCTAACTGACGGCTCTGCAGAAACACAGAGCTATGCCTGTATCCAGAAGGGTGTTTTCTTTAATATTTTTTTTTTTTTGCTGTTGCTAACGTTTCGATCGACGAAGTGTTGAGTCACTTTTTTGTCAATCCGTAGACGTCCCTGCACCTTGGCGGGGGGGACGTTTGGACGCAGCTCCTGGCCCTTGCTGGTTCGTGCCCGTGTAACGCGGCGATGGGCTGGGGTGGCAATTGGCAGCTGAGGTGGAGCGGTTGGGAGGAATGCTGACTTTGTGTCCGTCGCCAGTACGTTGCATTGCTGCGAGGGGTTTTACTGTATGACTGGCTGGAGAAACGGGCTGTGACCTGGGACGTAACATGCAGCAGAGATTAAACCTGCTTTCCATCACGGCGCCGAGCGTCAGCTTTGCAGCACGGCTTTGATAAGGCACGAGCAACTTTGCCGGTTATTTCGTGATTCATAAAAACATGCAGTGATTCATTATAGGTTGAATTCTGTGTGCCTTAGTCAGAAAAAACCCTCCCCTGATTTATTTTCTCAAGTGGCTACAGAGCTTGTTGGTGCCAGCTGATTTCTGTGGGACTTGGCTCTGTTCTCCCGTCTGGGTAGAGTCTCTGCATGCATCAAATCTGTTGGGTTTTCGTTTTGTTTTGTTTTTTGATGAAGTTCTCCTCCTTGCAGCACTTGCTAGTTGCCCTTACAAGCACTTCAGGGCAGACCTAAGGTCCACAATAACATTCTGTGTGTTATTTCCAAGCATTCCTCAGTATAGGTGTCTGTAAGTACGCTTGGATGGTGAAAAAATGCATTTAATGCAAAATGCTGGATCTGCTCTGTTTCTAGTGCTCTGGTCTTTGCTCTGTCTCCCCGTTCCTCATACTGGGCTAAACTCTCTGCTCGGCAGTGTTACAAATTTTTCTCTGACACGAGGCTTGCGGTTCTCTTCATTCCTTATTGCACAATTGATGTGTTCTGGCTCCCACGTCTGTGGGAGCATTGCCATTTGTGATTTGGGGGGTTATACTGAAGCGCACAGAGGTGTGGGTATAAGTGACCGGGTCTGGGCTCCCATCGGTTTAACAAACTTTATTTGATTGCTCCATAATAAGCATGTATCAGATTTGAGGAGCTTTATTGGAAAGCCTTTGCTTTTAATCTGTTCTTATTCAGGCTGTATCCTGACAAGTGCAACGGGGAGGGTTTGACCGAATCATAATTTGTCATCTCCGAATATAAATATTGCAGTTAAAATATTTAGCGTGCTGTGGAAAAACCCGTTAACGAATAAATGTATTTCTGGCCTCATCCTGGGAGCTGCTGAGCATCCATGACGCCCACTGAATCTGGTGAGAGGCGCAGGTGCTGTGCACCCAGCAGCATCTCCCGCTGAATGACAAGCAATTAGGAAACATACGGAAGAAAAGTCTTGTAAATTGTAACTTGTCTAAAAATATGTTGTCCACATGTGTTTTAGCTCCTTTCATTTCAGCGTTCTGTGTTGGCTCAATACATCTAATCAACAGTTTAGTCCTGAGTTTTGTCTTTAATACCAACAGAAACTATCTTTGTTAGCTTGTCGTGGTCCCTGCATCCCTGGCACTGCCAAAACCCCTCGTCTCTGACCTCTGTATTGCACCCTGAATTCCTTAAGCACTGCTCATAGCTCATACCTCTGTGAAATGCCTTTTATTCCTGTCTTCTAGCCAAACTCGGGAGTATGGATCAGTGTTGGAAATCCCTGTCCTATGGCAAAGCTGCTGTGATATTTAGGAAAAATGTCAGCGTACGCAGCGGCGTGGGCAGGGGGGTGGCTGGTTGCTCAGAGCAAGGTGTTAAGCTCTCTGCAAACTCAAGCAGGCATTAGCTGGTGCTTGGCTCCTGTTTTTGAAATGACTTTTGCAACAGGGTTAGAAAGCTAATTTACGAAAATACTTTCAAAGCGGATGAGGTTTTGCCGTAGCTTTTTGCAGCAAGGACTGATGGATGGTAATACCTGTATGCATGCAGAAGTGTGAGTGTAGGGAAACCATAAAAAAAAAGATATGATGCTGGGTGCCCAAGAAAGAAAACGTGAAATTGTCCGATGAATTTGACTCATAACAAAAAAAAAAAAGTCCACCTGAGCAAAGTGTACAAAGTAAATCAAAAGTATAAGTAATGAAAATAAAATTAGATCTTTGACTTTAATGAAATATAATATTCAGTAAATAGAATCATGTTTAACCCCTTCTCAGCCCCCGTTCTGGTCAGGCTTGCTGCCTTTCCCTTATCGCCACTGGCCGTGGTTGGAGCCCGTGATGCCCCGTTCATCTCTGGCCCTGCTGCATTTGTGTTGGGGTTCCGAGCTGAGTGTGCAGCTCATCCGAGTTTTAGGGATTTATCTCAGTATTGTCCCAAGTCAGGACTGCAGCAGGTATCTCTGACCAAGTTTAATTCACAAATGCGCTTAGAAAAAATTTGCCTGCCTATATCTTCCTCACCCCTTAACTTAGCGCTTTTATTGCTACAAAAGCCAATGGATTCAAAAGTTAACACTCTTGGCATCCACACATCCTAATTTACTACATATACAGTTTCACTGAAGATAGTAATTAAAATTATTTTAGGATGTCTTTGTGTGTGCTTTTCCTTTTCTACTAATTTTTTTTTAATTGTTCTGTACTGGGTATTCCCCTCCAGTGAGAAACTGAGAGACACTAACTTGTTGTGTCAGTTTTTACTAAAGATTACTTGTAATCTCTGCAAAATAGCTACAATTTACTTTTTATTTTCAGACTGTAATTTATAACCCTTCAGAGCAATTAATTTGCTACTTTTCAAGGCATTTACAAGATGCATCCCAGACTCCACTTTGTAAAGTTTTTCCAATTGCCTTCAGATTTCTCACCTCTCAAATCTGGTGGGAACCAATAAATGCAGTTTCAATTTGCAGTTTGTTTACAAGTTTGGTTTATGTATTGAGTCCATATGTATTTTCTTCCAGAATGTCTAGATGGCAAATCCCTTAGAAACGTAAAACAATGTATCACAGGAGTTGAACTGCACTTATTAATGGGAGCAGAAGATCAGAGCCTATAGCTAATCTCTTCTTCCTTATGTTACAGATGGATTTTGTGCAGTGTAACCCCAAGTTGGAGATGGATATTTTCTGAATTATCGTACAGCTGTCTCTAAGATGCTTTACTGTATTTTAGTGAGTTTTTTTAAAATGCAAAAGTTGTTTTAGATTTAGTCTAATTGTGTTTAAGCTCAGCTTTTCCTTGGCTTCTGTTACTCGGCGTTTTGGGGCTCGGGCTGGCTCCTGCTTACTTGGAAGCAAAACCTCAGCTTTATCTGCCATGCTCTGTCTAAATGACATGTTTGGAGTAACTCCATTAGAGCAGTCGGGATCACATTAGTTTACAGTGAATGAACTCTGAATCATGTTTTTCTCTGTGTGTTTGTGTATTGTTGATTTTTGTTTTGTTTTTAAATTGCTTCTGCAGACAAGAAGCATTGAGCTGCCTACTTACAGCGCTCCGATTAGTTTTCCACTGTATTATGCACGTAGCTTGTGGTCTGCCATTTACTTAGGCTGGTGTAAATCGGGAGGAGGCCCAGGGGTACAGCCTTGGCTCCGTGGACCACACACCCAGAGATACACAGGTGTGTTTTTTTACTTTTATCACACATCACGCTGGGAATCCAGCCTGGTCGGGAATCCAACCTGGTCGGGCATCCAACCTGTGCAGCAGCAACCTTTGCCACTAGTGTTAAAACTCATGCAAGAAATATGTTACCTCTGTTTACACAGATGTTTTAAGAGAACTGAGCTCAGATTTTGCCCTTAATTCTTAAGGTAGCATCTGGCATTTGTGTCCAATCCGTTAATCCAGCCGTTGAAGCAGCCTTGTGATTTTAAGTAAGATACACTTTTAACTGAATATTTAGCTGCCTGGGATAGGAGGAGAGTTATTACGTGATCTCCCCTAATAGTTAATTCTAAGATAACTTGGACCAACTTAAAATCATCAGGGTATGCACTGTATTTCTGAACCAGCAATTAGGAGTCATCAGCCTGCACAGAGACAAATTGGAAGTGAATTAGAGGCTGATGAGCTCTGTACAGGGCTTCCAGGACTGTTCCCAGCCTCCTGCCGCAGGGAAATATCAGAGCGGTCACTCTGGAGCTTGCTGGCCGGGCTGGGGGCGGAGGAGGGAAGCTTTGACAAGATGCAGCTGTAAAAGACAATTTTCCTCTTTCTTTCCCTTAATAAAAATCTGTTCTGAGCACTGTACCAGGCAGACTAGTTTGGCAATGGATTAAATGCACAGCTTCGAGATCTAATTTTGCCCATTTCAATTGACAGATGGAAATTGTGTGCTTTCACAATGCTACTAGTATCTTGCAATTTTGCTCAGAAGCAGTGCCTCCGAAAGCCATCCGGAGAAATAAGATGACTTTGTATGTGTGTACATCTATTTGTGATCGCGGTTGCTTCAAAGGGCGAATTCAAGCTGCGTGACTGCTCCTGGCCCCTTTCCTCCCTCCTTGTGGTGCAAAGTTAGAAGAGGATTTGCCTGAATATCTAATATTCTGGTAGATCTTGCTGCAGAAAGTAAACCACAAGTTATGGTACGGGCTGTTTGGGACATCTGTCATGTTCCAGAAGGCTGAGGAGTCACATTAGCTGGGATGTCAGATGAACGGTACAAACAGGGATGTTTTGGGGGGAGCATCCCCCGGGACCCTCACGAAGCTTGGTGTACCCAAGCTCTTTGATCCCCATCGCTCTCCTCTCCGCCCGCGCGTTTGTTTTGATTTTTCTGTTGTTCAATTAAACCCTCTGAGATTTGCGATGGGTACACAGGTATTTGCATAGAGATCTGTTCCTGTCTCAGAGGAGCTGCAGCCCGGGCTGCTTCTTGATGTGGTTAAGGAGAGAAAGCCTGAACTGACACCCCCTTCATTGGGGATGACAGAGAGAGGAAAGGATGAAGAACTCGCCGGCAGACAAAGCAAACCGTGGGGTTTGGTACCGCAAATAGAAATTCTTTGGGCTTAGGTTTTGGGCGCAGCTGATGGGAAAGCAGAGAACACAGAAATGCAATATTTGTGTGTACATACTGAATACATGCATGTTTTTATAAATATTTGTGTGTGCCCATGCTGTTGTTTCTAGCAGAATGGACTTCGCTTTGTTTGCAAAGGAATGAAAACCTGTCTCGTGGAGGTTGATGATAGCAAGCAGGTTTATTCCTTGGCTGGGTTTGTCCATAAGGGTGCTGTCAGACTTGGAGGTGCTGATTGAAGTCCTGGGGTGAAATAATGAATCCACGAGATCTTTGTCATTGCCTTTGGATTTCTACCGGTGGAGGAGTGTAGGGAAGCATCAGTTTGGGTTTGGAAAAGAAACTGAGACCTTGTTCTTCAGCCACGTGTTCCAGGTCAGGTAACTTCAATCCCAGCAAAGCTAATGGGTCCAGGAGCAGGATTTAGCCCTAGACACATTGTGTATCCCCAACCTTTTATTACCAGGCCCTTTTGTAAGTGTGTTTGTGCAGAGCCTGTAATGATATAATGTACACTGTAATTTTGTTGTTAAATCTCAGCTATTTTGGCATAGTGGGGACTAGGCGGCTTGTAGTGATTGGAACATTTATGGCTTATTGAATTTCATAGCCTGGAGGATTGAACAGTACAGAGCAACTCTTGAGGAAGGGAAAAAAGATAAAATGTCACCTATTTCTCCTGAATCTTTTTTTTTTTTCCTAGGCCAATATTCAACATACTTGGGCTTCTGGGCATGGGCAGACAGGTGGGAGAGACACCAGTAATGGGAAGCAAATCCTAGGAAGGTTGCTGTCCTGTTAAATAGGCTCCCAAGAAAAGAGATTTGGATCCGTTCCCAAGGGCACTGATAAATGTCATGTCTGTAAATATGCTGGGATTTCCTTCACCTTGCTTCCCGCTAAAGATTTTAATTTCATCTCTATCAACACTGGTAATGGAAGAGCAGAAGTCAGAAAGGCATGCGGTTTCACATGTGGTTGTGGTGTTTTCTCTTTATCGGTGATCCTGAATATTGTTTCTGCAATTTCAAGCTTATACCAGTGCTGTAAACACTTTTATTACAGTCACAACCACTGGCACGGGTCCCCTGGCCGCTCTAGTGCAAACCTGCACCTCGCAGGGGTTTATAAGGCAACAGTAAAAATTCACTTGACACTGAATCATGTCTTTTACATGAAGAGAGGCTCGTGAAAGGCCTGATTGACCACCGCGGTCTCTTAAATCTCTTATCAAGGCACAAAACGAGTGCAGGGTAAGTTCTCGCACATCATTTTGCAGCCAGCTTCCGAGGGCACGGCTCTGCCGGGCAAACGTTGGTTTAGTTTCTGTGTGCTGTTGTCCTTTGCTTTTCTGATGAGGATCAGTAAAATGTTCACTTGTGAGAGTGCCTGTCCATGGGATCTGGAACTTGATTTCATATAGGCTTTGAAGAGATTTTCCCATTTTTACTAAAAAGTATGAACCTGTTCTTCAACTGATAATTTGGTTTTTAAAAGGGGAGCTCTGGGCCTGCTGAAGTTGGGGGTAACTCTGTTGTTGAGGCCAGGGATTTCACAGTTGGGGTCTTGGCTAGCTGCTTTTCTCCCATGTCATAGGCTAGCCCTGTTTTCCTGATGCTGTCTCATGTCACACATAGGACTCCTGCTCGGATGGCTCCATCCCCAACCTACAGCTTGATACCCCCGTTATGATGAACTGAAATCTTACCCCATTGCTAGAGCAGGGTGTGCCGTGACTGGAAAAAATCAATTCTCAACCATAGCAAAATGGAGGGTCTTCTCAAGGCCATATTTATTCCATCTTTACTTTCTTAATTTTTTTTTTTTTTAAAAACATGTCTCTCATTGAAATTTCCCAGGCCCTGCTGAGTCATGGCTGGTTTCTTTGTAGCTCTGTTAAGTTTTTGACAAGTACCTATCAGGCTTTCCCGTGTGTGTTCATCAAGGGATGGAGCTCGCAGAGCTACTTCTGGTGTCTACGACAATCAATTATGGAGCCCATTTTCCAGTTGCAGTATTAGCATTTGCATCAGGGCAGCACTTAGGCTGAGCCCGGAGCTGCTGCAAGTGCCGCAGAGCTCAAAGCAAGAGGCAATCTGGGGCTGAGATTGCTTCAAAGAGAGTGAGTTGGCTTCTTGCGGAAAGCAAGAAGGGAACCACCACGCCAAGAAGCGGTGAGGTGACCTGCAAGGGCTCATCCAGGCAACGAGCAGTGGAGGTGGGGGAGAGGCTGCCACGTGGGTACCTGCAATTTGTCCTGTGAAGCATCTTCAAAATAGTTCGTATCCACGTGAGCAGAGCAGAACTTCATCTAAGAAACGGGTACCAGAGATGAGGATTAATTTATAAAGCCATGCAGCGCGTGTGGTCGGTGCTCTCCAGATGCTCCAGAAGAACCTCTGTCGGCTTGAGGAGGGACAGGCAGAGCTTATGGATGAAGGGAAGAGAATAACTTCAGCTAAACGGTGTAAAGCTTTGGATGCTAGGTGGACATCAGCAGTCCCATCTTGCTGTGAGTTTATCTGGTATTTTACTGTTGCTGCTTATCTGAGACCCGTTTTTGCACGTGGGCTCCGTGGGCCCAGAGCTTTCACCACAGAAAGGTGGCAGTTTCCTATTGCGCTTGTGTGTTCCCATGGTCCCGTTGCGACCTAGCGGGACTGTTCATTTCGGTAGGGGCTGTGGAGTTTGCCCTTAAGCGAGACAAGAGGGATCAGTTAGGCAAAATCAATCCCCTGCCTGCTCCGTATCACTTTGTCCTGATAAGCTGTCAGTTTAGCTCTAAATGCTGTGTTTGAAAGCACATCTCTGCTCTCCAGGATGGGTCAATGTCAGCAGCAGTATTAGTTGAAGGATGGATTTAAGCCACCAGCTCATCACAAGAAAGGGGAGCTACATCTGAGGCATCATTTCCTGGCAGCCTGTGATCTTTCATAGGTTGGAGAGAAATTCGGTGGGATAAAATATCCTTGGCTACCTCCAAGTCAGCCCTGTAGTTTAATGTCAGTCCTAATGCCGGGTTGTAGCAGCGAGGAGCTGGAGGTGGAGATGCGGTTGGGTGGGATGGAGCTGATCTCTCACCAGCCAGCTGTGGTCTGACCTGTTGTCGTGGTTTAAGCCCAGCCGGCAGCTCAGCCCCACGCGGCCCCTCGCTCACTCCCCGCCGGAGGGATGGGGAGAGAATCGGAAGGGTAGAAGTGAGAAAACTTGTGGGTTGAGATAAAGGCAGTTTAATAGGTAAAGCAAAAGCCGCGCATGCAAGCAAAGCAAAACAAGGAATGCGTTCCCCACTTCCCATGGGCAGGCAGGTGTTCAGCCATCTGCAGGAAAGCAGGGCTCCATCATGTGTAATGGTGACTTGGGAAGACAAACGCCATCCCTCCGAACACCCCCCCTTCCTTCTTCTTCCCCCAGCTTTATGTACTGAGCATGGTGTCGTATGGTCTGGAATATCCCTTGGGTCAGTTGGGGTCAGCTGTCCCAGCTGTGTCCCCTCCCAACTCCTTGTGCCCCCCCAGCCTGCCCACTGGTGGGGTGGGGTGAGAAGCAGAAAAGGCCTTGGCTCTGTGTAAGCACTGCTCAGCAGTGTGTATTATCAACACTGTTTTCAGCACAAATCCAAAACATAGCCCCATGCTAGCTACTATGAAGAAAATTAACTCTATCCCAGCCAAACCCAGCACACCTGTGTCCCAGAGCTCCATCAGTGCGAGGAAAGAGGGGCTGTGAGGGGGATCCCCAAGTCCTTCTGCAACTTCTGCTCGGGGAAGAGCCAAGGGCAAACAAGGCACAAGTCATCCCCTCGAGACAGTGGAGCTGCTGGAGTAATGTCAAGGGGTCACGTAAGGACCAAGTTCAAGCTGGCCTTAACCCTGCGTTTCCTGGCTTTGGCTGATGGAAGCCAGACCCGTTGCCTTGTTTGAACACCGGCTTTGCGGCAGGGGTGATGGATTGCAGTGTGAGCTTTACCACCCTTCATCGCTGCTTCCTCTGCTCTTTTGGCCCGTCGTGTTCAGTTCAGTCAGAGTTGATTATAAATAACTTCAGATAGCAAGCTGAAATATCCCGGGCTCGCTTTTTTTTTTCTTGGCAGTTGCAGAGCATGAATCGGCTTCAAGGCAACTGAGGTATTTTAACGTAACATTTACAGCCCATATCTATACAAAATGTGACTTGTGTTTATAGAAGTGTGCCTTTAACAGTCTCTTATCAAAACATATGGGACTGTACAGTTGGATGCTGGGGTTCCTCTGAAGCATTCCCCAGACAATACAGTTCCACATTAGATTGTCTTATGATGTCTGTAGACTTAACCGAGTCTGTTGTTCTGCACACACAGTTGTGTGTCTTCCCTGTCTGGCCCGCGGCACCCGCTTCGCCTCCTCCGAGCTCCTTCCGAGAGCCCTTTGAAACTCCCTTATCGCCGAGTCCTCCCTTCGCCCGTGCGTGTCCTTGGCAGGCAAGGCAATGTCACGATGCAGAAGAGCACATCGTGCAAAACAGGATAAGGTATCAGCAAAACGGAGTGATGGGCTGACAGGGCAGTGTGTTTGGGAGCAGGCAGTAGTGAACAAGTCCTGAGAAGTGGGGCTTGAATTTTTCCCTGTTGCAGATCTCGTGGAGGTCTCGTGTCAGAGCAATCGGTCCTTGTTTGCATGACGGTGCCCTAGCCAGAAGCTGGGGTCACGCCGGATTCCCCATCATCAGACCATGAGACAGGGAGATGCGTCCTCCCCCAAAGACGTTAGTGCATCAAGGAATGTGTTTGGCCCCGGCAGCCTGTCCTGATCCAATCTCACGTTGGATGCTGTCCAGGTTTTCTGCAACTTCAAATGGCTCTTGGTGCAATCCATTACCAAACAACCGTTATTTCGCCTGCCATAGCGAGGGGACCAGACGTCCACTGGATGCTCTCTGCCTTAAAATGCCTGGACCGGCATCCTTAAAAAGGCACACGGTCCCATTGTGTTTAACAGGGCTGCCAAGAAGAACAAGATCTATCGGGCTTTGCGCTGCCGTTGTGTCCCGTGGTGTTGCTTTCCCTGGTACACTGTGACGTGCTGCCCTTTCCGGAGGGCTGGAGAGCTGAGAGCCTTCCAAAAGCTTCAGTTTCTCATTCAGAGCCCATCCGAGCTTCCATCTCGAGCTGCTTTAGTCTGTAAATTGGAAAGAAAGTTTGAGCAAAAATTGGCCTTCCCATGGAAGTTCTTGTCCTCTCCAGCCCATAAATTTTAATGGGAACTGGGCATGCTGAATCTCTAGGCAGCTGTGCAGATCTCAGCCTCTTCTGAAATGAATCACACTTACTCAGGCCTGAAGAAAGCTCCTCATTTATCCAGGTGTCTGAGATGGCCCTTAATGCTTGGGTTTATATCCTGTGCCTATTTGATAAAAGTACGATTGATCCGTTTATTTCAAGATATGCTTGCAAGGGCTGTGGGGAGTTCAGGATGATAATACTGTGTCTGAGCAGTATTGACTAAATTAACTAATAAAGTCATCTGGCTGTTGGCAGGGTCTGGTTTGCCTTTCTGGTGAGTGTAAGGGCTTTGGTTCATCCAAGTTCACGAGCTGGTGGCCCAGGTCATGCTGCAGATCCCAGGACAGACCCAGCAGCTCCTACCAGCCTTTGGAAGGGCTGATAATGGGTGACTCTCCTGAGCTGCCACTTTTGCACCCAAATCCCTTGGGTCTGGTGGGACTACGCAGCCCCTTGGGCGCCCCAGTTCCCTAGCAATGCTTCTTGGGCATCAGGGAGACAGCGGCTTGCTCACAGCACTTCAAAAATAGAGATGTATGGCTCTTGTGTTTGCTTGGTGTCCAAGCATCACCCACCTTGATCTTGTATCTCCTTCCAGCGCTGAGCCTGGATAACCTCTCCCACCAGTGACAGCTTCTCGGGAGCTGCCTGTCCACTAGATGTCAAACCTCTGCTGCAGAAGGGGTGCTCCAGCTTGGAGGGAAAGTTGCAACCACAGATGACGCGTAGGGAGAAAAATGGGATTTGAAGTCTGACACGGGCGGACGTCCACCGATTACCTCACTGCCCATCTGGGGAAAGTGTGGGATTTCAGCTGGCTTTCCCTGTTGACATATTTCAAAATAAAGCAGGGTAGGAAAGGAATGCTTTTTTTTTTTTTTCCTTTTTTTCCTGGAAGTATATGAATTATTTCAAGTGAAGTTTCGAGGGTTCAGTTGTCTTCTAGCTGAAGGCTTCAGACATGCTGCCAAAGGGACTTCCCGATTTAGAAGTAAACTTATGGGGACCCAATTCTGATCTCATGATCTTACTTTTACTCCAGTTTTTATGGGAGGCACCTGCTTTGACACGAATAGCTACTGATCATCGCAAGCATAATTTGAAGCAGAACCTCCCCCTTGAGGTATTGCTGGACAACGATGGGGTTGGAGTACAGTCAGGACCTCTGTTCTCGCACAGATTGGATGTCTCTGGTGCCATTGCTTGGTAAAATGATATTTAACAACTTATAGCAGGAATCTGGTACTTCTCTTGTAAAGTCAGGAAGTTTTGTTCTGTTTTATTTATTTTATTGACTTTTGGATCAAGAGATCCCACTGCTTGCTGAATACAGGGAAGTTTATCGCTTTACTTTCCCTTGGTTTTATGTTCTCTTTCTCTGTGTATTTGCACTGCCAAAGACAGGAGGTGGATAAACCTTTGGACTGACCCAGTTGCATTCCTTTGGTGGAACCAATTGTGAAGATATGGACATTGTTTAGGGGGTTATATCTGTTCCCCTGTGTGTGTCTGTCCCCTAAAGGCTTGGCTGGGCTCCTGCGCTTGGGTGCCCCGAGGGAAAGGAATTGTAAGTAGTCCAAAGTCTGCTGTGATCCCACCAGGCCGGGGAGCTGAAAGCATCCATCCAGTCCTTGGCACATGCTGCTCAACTTGCGTCTCAAAATTCCCATCAATTGGGGTCTCCTTTTGTCTTAATTAAGAAAAAAATATATATATACTTGTATGTTCCTTAGTTCAGACGTGAAGAGAAGATTCCTGTTTGAGATTATTTTTAGTCTCTGAAATTATTCATGAGGCTGCTTTCCCTGATTTATGACAATACCCAGCACATCGCCATGTAAATGACTTTTAAATGGAATGTTTCAGCAGTTTTATAAGAATTCCTCATGTGAGGGAAAATAAACAGTTTGTCATTTACCAGACTGTATTTGATTATTAGATTTGTTACTATAAACATCAGGCTACGCTTCCTTCAGCTGAGGCTGCCAGAGATACATGACTTCAGAGAGCCATACCATTAAATAAAACCTAACCTGACGTGAGAAATCAGCATGGGATTGATCAGGCCTGTTCCCCACTAGCCAGATAGATGCTTGTTGGCCAAAAATGAATATCTGATGTTGAGATTAACATGACTCCAGTTTTTCAGATCTCATTCAAAGAGCAGACAGGCTATGAAAGGTGAGGCACGTGGGTTTGGCATCCTGGGGTCCTGGTAGAGCACCCCATAAGGCTGTGGTGGTCCATCTCTGTGGTTGTTACTGGCCTTGTCTGGTATTTGAAGAAGTCAATGCGAAGCAGTGAGCAAGAAAATAAATGTCCAGTGGTACAGTGAAACCTTGCAGTTCTGGTGAGGGGACTGGATGGGCAGAGCATCACTCACATGCACCAATGCCTTTTATATGCAGGCACCAGAATGGAAGGACTGTCATGTGAGTGGAAATATAGCCATGGAAATTCATCAATTCATTGCTAAGGGGCATAAAATACCTCTCGGGCCCTTGGGGATCAGGCCTAGAGAGTAAAATCTTAACCCAATAACTGCATGGCAGCTTAGGAGCTTCTTATAGGACTCATCCTTTTCCCTTGAGCTAAAACGCATCCTGCACAGAAAGGAGTTTTCCATAAGACCAGTGATTTGGAGGAACATCATGGCCGTAAGGACCATGAAGAGCATTTTGGAAGTGGCTGGACTTTGCTTTTGGGCTGGCTGTGTTTCCAGGGCATGGTGCAGGGAATGGCAGGTTGTGAAGTGCAGCATCAGGTGCCTTCAGACCCCGGTGCCTGCAGTTACTGATCTCACGTTCCGACAGAGATCCTGCCCTGGCTCTGCAGATGCCGTCCCCGTGCTCACATGGCACTGGAATGTCTCGGCTACACTCGGAAGGAAATTACTCCTGCGCTGGGATGCACACAGCCAGCAACACGTGTCCCATCACAAGGCTCCAGGCAGCTCTTTGAACCCCTGAACGTCCCTGCTGCAATGCGCCCTCTCACCGGGGCGCGGGGAAGCGTGGGGGACGTGAGAGTTACAGGCAGAAACGAGCAGAGAGAAAAATCAACCATGAAATTGGTAATTTTAGGAGCTCTACGAGGGAAGAAAATGCTTGTTGTTAGACACCATGTAATTGCACCACAGTGCCCTGGGTTACAGGCAGCAGACGGCGTTGGTTTGCTCAGGAATGGTCCTCACGCCTTCTAACTCCGGTCTGCAGGGACCTGGGAAGAGTAGAGCTGATGAGAAAAGTGAGGTGTCACCATGGCGTGGACCAAAGCTGCAGGTTTGGGTCCTGGGATGGGCAGGGCTTATGCTCCCAAAGGCAGTAACCCCCCTGGTTGTGTTGCTGTGGGTTATACAGAGGAGAAGGAGATGCACCCTCACCCTGTAGAGCGATTCCCACATTCACTGTGGCTGGGACAGCGGTTCTCACTGAGCCTCCACTTCTCCTCTCCTGCACAGCGATGCATGACTCGCTTAAGGTGGATGATTTTGGGTGCTCTCCTGGGCTGGCTTCAGGGACCTGATACGATTTTTATGATTGCAGCCTCCTTGTTTTGCAAAAGTTTGGTTTTCATTCAGCCCCTCTCTGCCCTCAAAGCCTTCCACAGTGTGAGCCAAGGATAAAACACAGCGATATGGATTAAAAAAAAAACTTGCTTGGAGCAGGACAAACTGCTTTTTCCTCATTGCAAGGGATGGCTTGTTCCTCTGTGGGTCTTGAGCACTCCCCTTCTGAGGCACTACGGCTGCATTGGCATTTTTACAGGGTGTGTTTCTGGGTGCCCCTGTGATGGTGATGAGCTGAGTACCCTCGGTGCTGATGCTTTTGCTGACGGGCGTGCGAGCAGGGTGAGAAGTGAGGGATGTATAAAAGGGTAAATCAGGGAGGGCGCGGGCAGGAGCTCATGCTTTGTCCGTCATGGGAATTAAACCGGAATTGGTGGTAGAGCCGAGCCCTGTGGGATCAGCAATAAATCCTCCCAGGAATAGTGTTTGTCTGGGCTTCACCGGGTGAGCTGTCATGGGGACAGGCCCCTCGGAGGGGATGATGAGATGCAGGACATCCTGGCCATGGAGCGAGAGCTGTGTGGGGAGGAGACACCGTCCCCCCAAACCACGTCTGCGGCTGTGCTTTGGCTGTTCTGAGGGATGTGGCTGGGATCAGGGAAAGCAGGAGGTACAGGGGCTTGGTGCTACCACTGCACCTCAACTGGGATGTCTTCCATCAATTCTGATCACTTCTATCCGTGCCGGTTCCCCAGCTTAGGCGCTGTTCCTCGCTGGGGATGATGCCGTCCTCGCTGCTCCGAGGTCCCACGTGCATTTCAGTTTCTTGCAGAGTACGTGGTCGCTGGCACCACCCTGTTCAGGGGGATATAAATTGTGATTTTTTTACATGCGTAGGTTGTTTTGTTGATTCTTTTTATTCCTCCGTGAAAAGCTAACGCTGTGTTGTAAAAACAAATCTCTGGCCTTTTGCTTTCCGAATAGCAAAGGGCCGACGTGTTAATAGGAGGGAGGGATGGGGTGGCGGGCTGCCAGCGGGATGTGCTTCTTCCCTGGGGCTCCGCTTGCCAAGATGCCATCAGCCCGGCTCCAGGAAGGCTTTCCTGCGGCCGCACGCTCTCTCCAGGCAAAGTTTTGGCATCTCCAGCCTGATGTGAGTTCATTACATGCAGCCATCTGGGAGCGGAGGGCTTTATGAGGAGGGAGGTGTTTGCTTGGTGAAGGGGGGTCCTGGTAGTGCCCGCTCCCATGGAGCACCCCTGGGTGTGTGCCCTTGCCCTGCCCTCCTTGCGCACCCCTGTCACTGCTCTTCTCACCAATCTAATTATTATTTCTGGGTGCAGAAAAGGCCTTTTTCTCCCCTTGTGCTGCAAAGGAGTCTTTTCATGGACATCTCTTGGTGCGTTTCCCTCTTTTTTTTTCTTCTTTTTTTTTTTCAGCAAAAGAGAAGCTTAGAATTTTTCTTCCCGTTTTGCCAAGGAAAAAGGCACATCTCTCTGCCTATCCTTTTTACAACTTTGGATGTTTAGAGCTGTGCTGAAACTGATTCCAGGTTTAGGAGTGTGTTTCCATGCGTGGTTTGGGTTTGGCTCCTGTTGGCATCAGGGCAGCAAGACGTGGGACGCAGCTGTCCCATGAATTCAGAGCCCTTCACATTCTTCTGTAGTGACTCATGGCAGAGGGATTATTCCATATTGGTTTAAGATGAGCAACAAAAGTGTTAGAGTCCCAATAATGCCCTCTTTAAGCTTAGCTCATTTTGACGTGCTTGTGGCAACAACCCGTGCAAGGCTGCGAAGCAAGCGAGCTGCTGCGGCAAGCTCAGGTTCGCTCTTCCCAAAGGCTGGTTCCCTGCAGCAGCCGTTTCTGCTGGCATTTATTCACCTCCTGGGAGGCTGCAACAGGCTGAGGCCTCTTTTTAAGAAAGTGCTGCTGAAACTTGTTTATCCTCATCTCTCCTTAAGATTAACATTTTGGTGTGATGCACTCAGGAGCAGTCGTCTTCTGATAGAGGTCTGGCGGAGCTTTGCTGTACTGAAGGACAGAACCATGCTTGATAGGGACTGTGGGGAAAACCCACATATTGACACTAAAACCAAAAAAAAAACCAGGTTGAAAAATGCCTAATGACCATCTATTATTTCCCTTTTCCATACTGTTTTAAAAACAAAGTATGAAACTTCTAATGCTCAAAGGATCACTTTCTGGTATGCAGCTGTGCCATACATAATATGCAGTACACGTTCATGCTCAGAAACCCAATAAAACTGGTAATTAGCCCCTGAAACAAATTAGAACAGAAGATACAATTTTATTTTGCATAGTGGCTTTTCTGCAAACTGTGTCTCAAAACACGTTGGAGAGTTAAGTAATGCAGAGCTTAAATAATAAGCGCGCTGGGAGAGCAAATTAATAGAAAAGGATGTATATTGCTGCAAAGCGGGGAAAATTGAGGTTGGGGAGAACTGAGGTCGCTTGTGCGGGTACCACGTTGAGCTCGGGTCGAGCCTCGGCTCTCCTTGCATGTTTGCCTCTCCGGGGTTTGGTCTCTGTGGGTGTTAAGGAGGGGTCGTGTCTGTCTGTGCGGGGCAGGGAGGACGGAGGGCTCCGGGAACACAGCGCGGGCTGAGCCGCGAGATGGATGAAGTATGTACAGCAGGCTATAAAACTAAGGAGGGCAATTTTGAGCCAATTTGTTCATCTTTCCCTTTCATGGCTGAAGATAGAATAGCTATGGCACTGCGGCTCTCCCTTCCACTCCCTCTCTGCCTCATTGGCTCAGCAGCTCGCTTTAAATCTCAGCTGAAAACATAACTTTTTCCCCTTCCCTATAACTCTTGCTCTCCTTCTCCATGCTATTACTTTTAATGCTAACTTTGTAGCTGTATTTAACGCTGGGCAGGGCCATGGGGATGCAGGGTGTGAAATATGGCCAGACTGCCGCATGCTGCAACGCCGTGGGCAGGAGAGGCGAGGACTGTTGACCTTTTTCTCCTTATTCTCCATCCTTGGAGATAGGGCTGCTGATAAATCCTCCAGCTTTCACTTAATGCTTGGGGGAAATTTGAAGAGTGTATGAAAAAAGTTTGCAAAATAGCCACGGGTCTAATGGACCTCATCTTGGACGCACTGAAATCAATGACAGTTTGAGCTTTAGGGAGTCTGTGCCTTGCCTTACTAGAACAGAGTTCAGATTTGAGCCAGGCTGTCTTAGCATCCCAAGGAGAAAGAGGTAAAATTGGCAGAAAACAAAAGAGAGAAGTTTCTAAGCCAGGGGCGAGCACCAGAGCTCAGGGAAACCTCATGTCATGGGCAGAAGAGAGCTGCTGCAGATCCCACCACCTTTGGGATGCTCTCATGATGATGGTCTCCTTCCTCCCCTGTCCCCGTGGGGGTCAGCCTGTCCCTCTCGCCCAGGCTGTCCCCACAGCTGGTGGGAACCCGCACACCTCGGGTCCATCACGAGTCTTTTCCGAGGACGCGTCTGCAAGAGCATCACAACCTGCCATTGATTTTCCTTGGAGTTACGCGGTTTCAGAGTGGATGTCAGCCAACCCGCAGGACCTTCACTAAATCTCCAAGCCTGTTGTGAGCTGTGCAGTTCTGGGTTTTTTTGTTGGTGTTTTTTTTTTAAATTGCTGTTGCATCTACAATTTCTCAGTTTGTATTTTTTTTTTTAGCACATTGATCTGAATGGTTGTTTGCTTTGAGAAATTCAAGGTGTTTTATTGAATGGAAACGTGGATGCAGGTGTCGTGGTCCAAGGACAGAAGCAAGGCAAGGTTGGGGGAAACGCTCTCTTTTTTTTGGCCAAGTGATATATCAATGGGGAAAAAAAATATATCCAGCTTTTGGGTTCAGATTCATGTCTTGAGCAAAACGTGTAACTTATGGCACAAAAGCCGATGATTTTTGTTGCAGTGCATAGGAGGAGATGTTAGTTCCTGCATGCAAATTCCGCAGGCAGATCCCAAGAAGAATGCCTCTCCACCTGAATTACGGCAGGGGTTGCAGTAGTAGGAAGCTACTGCGTGGCTGTTCCCTTTGCTGGGCCAAACTCAGCCACTAAAAGTCTGTGGTGACTCCGGTAACTCCGTTATTGGTATTAAAGTAGTTGCCTGAGGAAGAAACAGTATTTTTCAGGAAGGAAGAAGCAGGTTTTATTGTGGGGTTTATGCCTGACTCAGGATGAGACATGACATGCTGCTGCAGGGAGGACGCGGTGGTGACCTTGCAGGAGGCTGTGTTTGTGCCAGTTTTGCAGACTTAAGGCTTTTGAAAGCTCTAAGTGAATGACGAACGCTAAAGCCAGAAGTTTTAATAGGAGTGAATGAGTTTTAGGTGCCTATTTCAGCCAGCCAGGGCAAGTTGGCCTCTGGTTTAATCGAGGGCCATTGAGCACCTTGACGTCTGCAGAAGTTGTTGACTTAGAGAAGTTCAGGGCTGCTGAAAATTGGGTGCAGAGAGGCTTGAGCGAAATAACTCAGGGTCTCCGACAGGAGAGTTTTTGTCTCACAGTGTCATTCTTGCTGTTCTTGTAGAAAGATTGTTTCAAGAGATCCATAACCCGCTTCTGAATGATCTCCAGATTGGGGTTGCTTTCTCATGCCAGCCAGATGCTGAGCTGAGGCCGTGGCGTAAGTTCATGGCTTTGCTTAAAGAGAAACGGGAATACTTGGACTTCTTCACATTTAAAGCAATCTTAAAGGTAATAATACAGTTCGGTGAACTGTCCTTCCCTGGTGCAGACTTTGACATAGAGAAGGAATTGTCTTCCCTCATCTCTACCCCCTTATTTCCCATTGTTTTGGTGTTCTGGAAAATCTTCCTCATACAGATCATTAATGAAGTCAGATATGTGAGAGCTCGGAAGGGACATGGCTTTCCCTATGTTTTTAGGCCATTTATATACTGAAAGGGGCCTGCAGGGCTTTTATATGCTGAAAGATGAAACCATCTCCTGAAGCCACACTGTAGAGATTCAGAGTGATTTTTGGGAACCTGGAGCAGTTTTTGCAGCACTTTTAACTCTTGCTTTAGTCTGATGGGATTTCTTCATCTCATTATGCAGCAGATAAAATACTGTCCTTGAGGAAAGGAATTACTGTTTTATACAAAGACTTAAGATACCTTGATTTTTCTTTCCTCTAGAAGCCTGCTTATTTAAAGTGAATTTTTGGCTATGGCGATAGGTACCAGAATGATGGCCTTGAAATGGAAGTCTTTATCTCATAGGAAAAAGCACAGCTTGGGCAGAAATGGTGCAAGGTGTCTTATCAGTTTGCTAAAGTGTCTCAAATTCTACCCTTGAGGGAACATCTGAAGAGGACAGGTCCTCCATGATTTGAAGTCTCTGCAAGTGGAGGTAATTGCAGCATAGGTATCCTGGAAAGCTTAGCTCTTCAAGGCCACGGTAGCATTACAATACCACAATTTCTGAAGACCTACATTAACCCAACAGCAGTATTTAATAGGGCATAACAAGTAGCATTTAAAATCCTTAGTCTAATCCTACCCAGGGTAAGTTGTTTTTAATTCCACTTGTTATGCCAATTAAACACCAGTATTAGAGTAATATTTTAGGTTAAAGCTATAGACGTTTCTAAAACCATCTTGCAATTCTACACCTCAGTTTTTCCTGAAGGACGTGTTCTTGTAGGTGGTCTTTACTGTGTGCCTCAACAGCATGTGCACATCGGAGCTGAGAGAGATGTGGAGACTTGATGGGTAGGAGTATTTCACCTTTCTCTGCTATCTTCTAAAGTGCAACCTCTGTGTCCTTGAGGCCTGAGGGGTTGTTGCTGCCTGTCACTGGGTATGTGACAGGAGAGAGAGGGACAGCCATCTCCCTTGTCTCCAGGACTTATAGCAGTGGCATGTTTCATGTTTGCAAGGTTTCCCCGTAAGGGATCAGGGCTTCCTAACAGGGATGCTGCAAGTCCAATCCCACCGGGTACCAGGGGCTTTGTGCTCTGCAGAGCATCCCTCGTGACGTTGGGTGGCCGTGGGTACCCACGGCCGGTGCCTCTTGCCCCAGTCCCGCCTTCATACAGCACAGCTGGACTGTCTGCAGCAGCGAGCCAAGCCACTCCCTCTTGACTACTATTAATATCTTTCTTCTACAAGTCTCACAGTCTTATTATGGTGAATAATGAAAGCCTATTCCCTGACCTTTGCTCCTTTTATCCAAATTGCATTCTAACAAGTATATGTATTTTTGACCCATCACATGATGGGAAAAAGACTCTGTCCTGTTCAGACAGAATTGAAAAAAAGTCAGATTTAAGAGCATATCGAGATGAAGCCTTTCCTGTTGGCAGCTTGGTAATTTGCCGATCGCTGTCTCTCTCTTTTCAGCCCCTCTGTTAGAATGAACTTTAACAGCGTCCCAAGCAGTTGCAATAAAGAGAGGCTCTGAAGTAGCTTCTTGCCTTTGTCGTTTAATTGCTACAAGGCAAAACAGTTATGATGCCAGGTTTTATGATATCTGGGGCTAGATTTCTTAAAATTGAAATAACGAGTAATTTTAGGTTGGGAGCTCTTTGGGGGTTGGGCTGTCTTTCCAGTCTGTTTGTGCAACACCTAGCGTGATGGGATCTCATCCTGTCTTGGGCTTGGGGCTACTTCTGCATTATGAATATATCATTGTTCAGTTAATTTGTTTATGGTTGTTGCTGTTCAGAGAATTTTAAAATGCTAGAGGATTTTATCTGTAACTTAGGAACCTTGTAACAGATCTGTGTTAGATGTACATCTGCTGCTGCAGCACGCTGATTCCAAAAGGGGTCTCCTTGTCCAGAGGAGAGGCTGCAGAGGGAATAGTTTGGAAGCATTGCCCTAATATTAACAAGCAGAGAGAAACAGACATAGACCTGAGTATTTATTGATTTTATCAGATTTCTGTCTTAGATCAGCAGTCTCGTGTGGTGAACATATTCTGCTATTTATGTAAACAAAAGAACTCATGTATATATATGTGTGTGTGTGTGTGTGTATAATACATATATACATCCCAAATGTGTTAATCTGCACTATCTGACAGTTTCTCCAATGTGGGAGGCTCGCTCAGCCAAAATGTCAGTTTTACTATTTGGCATCTAGCTGAGAGATTAGGCTGGAGGTATAGGAAATAAACCTTCTCCTGGAAGTTTGACAGCTGTAGGCTGGGATCTAGTATTTGCATGTGAAATGTATTTGGTTAATATTGCCTGAGACTTTTATTGTAACTGCAGAGGATAAAAACCATGGAGATGGTTTGATGTGTTTGATATTCATATTAGTTTATGATAAGAGATTATATCTCATTTATGTAAAGCAAGCAAACATGAAAAAAAATAGAAGCCATACATTCTACCCCCAGGCTTGTTCAGTTATTATACTATTATTACAGTTAATTCAATATTATTTGGCTCTGAGAGGAATAGCTATTGTTATAGAAGTGCTTCAGAACACTTAATACTACAAACGCTACCTAATTGTCCTGTGAGCAGTCTCACTGAAATCCGTAGGAAAAATCATAGGAACGAGTTTGATATTAGCTCTTGTTTTGAACTATGGATTTGAGACAGTTTTTGAAATGCTAGAGCTCTCATTCTGAGAAAACACATGCAGAATTTCAGCAAGGCAAAGCGAGGCAAATGCTTTTCAACCCCCTTTTTGAGCTGGGTTGTGAGTTCAGCACAAGCTCCGTGTGTTGAAGTCTGCCTGGGGTTTGGGAGACCGAAAGAGGCACTAAGGCATAAAAGGGGACATCATCTCCCAGGAACATTTATACTTTAGGGATCAAATATTGCTGTCCCTTAAACTTTTGTTGCTCCACCAAAGAGAACAAGAGATGTAAATGGAGGAAACCTCAACTCAGCTGGAAAAAAAGGAATGTTTATTAAAAGAAACAGAGGTTCTTCTATGCTGCCCGACCCCATAGTGTATATTCTGCAGGTGCTCATAGGGGATGCTCTTTCTGGTCCAGATAATTCACCATTTCCCTTTTGCAGCTCCCAGCAGCATTACACTACAGGTATTTCCTCATTCGCAGTAAATTTGCTGTTACGGCAGAGAACGTAGATATTTTCTACATTTTTATCTAAGTCATCTTAACGATCGCATCTCCTTCCCTGTCCTCTCCCAAGTCAGACTCACGCTGTCTTCTCTCACTGACACCTGAACTAGGATCTGCGTAATACAGTGAGATTTCCTGGAAGTGCTATAAAAACTCAAAGCTGGGGTATTCCCTGCCCAGAGAGGTAATTTTTCAGGAGCGAGGGAGCATGTCGTGTTTCCTGGGAAAGCCAGGAGGGAGGGAGCAGCGCTGAAGTTTGGGTCTCGTTCTCCCTGCTCCAACTTTGCCCATATTTTCCACCTTCTGCTCCTCTCTCGCATGTAGTAACACTTTTTGCAGCCCAGCTGTGTTTTTAGGACAAGAGAATTGCGGTCTTGAATCCAGGGAGAACAAATTTAGCAAGCAGAAAGTGGGTCTCGGTGGCGGGAGATGAATAGAGGGGACATGGGGGACGTGGCAGCACCCGTTGGGGTGGGCAGGAGAGAGAAAGCGGCCAGACTGGGACCACATGGTGCCTGCTTTTCGCTCTTTCTCGCTTTTAATGGAGAAATCTTATTTTTACCCTTTGCAGCAGCTCTCAGGCTGCAGCATATCCCTTAGCATGATGCTGCCCTGCAAATGGGGTGCGTCTCCACCCTAACCATTTGCTTTTATTTAATGTCATGGGTTAAAAAGGCAAGTTCTGGGGGTGGGTGATGGGGGGGTGGGTGATGGGGAGGCGGCGGGGGGGACAGCTCTGTGCCGCTCCTCGCACATGTCTGCATCTTCCCCTCCTTTTGATCAGCCTTCCCGGAGGATTTTCACACCCACGCTCAGAAAGAAGTTGGTTGGGCTTTTTTTTTTTTTTAGGGGGGGGGGGGGGGGGGGAAGGGAGAATTATTAATGAGTTTGGAGCGGTTGCCATGGGAACCTGTTGCTAATGAATCTCTGGGGTTTCCTCTCCACCTTGAGCCACGTTTCCTGGTAATAGCGTTCCCATGGCAACGGATGTCACTGATACCCTGGCTGGCTCCTGGGCCACCGCCTCGGATGGGCAGATAAAGCTCCTTATTATGTCAGCCAGGGGGATTTATATCGTGTAAGTAGGCTATCAAACCTGCAGTCCCTTAGTCCTATACCTCCTGCAAGTTCAGAGACTTTTTTTTTTTTTTTCCCCAAACAGCTTTAACATTTACCAAAAAATTCCAAACCTGATCCCTTTCTCTCTGCTAGTTTTTTCACCTAAAGCCCAGCATTGCTGCAACCTTTGCCTCCCACGTCGGTGCTTGCTATCTCCTGGCTGCCTCCTCTTCCTCGCCGTCTCCTCGCCACTGACTCACTGTCTGGCCCTGCGCTGGGGCGAGCCAGTGCTGAGCATTTTGGGAGGAAAGCCTGGGAAATGTGGGAATTTCTCCCCAGTTCTTTGTGGTGGGCAGAGTGTGGGATAATTAGCCACAAGGCAATTAATTTGCCTGCCTCTGTTTTTTCAAAAGGTGGTGTGGTCCCTTTGGGCTGGCTATGTGTTTAGCTGGGTGGCTTGGACTCTCTGTGGGTCTTTGAATAGTTCCACAGGTGTAGCTGATGGAGAAGGAAAAGTTAAAATATGCTTTGCCTCTCTCCAGCACTTGCAGATGAGGTGGGAGCTCCTAGGGCAGGGGGACGACGGGCTCAGCGCCTGGCACAGGGGCGGTGGGACAGCAGGAGAGGGCATGAGCTGAACGAGTTGCACTAGGGAATTACCTGGTGTTGGGTTTGGGGGTTTTTTGTTGGTTTTTTTTTTTTTTTTTTCCTTAAAACAAGTTTTTAGTTTTATGGGGGGTTGGTTTGTCTGTGACCCAGGGGAGGAAGATGCTGCAGTGCTACCCCAAACCGTGCAACGCTCGAGCTGAAATCTCTGGCTGGAGCCAGGACCAGCTCCCCATCGCCTGTCCTACCAAAGTTGCTCAGCTTCAGATCCTAACTTATTTGTCTGATGGTATAAAGTGGATTGATTCAGGAGCTTCGATCCAGGCTTGCTCTGTGGATGTTTGCAGACCTGTGGCCCTGTTCCCCAGGAGGTGGTATGGGATGGGGACAGTCCCCATTTTCATGCTGTGGGTGGCTGTGCCCAAGCCAACAAGGGCTGACACTGTGGTTTGGGGTTTTTTTTAAGGCCCAGTTTTGAAATATTTCAATCCTTATTGCCTGGCTTCCCCCCAGCACCTCTCACAAGCAGATACCAATGCTGCCAGGGTCGGGAGAAGCCTCTCTCCATCCTTGCTTTAGAGAGCTAAAAGCAAAGGAGGAAAATAAAGTGGGGACCAAAAGCACTGCTGATTTCTCAATGGACAACATCTCCGAGCACCGCCAAAAGCAGGGCTTGAACCTCCTCTTGGAGAGATTTTTTTGGAAGAGTTCAGGGTTCTGATTCCCAGGATTTTCCTGGCACTCCTTGCAGAGGGGGATTTTTGAGTCCGGTATGTATCCAGCATGCTGGGCACCCACAAAACTCTTCTCACCTCCTAAAGGGGATTTTCAGCTCTGAAAATCAGCTAGACCCAGTGCTGCTGTTTCAGCTGATGGGCTAATTGTGCTGGTGGGAAGCACTGGTGCAAGGAGCTGGCTTCTCTGGGAGGGACAACGGGGGACAAATGCGGGTGGGCGAGTGACACCTCGCACGGAGAGCCGGATCCCGCTGGGTGGTCAGCTTGCTGGACTGACACTGAATTTGTGTGCTTGTCTACTTGATAGCGGTTCTCTGCAAAAAAATTATGTCTTTGGTTTACTGTAGCAAGATTAATTATCCGCGCTAGGAGTGATGTTCAGGCAGCACCATCCCCATACAAAGTGCATATGTGAGAAAGGCAGTTAGAGGCAAGAAAAAACACATTTTCATTCCTGTTTAATACCAACGTTCTGGTACCAATGGTAAATGAGGTGCATTTCATTAATGGAGAATGTGCCTCTGTATAATTGCCTGGTAGCCGCTGTTGTCCGGAACAGACGGCAAAGCCTGGCACCTTCAGCTCATTATGTAACGCAAATTCATTAGGAGAGACCACAACTCTAATGGCAGTCCTTGACAGAGATTTGCCTCGGAGTCACGTACGTGGCAGTGCTCGGAGTGGTATGGCTGGTCAACAGTTTTCCAGCCATCTAAAAGCTGGTTTTCAGCTGGCAAAGTGAGTGTTTGAACAAAAATGGAACAATTGAGAAGATCCAGTAATGCACAGTAACAAAAAAAAAAAAGTGTTTTTTCTTTAATTTATGGGATGAATGCAACAGGACAAAAATCTCCTCTGTATCAGCAATGTCTCATTGGCAAGCAATGGAAAAGAGTATAACAGATGATTAGTATCTTAGGGGCCTGGCAGTTTATCTACTCATGCCAGTTATCTTCCAGCTACTAGCCCTGGTTGTAAATTGTCAATGAAGGGAGCAGCAGTCTGCGTAAGCACTTAAGTGCTTTTGCTATTCAAGGCAGAGCAGACACTGAAATCCATCAGAAGGTCTATTTTTCACCAGGCAGTATTGACTAATCTGTTAAAGCCAAGTCATCTCTCATCATGGCCTTTGGGCATGATGATATTTTTCCCTCTCATAGCACCTTTCATAGAGGAATTTTTTTTTTTTTTCTTGTTTTGGTAGCACTTTGTACGTGTGAATAAATCAAACCTCAGCAACTGAGATGGAAGAACTGAGGCAGAAGAGGGCTGGAGTACTAGGGGAGAGCAAGAACAAGACTAGTAGTGCTGAGAAGTCCCAAATCCTTATTCCATGATCAGACTTTGGCTCCTTAATAAAATCAGGATAGCAGAGGGCATTTCTCCCAGGATTGCTATCACTGAGATGAAAGCTATCGAGCATTAAGGGTGATCATCTAAAGCTTTCCATACGTGTGTGTATTCCCAGGTATGAAAGAGCATGGCTAATGATACCTTGTAAAACAATGAATAATTTATCTAGTGATTGATGGTAGCTCTGAAGTAGATACAAGATCCTGTACCCATCTCACAGATGAGTAAACTGAAGCTAATTGAGTCTTTGAGAGATCATAAATAAATTGAATGTGTTGTAATACAGGATGTTGCTGTTGATATTGTTTATCTGAAAGAGAAGGTAGGCTCTTGGCAGCATGAAATTACCATGGTGCAGGGAAAGGAAAATTAAGTAAATGCAACCCACTGAGTGATTGGCAGGTGGAGTGGGATTCGACAGAGCGAGTCAGTCTTTGTTCGTGTCTGTCCAGATTCCCAACAGTTCGATAAGAGTTGTTGTACCGTAGTTTCATGCAATGACATGTGGTTAGAGGATGGACAGAGACACGGACAAAAATACCTGATGGGAAAGACATGCTCCATCTCAGTGCTGTTTATTGTCTTATATCAGCTCAGTAAATGGGAGATGCAAATATAATGCATTGCAAACAGTGCTAGTTTGCTTTCCTTGTATTGTGGTACACAAGCCACCACGGGAACACATGGACCACGTCTGTCTCTAGGTGCTGGGTGGCTGTCACCCTTGTCCCACGCACCCTCATGGTGCTGAGAGCTTTGGAAAATCTGCTTCCAAGAAGGGAAGATGCAGAAGGAGGTCAGTGTCCTGCTGATGTCCCTAGGAATTGAAATCTCTCCAGTTCAGGCCATCAGTTTTAGGGTGGAGGAGCAAAAGGCCGCAGTGGAAAGCCCATAGTTGTCTTTGATACACCTCCGCGTAAAAAAGCCTCTTCCTCCACCAGCTATTTCAGAAGAATATCAGCTCTGAGAGTCCCTGGGAGGGAACAGGTTTATGGAGCTTGGAGGAGGACTTTGTGGTCAGACTGCCCATCGCTACATGTTCTTCCCATGTTCCACAAAGGGAGTGGGACCTGGCAGCTGGTCAGCAGCCTGTCTGGATTCAGCCGCTCACCAGTGCTACCAGATGTGATTATATCTCTTGAATGCTTCAGTCAGTAATCTGAAAAAGGTTATTTGCATCCGTGGCATCTCAGAGGAGGATCTGTAGGCAAAAATGCTTCCCCTTCATTTCTCCTGGAGGCTTCATTGCCTCCTGACCTGGTGCGTGCCAGGCGGTCCTCCCCATCCCACGCACTCCTCTCTCCTGGCAACTACTGCCCCGCACAGAGTTCCTCCGGTATTAAAAAAATCCCATCTCATCCTTCGGCAGCCGTTGGGCTGTTGCTGGAGTTCTCTCATCTGCTCTGACGTTCCTACCACACACAACGGGTGGAAGAGAGATGACCTCCCCACTCGCTCCCTTCCCAGCAGCTCCTGACTGTGGCGAGGACCACGCGGGTGATGTCCTCCCCACCGCTCCGGGACGTTTGCTGCTGATCTTTCCACGTGCTGCCATGGGAAAAGGCAGCAGTACAGCCTTAACGAGAAGGGGCTGGTCCCTGCTGATGAGGTCTCCGTCTGCCTCCTTATCTGCTCCTGTTATTCATTACGCCTTACAGATATGTTGTTGTTGTTCCCAGCGTTCTTCCTCAGAGCTGCGCATTGCAAAGAAGCCTTTTAAAAAATACACTTCCCTTCTTGTTGTTTTTTCATTGGTTTTGAATGATAAATATTTCATCAAATGCCTGCCTTCTAGTCTGTGCTTTTCAGTGCTTTCCAGTTCAGTATGTGCAGTGATCTAAACAGATTTATTTAAATGAGAAGCACTCAAAAGTGCTGTGTGCTTTTCCAAAGAAACTTGAGTTCTGGAGTAAACTGGTCACTTTGTGTTCAAATCTGTGGAAGGCCACTTGGAGTCACCGTAAAATGTTTTGATGTCCCGTGGCCATCTCCAGTAGACGCCTTGCTTTCCAAGGGCTTCTCTGAAACGGACGGCTTTGCTAGGAAGCCTGGAATGTTTTGCTGCTTAATTTAGACTGTTTATCTCAAGAGGTCCTGGAGTTCAAAGACTAAGAGATGCGCTGAAGCTGTTCTCTCTCCCGAGCAGCTGCCTCTCCGCAGCACCCATCTGCACTGCAGGTTGAACCATCTTGGGCTGCCTGTGCAGACCAGAGCATGCTCACCCACCCGCAGTAGGACTTCTACTTCTTAACAGTTTGATAATCCAGTCTGATGCTTCTTGCTCTTCTTTTTTTTCTGGGACTCCAAAATTTGCATGGAAAACCACACCAACCATCACGACGTTGCCATTCTCCTCGTGTTTGCAGCTCTCACCAGCCCATTGCTGGCTTCCAAGCAGTGCCCGGAGAAGAAAGGTTGGCTTTGAGGAAGATTTATTAAATCTGGCAGCCTTTCTCCAAGGCTGTCATTCCAGTTCTGCCATCCTTGACCTTGGATGAGAGGCTGATGGGCAGGACTGCAGGTTGCCATTTGGCTCATTGGCATGAAGTCCCCAGCCTGTCAAGCTTGGTAGAAATGCTGATGTTTTCAGTGAGGTTCAGATTTCAATTTAGTGGGTGCGATTTCATCTCACCCAGAGTGTTAGAAATCGGGGATAATTACAGTGGAATTGTATCATTGCATGTGAGAGGCTGTTCACAGCCGGTTCTTCTTAATCTGAGGGAATGATTTAGGCTTTATTCACAATTTCTGCTATTATTGTTTAAATTTAAAAAAAAAGAAGAAAAAATCCTCTGTTCAATTAAAAGAGGATGTAAGTGTTGCATTTAGATCAAAGCCAGACCATTATTAAGTCCTTCAGTTGCAAGAAAATAACCATTTCTAAAACAAAATGTTAAGTGGTCACACTCTGATAAATGCTACCTTTTATGAATTTAATTAGAAAACATTTATTTCATCCAATAATCTTGGAGTGCTGGAAAGGTATGCCAGTTGCCAGGACAACTCATTTCTTTTTTTTTTTTTTTTTTAATTTTTTTTTTTCCTCCCCCCTTTATTTCTCTTATGTCACTTTTGATCACATCATCTTGAAAGGAGATTTTATTATTTAGGTATTCAGGCTAGCTTGATTGAAAGGCAGATTTTTTTTTTAATTTTTTATTTTTTTTAAAGCTAATGTAGTTTGTGGAGCTCTTCTTGCATTTGTGCCCGTCCTTTACGGAAAGTCATGGCAAGACAAGAAAAGCAGCGGGAACAACAGGGAACACTTGCAAAATCAGAGCAGAAGCAAACAAATGGCATGTCTCCCCTCTTCCCCCAAACGCCTCTTTCCTGCAGATCTCAGCTGTGCAAGTCCTTGAGCTGTCTGCCCGAGTTAGTTTTTGTGACATGGGACACGGCGTGAGATTCGTGAGGGCAAGCGGCAGCAAAACTCCTGTGGGAAAATGAGGGTGGCTCAGAAAGTCTGTGTGACGTGGGCTGGTTTCCTGGAAAACCTCTTTTCTCTCTCCCATCCTTCCCTCCCCACTGTAATATTCTGAATTTCAGGTTGGAATTTATTTTTAATAACTTAAGAAGCAAATAAACCCAGAAGAAGTCAGGCATGCAAAGCTTTTCTTTCCTGACCAAGGCTGATTAAGCCCAACTAGTCATCTTGCAGCAACTAGATGCCACCTGCAGCCCTTGCTGAAACCCTGCGGAGGAGTTATTTGTGGCAGGTCCGTCCACATACCGTGGGAGCGGGTCGGTCGCTGGGACTGGGGAAAGGAGCCCTGGCAAAATACCAAAAAATCTGAAGTCTTCCATGCAGCCATCTTAAACGGGGTGAAACCCTGGAAAGCTGCGTTCGGTCCTTACTAGGGCAACCCTTGGATCGATGCCACAGATTTCCTACGTGTTTTACAGAGGAGGGTTATCTGTCACTCCGCTCGTGGGATGCGGCCGTCCCTGGGGTGAAGCTCTGAGTGTTCTGCAGAGGACGGGTTGACGGATTGATTTAAGCCAGGCAGAGGAAGAATGATCTCTCTGGTCCGCGGGTTCAAAGGCTGTGGGTAGCCAGGGTGAGTTATGCAGGGACTTGGGCAAGGTGCATGGGGGAAACACCTTTATATAGGAAAAAAACCCGTATTTAATCCACAGTTATGGGGATTTCACTTTGCAGTCATGAGAAGACAAAATGTGTTAGTGTCTAGCGCAATGCCAGGACTTTTATACCTCCCAAATTCCTCTTGATTTTAGGATGGCAGACTGCAACCCCTCAAGCAGTAACCGTGACTTACCCCCTGTCAAGGTCAGGTCCCAGCTCTCCCCGGGGAGCTCCTGCTCGGGCTGTCACCCTTGCGAAAGGAGCAGCGTCAGAAAAATTCTTCGTTTGCTGCAGATGGTGGGAGATGCTCCATTAGTATTCATGGGGTGCGGTGTCAATGCTAATTTTTTTTTTTTTTTTTTTTGAAATGTGAATTGCATGCATATGCAATTTTGGAACAAAATGTTCCAAGTGTATTATTTACATATAAAAATGCAACGGTGTGGGGTGGGGAGATGATTCAGGTCAGTCTTGACTGGTGGGGGCGGTTTCTGTCCTCCCGGTGTAACTGTGGCTTTGGGTTACAAAGATATTTGTTTCTTATTCAACCTAGATAGCAGAGAAAAATGGAAAAAGCTACAGAATACGTAAAATAATTGTAGCTGGACTGCTGTGATTTACAGGGAGATAATTTTGTTGATTAGTTTTGGTGCTGTTCCCACATTACACAATGTCATACAAATCCCAGTGTGCAACCAGCCCAGCTGTTTGATTTTTATTGCTTTTACATAAGATTGGGAATCAGGAACGGGTTCTGAGCGCATTTCCTTTTTTGTGAAGTATTTGGGAAGCCCAAATGGTCTCCTGCCAGATGATGTATTGCCTCTCTGCCTGGATTATACTGCTTTGCGTCAGGCCTTATAGAAACACTTGATGGAACTGGTGGACTTTTCACTCCTTCTTTTCCTAATTTGAAGTAATTACGATTGCTGTGTCTTCTTCAATAACGATACGATATGGTTGTGTTTAACAAAACACCATTGAGTCGAAAATTCAACTGAAATTCGTCTTTGCTTTTACTGCTGGTGGAGCTGTGAGGGGAATATGGGTAGCAATGTTTAAAGCAAAGATGCAGGGTTGGCAGTGCTAGAGTAGGCTGTGACTCGGGCTTGGTGCTTCTGAGTTGTTTGCATGAGGCAAAGCAGAAGATAATCAGATTTTCAATTCAGACGTCTCAAAATGGAACTGTATAGTTTCTTTTCTTTGCATCTGCTTTGGGTTTTAAAATTTTCATCAACCTTGTTTTAGAGTAGAACTTTCTCTGTGGAAAAAAACACACCAAAAAAACCAAATTGGAAACTAAGCCCTGAGCCGATAACGGTTTACTTTGACCTGCAAAAACCAGAGGAGGATACAAGGAGATGAATTACAAAAAATCTCCCAGGGCTCCGTCCTGGAAATAATGGACCAGTGGGTGTCAAAAGACTTGAATTTTGAATCCTGCCTTTGCACAGACTTGCCATGTGATCTTGGGGAAATCACTTACTACTTCTTCCTGCATTTTAGACCCTCTATAAGAATCTAAAAGAACTTGGAGCTACTATGATAAAAAGCTATATGTGTCTCCAAAGCTTTACTGATTGCACTGACAAGTCTACTCCACGTGGGCAATGCCGTGTCGTCTCCTCCTCCTCTGCAAAATCTGGTTGCTCCAGAGGTGACGTCTGGACGTGGCACTGGGGGAACGTATGTGAGAGCTCAGAGCTCTCCTGAAGCAGACGTGACTTGTTGGAGAGGGAGAAGTCTGGCAAGAACAGGAGAAAACAAGTGACACTTAGAGCTGAGAGTGGTGGCCCAAAGGGCTGGTAGATACGGCTGGGAAAAGCCGAAAGACAAACCACCGTGTCCTGATGGAGGGCAGGAGCATCCTGAGGGATGATGCTGGCCAAGGATGAGAGCCAGCGGCCAAGCAGGGAGGGTGGCTGGGAAGGACAGACAGACAACGGGCATGCAGGGTCCCGGGCATGGGCTTTTGTGGGAAAAAATCTCAGCTGAGCCTTAGGAGGGCTGAGATCCTCCACGGGGATCTCAACTTGCATGCGGTGATCTGGCCCTTAATCAATGGGGCTTTTTGGTTCCTTATCCTGGAAGGAAGAATCTCCTACAGATAAGCCCAATTCAATTTGTGGGTCAATAGCATTCCTAGGGATGATTTTGACTGGCATGATCCAGATTTTACAAGTTTTTCACTTCAACTTCTGTCAAAACATATGAATGAGTTGGAACGCAAAGCCTGTCTCCAAAATGCAGAAAATATAATTAAAAAGGGATTTTGCATGTATTTCAGAGAACATTTAAATGTTAAGGGTGTTTCAATCTTTCATTTCAAATTTAATAGTGCTGAATGGGTGAGACGAAGGATGTAGAGTTTTTTGTTCCTTGATGGGGGCAAACCTGTTAATGGACTTCATAAATTGATTTTTGTGTTGTACTTTCTCTAATCAAACAAAACTAACTAGAAAATCCTTTAACAAATTTCTGCACGGCCAGTGTTTGAATTAGCAGTACATCCTCGTGTTACAGAACCAGCGTTTGTTGTTTAATGAGAGAAACCGTAAACCCAAATGTTAATAGAAATATTTTCATGAACCATTAATTTTATGCAGACCTTCGCCCCAACTAAACTAATGAGTGTGGCTGTTTGTTTGGCTTTTGGGGGCAGCCCAGATGTTGCAGCAGGATGCCTGGGCATGGGGACCAGCCACTGAACATGATGGGGACCGAGGCTGGTTGAGCCATCTGCTTTTATTGCTCACAAATCAGTAGAAAGCAAAAAGGAAAATGTAAAATTACTAAATATTATGCTGAATGTAAAGCATTCCCATTTTGAGAGACTTAAAATTGCTTCATGTATTTCTTTCATGACCAAAATCATGAAACTGGCTTCAAAATGATAACCTAAAAAAAACCAAAAACCTCAACCTTTCCCTCCCCCAAAAGCTAACCCCATACAAACCTCCCAACCTCAAGGCATTAAGACGTTAAGATGTTCCTTTTCATCTTTGGCTTTCTGGCTTAGCCTGCCCTGCATGCACTTTTGGGTGAATAAGACTATGTGGACGGAGCTTTTTGAAAAAGGAAAGTGAGCTGATTTCGAGACAGACACCTGACTTCAGAAGTTACAAAGAAAAGCCTCAAAAAAGGTTATTCCCATAAAATTATGATGATTTGCTGGGATCCTTTGAAATCCCAGTGCCTGCCAGGCTCCTGCTGATCCTGTGGCATATGTGCTGCTGGAGGTGGCTCTGCGCTCCTGAAGTTGTCTGGTACCTGATGTGTCCCTGAGGCTGTCGAAGGGATTTCAGAAAGACGGTGGCTTTCCAGTCCTCTGCCTTTGAGGGACGGCAGATAAATAAGCCAAATAATTAAGCCAGCAGCTTCTGCCGCCCCAGTCGCAGGCTCACGAGAGCTGTTGGGAATGATGCCGAACGGGGTGGAGATTCCAGGTCTGGAAGAGCGCTGTGAAAGCAGGAGCCTGCTTATGACACCAGCTTTTTTTTTGATGATCAACATTTTTTAGCTTAACTCTTCCGCTTAACTCTTTTGCATGCTCTTGACCTACTGTTGTCTTTTGCCCTGAGGCCAGCTGTTGACCTTCGATGTGTCTCAGCACTGGCTGTCCTGTCCTGATTCCCAGGAGACTTTTGATGTTTTCCCAGTACACTGGCTGCTCGGCACTCGTGGCCGCTGCATCTTTCCCCGGCCTTTGCGTCCTGAAGGGACATCTCCCTGAGTCAAGGGAGAAAAATCTTCTCTCTCATTTTTGACAGCAAGCTGTTACCGAATTTCATTGCGCAGGGTTGGCCAGCGGAAGAGAGGAAGCCATCGCCGTGCTCAGAAGCAGCAAAGTGGTAATGTTTTATAGCTTACTTCAAAATGAGATTAGCAGTTCCTGCTGCCTCTTTGTCCTGCTGGTTTCCCTTATAATTTAATCAATAGCATCGATTGGTCAGTAACGGCATGTGCAATGCCTGGGAGCTTTATTTTTTGGCCAGAAAGGCTGCGATAGAGATGAGGGACTTGTTGCTGTTTGGTGTGTGATGTTTGGATGGGAAAGCCCTGCTGGAGGAAAGCCACCAGCCTGCTCTTGGAGGTGACGGAGGAGGACGTCCGTGTCTGCTGTCACCAAACCCTCTTGCACTTTGTAACTCTGCAGTTGCACCCTGGGGGTTCACCGTGGACGTCAGCGAGTGAAGGGGATGAGGATGATGGAGACGAAGGGTGAAACCGTGAGATGTGTGGTGGTTTGGTGGTTGAGGTCCTCTGCAGGAGGGGCATCGACAGCTCTTTGCTGTGTGACTTTCTGTCACCTCCTGGCACGGCTTTGCTTGATGTCTTGTCTTGAGTTCTGGGTTTGGACACAACTGGGGCAAAGTAGACCCTGGATGGCCGGTCGAGCTTAGTGCAATAACATGCACGTGGCATGAAGGGAGGTAGGAGAAGCACCCATCACCTGGGAAGTGAAGTCCTTGCCCCAGCAGGATTACCTCCCTCCAGGATTACTTGTCCTCTTGGATACCAGTTGCTCTTAGCTCTCTTTGGGAGGTTTTTCTGAGGTCTAAGAGCTCATGGGACCCAGATCTCTTTTTGCTGTTGCTACTTGCTTGGGTTGTGTTCCACCCAGGCAAACATTGGCCATAGGATGCCTCTGAGGTCACAAATTTATTATGGCTTTGTCTCTTGGGGACCCACCTTAAAAACAGATCACCATAAATAGGAATCAACTGGTTTATTCTGCAGCAAATATGTCTAGATACAGGAGTTGTTCGGGAATAGTGAGCTTCAAGTTAACCCTTTAGAAAAATCAAACCCTCAAATTCAAAGGAGATTTGTGGATCATTTATGGATGTGGGGAGGAAGAAACCCTCAGATAAAACCCTTGATTTTTGGAAGAGAGGATGAGCTAGGTGCAGCCAAGCTCCGAGTGCTCCCAGGAAAGGACTAGGAGGATAATTTGATATATATATAAAGAGAAAGGTTATTCCCGATCTCTCCACTGAGTCACCAGTCTCCCCAGGATGGTGGGCAGGGTGTAGCCGTGCTGCTTTTCCACTAAAACCCTACAGAGAGTGTCCGTTGGGTTTGCAGGGATCCCTCCTCAGCCCCTCACGCTGCTGATGGCAGCTACGAAACCTGGAGGGCTTGGAGGACAGCAGACCACTGAGACGCGTTCTGCGTATGTCCACACCTCTCGTGTCTTTTAAACCCCGCGTAGGTGAAGAGGTGAAGCACGTCTCCAGGTTGGCACCTGCAGGGGACAACGTCCTGGCCAGGGCTTTATCACTGCTTAAGGAAAGGCCACACTAAACTAAGCTCGAGGCTGAGGAGCTAATGGGGACGAAAAGCAAGAGAAACTGTACAGCTGCTGTTTAACTGATAGCAACATTGATTTTTCAAACTGACATTTCGAAAGCAGATATGACAGCCTCTCTGCAGAGCCCATCCCCCACTGTCACTTCTCCCCGCTCACTCGGTTTGTTTGCTTTCTGCAAGAGAGGATTTTGTAAACCTCTGCCCACCGTCCATGTGGTCCCACTGCTGGAATACCACAGAGGTTTCCCTAAGGACAAATACTTGATTCGGGAAGGTTCAGACTGAAAAATCAAAGCCCATTGTGTATCTGTGCAGCAGTCGGGTGTTGCCACGTTCTGCGCCCGTACCTCGACGTGGGTGTTTCTCTGATAAGCGAAGTGCAGGTCACCTTCCTACTGAAGGTTTCCTCTGGCTCTTGGCCGCGTGTCTAATGGGGGTCCCTGGGGACACGGGCACCCACCGTGCTCAGTAGCCCTGTAAAGCCAGTATTGCACCATCCCAAAGTTTTCCCCACGTTTTCAACCAGCAGCAGCTTTCAGAAGGGGCTTCATGAATGAGAAGAGCCATTACCTCAACTTGGACAGGGTTGGGACTGACTTGGCTTTGAATGTCAAACTTCGAGCCCTTTTTGGGGGGAGAAAATAGTGGTGTTTATTTCCAGGAGTCTTGCCACCTTTTCGTTTCAATTCTTCGCTCATCTCAGTCCTGGCTTTGTGCAGATTTTCTTGGGGTTTTTGTCTGGTCTGCGTCAAGTTCTCAGGCAAAGACTTGTTCTTCGAAGATGTCTCCCCCAAGCTGGAGACCTTGGATGCCTCAGTCGGTGCCAGGGGTACGGCAGGTGCTCGGCCGAATGGCAAAGAGCTGATGCTCCCCCTGCCCATCGCGCCAGGTCGGGGCTTTTAACCCCATCTTTGCCCCTTTCAGCAATTTCTGTAGTGAAATTGGGGTGAAGTAACCCTCATCTTGGGACATCGGGGACACCCCGGGGTTTGAGACCTTGCTGCAATTAAGAAATGAGGTTTCTTAGCAAGGAGCAGTCAGGAACCTGTCATATGGCCCAGCCAGTAGAAAGAGGCAGAGGTTCCCACTGGATTAAGGTGGATTATGGAGGGATTAACTAGTTTGGGGTTTCCTGCTGTGTTTAGGCCCAAAATGCTAATTATCGAGTGGTCCCAGCCTTCCCCGATGCTGCGTCTTGTAGAGCTCATTGGTGCTGAGGGTATAAATCTGTTTACTCCAGACCTATCTCTGATTCATTATTTATTGCTCAACATTTACTTTGTAAAACATCTTGCTGTAGTCGGCGCAGCGTCGGCTGCCAGAACCAAACAGACCTTTTGATCCCCATTTGGATTTTGTTTGTTTAATTCGGTCTCAGGGGGCAGGGAAGGGGGTTCGAGGGGATGCTGGGAGGGGGAGACGTTAAATGGAGCAGCTGATTTCCACTTCGGGTTTTTTTGCTGCCATTAGTTGTTCCAGTTTTGTAGATGATATCCTTCCAGTGAGTGAGATCAAAGCAAGAGGGAAAATAAATATATGCTGAAACACACAGCACTGGGGTGGAACTGCCACTTGTTACGCTCTCCCCTTTGAGACACCTAAATTGCAGCTTTGCTGTTCCACATACTAATTACCCATTGTTCGATTTTTGCATTTAATTAGGAAAATAAACCAATTTTTTTTAGTTTAAAGAAAGTTTTTTTTTAAAAAGAGGTGGTCTTAAAACTTTCTGGTGGCATGTTGCGCAGTTCTGCAGGCTGGGCTTTGCCTGGGGTGGTCTGGAGAGCTGATCCGTCCCAGCCCAAGGATGCTCCTGGTTTTGCAGGAGGGAGCTGTGTAGGGACCACGGCCCCACGTATCTGCGCTCTCCTCCCCTCCCACAACCATGAGTGCTGGACCCGCCGGGCATTTGGGAGCCTGTTGGCATTGATCTTGCTCTAAGGTAATAGGATGATATATTTTCCATTTGCAAAAGTGTGAAATAATCCATATCTGTGTACTTCTAGACTCTCATCCTTCTTCTTTTTCCCCAGGGTGATTGCATTCAGTGTGGGGTTTTTTTAAAGCGTTTTTCCCAGAGTTGCCTGATTCTGAATTAAAAATAAGAGTGGCTCAAAAAACAGTCTGTAAATACAAAATGAACGTATGCTGAATATTTTTAGTAAATTTGTCCTTTCCCCATGATGTCATTGCAATTTTTTTTTTTATCTTGAAATTGCCACCCCCACCATCATTCTCCCAACTTCCTTACCCAAGGATCAAAAATTACAAATCCTTAAAAAACCAGAGGACTCAGCGTAGTTTCCTGGCTCACCACCCAGCGCAGTCCCCTCCCATCACAGGCATCGCATCCTATATAAACTCTTCCATAAACTTAATGGACTGCAAAGGATTCAGATTTCCCTCTCCTGCTAATTTGGGAGTGAGCGAACCAGCCAGGCTTGCACGGGACACAGTGCGTCATGGAAAAGGCTGCTTTTACCCCCTAAATGGAAGCAAAAAAAAAAAAAAAAAAAAAAAAAAAAAAATGGGGGGACAACAGCCGCTGCCATTAGCAAGGACAATATTTCCAGCAGCCCCTGATCATTGGAGGGTGCTGCTCTCCATTTGTGGTGCAGCGGTGGCATGTGAGCATAACAGCAATGTATAATCTGTTGCAGCATCACTGATTCCCATCAATAAATTAACAGTGGTTGAGATCACTTGATATTGTTCTGCGTGCCAAAGCAAATGCTGCTCGCCCTTACACATAGGTACCAATTCAAAACGTCTTGCGTAACCTCCAGCCCTCCATAGGTATTGATTTTGACTATCAAAAGGTTTTCGTATTGGTTGTATTTTGTGACAGAATCAGTTGCCCTTTTTTTTTCAGTGCATTAGTTTAATTGATAGATCTGTATTTTTTTGTTTTGGTGTGTGTGGTTTTTTTTTCTTTTTTTGTTTTTTTTTTGTTCATGAATTTTTATGATTGGAAGATACATTCTCCTGTGTAGCAAGCATGAAAGATTTATGTTGGAATAAATGGATCGGCTTGGCATACGTACAGTGGCCACACAAATTACTCTTTTAAGCTCCGTGAAGATAATTAAAAGTGTCTGCGTGGGCGTGAGAGAAACAACAGACCAAATTCTGTCTCGGTTGCACGGGGTCACCCCTCTCCCTTCTGCCCAGCTGATGCTGGTGATTGGGAGCAGACCCAGAAGGTTCTGTGATCTCCTATTTCATATTAATTAATTAAATTTTGCAGTCATGAAAACACGTCTTTTAATGGAAAAATGAAAACTGATGTATGCAGCCTCAGTGAGTGGCTGATATTGAGGCACTTTGTCACGAGGGAATTGATGCTGAACCTTTAAGAGAAATACAGTGACAAGAGAGGATCTAAACAGGATTAATGGAAGAGGAAATTGCTCAGAGGAGATATTGAGAGGAGCACAGCATGAGCTGCCCATAGTCCACCAAAGAGATGAGGGAAGAGCTGATTTCTGGAAATATTTTGAACCAGTTTGGGTTATGGACAGGTTGTGAGACAAGATGGGATCAAGGGGAGTGGAGCCTTTGCCAAACACACCAACCTGATCACATCTGATTGTGTGAGTGTATTTCTTATGGGTAAGAAATACACAGCAGAGAACAGGTTTGTGATGGCTTTGGATAAGCAAGAAAACCTCAAATTTTGCTTTCTGCTCTGTTTTTTCTTGTTCTGTCAAATACTGTTACAGACTGTGTATGGCTGAAATGATTTTTTAAGTTCTTTTTTTTTAACTTTCTTTAGCTTGAATTCCACATTTGATACGGTGGTAAAGTAGGCAGCTAAATCCCAGTTTCCCTTTTTTAATTAAAAGTAATATGGTGAGTTGTGCAGCTCTGTGCAGTGGTGAGAAAAGCGGTCCCCGTGGTCCCCTCCCGGCTGACAAAGTGTCACCTCTGAAAACCCAGCTGGCTTTTCTGAGATGTGGGAAAACCCCTCCACAGTAAAACAGTGCAGTAATTTGTTTTTTAATATTGCTTTGTTGCTACACTGGCTAGGAGTGCTCTTCCTGAGCTCTGCTGACAGCAGTTTTAGGCTGGGGGAAGTCCATTTTTTTAGTAATAATTCAGGACTTGAGCATAAAATTCCATTTTTTTTTCTGCTTTTGTATGAATTCTGGGATTTTTGACCTAAGAATAGATAAGAACAAGGAACGGTCCAGGTGGAGGAGGTCAGAGTGTTTCTTTCCTCTGCCTTCCTCTTGCAAGAGGTTATCAGTAGTGACCTGCTGCTGGTCTGGGATCTCCTGCTCTGTAGATCTAGAATAGCTCTAAAAGTTGTGTTTTCTGTCCATAATTTTGGACTGAAGGTTGCGTAATTGAAATAAGAGTTGTCTTTTCTTCTGGTTTTTGGCTATGGAGGCTATTTTGGCTGACACGTGGGGGCTGGTCGTACCTGTTTCAGACCTACAAGCATGAGCTGCCGTGGTTTAAGGGATGGGGATGCCTGGGATGTCGTTCGTCCTCCCAAACTGGTCCTGTGCCAGGCAAAGGGAGCCCCAAATGGCTGCCACGTGTCATAGTGGTCATAGATGGGTCTATCTAGGCCAGTTCCTGAGTATTTCCACTCTGCTGGAGAAAACACTTTGAACGCGCCGGAGATTTGGTGGAGCAATTTGTTCGTTTGTCCTTACTCCCCTCCTGCAGCCAGGGTTGGAGTTGGTCCTCTCGCTGCTGCCAGGATTTGGCATGGGTGATTTGATTGATCTGTGTGACCCAAGTTACATGCTCTACTCTAAGCAGAGGTGAGCTAGAGGAGATGTTCGACCCAAACCTTTGCTCTGACAAGCTTTTTGTGGGGTCCTCCTTTCCCCTCCAAACCCCTGCATAATGTTCTAACCTGATTAATATGCACAGACTGTGGGAAGAAGCAGGTCACCATGCTAAAACCAGGACTTTTTTCTTTCTCTACACTGTCCCTGCAACACAGACATAGCTGAATCCTGGTTCGTGGTTTGCAATTTCGGTTGGTGGACTGCTATGCATGTTGAGCTGGATGGTGTCCGGGACGTTTTCCCAGCGCACGGTTCAGTGGGCCATGCCTGTTGCTGCTCCACCAAAGTCCCGATCAGCCTTGCTGTGCCATGCCGTGCCTGAAATAAATAGCGGGAAGGAGGCAAATACACTTGGAGAGAGCAATGCAAGTCATTTAAACCCTCTTCTTTCTGTTTTTTTGGAAGCAGGGCTGAACTTTTTTCACCACTTCTATGAACATCTTTCCTTGAAGTCCTTTGAGCTGGCTTTCCTGACATGTCATTTTAGTCCCCTGCACTTAATGGTTTCTAAATACAGAGTTTATTATTTTTTGGTTTTTTTCCTCTCTGCAAGTCTGGTGACAGAATAGCTCTGCTGGGTTCCTCCAACAGGAGTGGAGCACGTTAAACAAAAATAATGTGACATTTGCAATATTTGTGCTGGCACCATCTGTGCCAGACACTTAGAGCAGCAATTAACACCTGATCCAAAACGTGAATTGGCTGATTGAGTGCCTTATAAAAATTAACCCACTTTTTATCTGATCCTTTCTTTCTATTGTCTTCCGCTATGTGGTGGCAGACAAGTATTCAGCGCCGAGAAGAGAATGGTCCTGGCGCAAGGCTGTCGCTCAGGGCTGCATCTGGTTTTGATTGCTGCCTCCAGATAACATCCAGCAAGTGCTTGGCACTGGTGATACTGCTTGGGAATTGATGGGTGCTGCCCGTAGCCTGCAGACACCATTTGAGCGGGTCCCTGTGAGACCCCGCAGCATCCTTGGTCTCCCCAAAACTTCGAGTATGCACAGAAACACGCTAGGTGTCTTGGCAGAGATTTTTATAACAATATAGAAAAATACTAAAATATCTTAGTGGGCAGGGATTAATATATGAGAAATATTTATATACATAAACTATATATACACATATATGCTATGTGTATATAAATTACATAAATTTATATAATATGCAAGTACTCTATTGGAGCTAATCTTTAATTGGGTAAATTTGTTGCACCGCGGTATTAAAAAAATGATCGCAGCCTGGATTACAGGTATGAGATTTCTGGGGTTTTAATTCTGGAGACTGCTGGAATAAGGCAACTGATGTCTAATCTTTTCTTATTGATCAGATATGAGATGAGGCACAGATGTTTGAATGCTTGAATGCAGATTGGTACCTGTGCTTACGCTCATCTGTAGAGAAAGGTACAGTAAGTGCTGACGTAGAGGCAAAGAACGGGGAGGGGTGTGTGTACTTGCAGTGATGCCACTTATCCCCTCCAGCCAAGAGAGGTGCCTTTGACGTATGTGAGGAACAAAGGCTGAGATTTAAAGCCCGGAAAGTCCTTTAAAATAAATATATCCAGCTCCCACTGTGTCAGTAACAACATGCACCAACTACAGTTATTCTGTGTCGAAGGTCAAGTTTGGAGCAGAAAAGAGCCCGTGAGCTATTTATATAATCCCCACTGACACCATATCTCAAAATTTTTAATGTATTTATCTTCACAGCACCCTGGGGAGGGGGAGTCCTACTGTCCTTTCTTGGCAGGTTAGAGGCTGGAGAGAGTTAGTAATTTATCTGAGGTCGAAAGTAGCGGTGCAGGGAGCGGAGCTGCGCTCTGCAGTCCCCGGCGCAGGCATTAATCACCAGCCCGTGGTTTTCCCTCCGTAAGTGAAGGTTACCCAACCTATAGATGGAGTCTGGAGAGCTTCAAGGTGTCACAGCAGCAGGAGCAATAATAAACTCTGCCGCTAATAAACTGTCAGAAATCCGGGTGATTTTGTTGTTGTTGTTTGCTGAGAAAGACGTGCAAATGGGTGCTCTTGTTTGTGGTCACGTATTTTGGGAAGAAGGGGATGTTGAAACAGGATCCGTAGATGTGCCTGCAAGGAACCCGAGCGCCGCCGGTGGCTGGCACGGTGCGCACCCGGCGATGGGGGCTGGGGACACTCCAAAAACCACTGCAGAGTCGAGTCCCATCGCCTCCTGCCCCAGCAGGGCTTTGCTGGTTACCGCTTGCTGTTAAATAACTTTTCAAGGAAATCGTAATACCACGGATTCATGGCACTGCCCACCTGCAAGCATGGGGATTGTGGAGAATAAAGGGGCAGCATTAATGGCTTGTAGAGACCGAAAAAGAATTTAATAGTGAGGTCGGTGCTGGGAAAGCTTCTGTTAGATGCCCAAATACCACTGCTTAAAGCTGGCTGTTAGCTATGACAGCAGGAAGGAGAAAGCTTTTGAAGTAAAAAGAACTCAATGAGAGTTTCATTTTCCCCCCCTTCAGTAAAATTCCTTCAAAATCTGATAAATCTCTAATAAAGCCACATGCCTATGCACAGACCTTGTCCTTTCCCTCCGTGCAAGGTAGTGAGCTGCAGGAGATGTTGTTTGGGGCAAGAGCAGGACTGGCTATGGCAAGAGTTTGTAAAAAGCGTGGAGATATCCAGGCTTTCTCCTACAGAAGGTGAAAAATGCACCGAACCCTTCCATGTGCCTGAGGTTTGCCAGGAGATCTTTTCTAATGACTTCACTCCTTGTCTCTGCTCTTGGTTTCAAGTTTAGAGTGTTTAGAGGGGAGGACATCTGTAAAGATGAATAACAATGATAATTTCACAAGGAGTCCGGCCAATTTTACTTTTAAATCAAATTTCAACAAGGCAGGCTGTACCACTATAAATGCCAGGGCTATTTATAGTTCAAGTGGAGAGCAGGGATAAAGGGAAGATTTAGAAAACTTCGGTATTTCAGCAGCTTGTTATCAGAACGCAATTTGTAAAGAGGCAGAAGCCATTAATACTGACGCAGACCATGATGTGACTTGTCTGGAGGGAGGTGGTGTGTTTTAAAAGCCCTGTGCTTTGAGCGGGATGCTTGGCTGGTGCTCCGGTTCCTTTTCCAAGGAACCAAGGAAACCAAAGGAGGCATCAGCAAGAGCTGCCCTTGCAAAACCTCCTGCCTGTGCATCCTCCCCACTTTGGCTGCATTCAAGGACAGGGACCTCCAGGGTGGGTTTTGGTCATTTTGGATGAGCAGATGCATCCTTGTTTCTCCTACTCAGCTGCCTCAGAAAGGCGATTACAGCGGTCTTATTTGGTGACAATCACCGTGTTTTTGCTGAGAACGAGCCTTGCCTGGCATTGTTTGGCCTTTTCTTATTTTTTTTTTCCTGTGGGCTGAGGAACCACCATGAGCCCAAGTACTCGAAAGCATTTGACCTAATCAGTCAATTCAATGTTGAGTCTGGTTTTGGCAGGAATGCGAAACAGCCTCGGTCTTAGGGCAAGTTGGGTAATAGATATTAAACAATGTTCTGCCAAAGCAAATCACGTCGGGCAGTAAGGGAGATGTCTCTGGTTGAGCTGAGGATCTGGCGGCTTCGCAAAGTGCGTCTTTGCATAGTGATGGAGATGTGCTATGGATTTGCAGCGCTGGATTTGGCCCTGGGCTGCCAGAACTCACGGACTATGGGAATAAGGGAGTTTATCCACTCCAATTCGTGCTCCTTTCAAATGAATGACACATTAAAAAGGGCAATTTCTGTTTGTATGTGGAAGGGTTGCTTTAATAACCAGAATGGAAAATGTTGACTTCTCCTTTCGAAGACCAGACCCAGAGCAATGCAGGAGAACAGAGGGGTGATCAACCACTTCATGGTCCAGGGAATTGCAGATCCCAAGTCTTGACTTTTAAGAAAAAATTCAGTGTTTGGGAATTGGGCGACAGGTTTGTATCAGAGGAAACAGCATTTCCTTCCATTGGGCAGTGTAAAAGTGGCAAGAAAAGGAGATTTAGGTAATGTCATCCAACTGGTGGCACGATCTCCGCATATTTTATTGTGCTGAACTGTTAAGTAATCAAATGACCAGGTGGGAAGAGAGGAAGGACATCTTTTCAACCCCACTTGAACCCTCTAACTCTTCCCAGTACCACTTATTGGGTTGCTCTTGGCTCTGTCTTCCTCTGCTGGCAGCGATTGCCAGATCTCACTTCTGACTCGGAGGTCCGTCAGGACGCTGAGACATCACGGGAGAGATTTGCTAGAGAATAGCAGAGAATTGCCCTAATTTATTTCCCGCTTCTTCCCTGGCAGTTGTCCCTGATGCCTCATTCCAGCGAGCTGGACCTCGCAGGCTCTCCTCAGCTCCCAGCAAGGGGAGCCCACCCGGGACACGAGCCGGCAGCAAACCCCGGCATCGATGACAGGGATGCTTGTGACTGCCGAGTCCAAAATACTGCTCCATTCCTGCTTTTTGTTCTCCTTGTGAAATCCATATATGGGGTGTTTCCAGGAGAAACCTCCCAGTAGGGCTCTAATCTAAACAGTGGCAGCATCCCAGTACTTCTGCATAAACGTGCAAGTACAACGTCCCGCTCGCAGCAGCAGGGAACCGACTCGAACTAAAATTAAGAGATTATTAGGAATACCGAGCAGTACTTGTTTCATATAAAAACCGCACCTGGAAGTTGGCTTTTAAGTAGCTGTGACTTTATTAGAAATCTGAAAGCAAGAAACCTCTGCCTACTTGAAATGCAGGAGCTGGTGGGATTTGAGCTAATACATTGCATGTTCATTTTTAAGGGTTTTCTCTTCTTTTTTTTTTCTTTGCTGTACAAAGCTCTGCTCCCACCTCCGTTAAATGAAGCTAACTATCCGTATCTAGTTTTATGCAATGCAGCCTGCATCTGCAGAGATTACATTTTAGCATTTATGCTGTTAGATTCATAAGAAGACCATGCTGCATTCAGAATTCACTGAATTTCTGTGGTCAGACCACAAAGGAAGCATAAGGGGGGAAAAAGAGGAATATCCCCTCTCCCCCATGCTTATGCATCCGTGAGTTGGCAGGGAAGGCTGTATCTGTGCTAACTCCCTGCAATGGCATCACTGAACAAAGGATGAAAGAAGTTTTTGAAAATCACGTCTGTGTTGGCATAGCGCGGATGCCAATACTTTACTGCTGAAACTCAGGTCCGTGGTAGCCTGGGGATCACATTTTGCAGGTCTCCATCTGCAGCTGGTTGGAAGGAGAGGCAGAAGAGAGCTGTGCCATGGACTGATGGTCCCGTAATGCAAAAAAGCAATGAAACTGTATTTGGAGGTGGATGGCGGTTTTACAGCAGGCTGAATTCCGGTTCATATCCATTGAAGGAAACGTAGAGACAGATTTTATTACTGCAAAATCTTCTGACTTCACCAAAACTGGTTTTTATCCTTTTGTTTTGGTTTGGGGGTTGTGCTTCGAGGGTGAAGCGGCAAGCTGCGGAGAAAAGCAGGCCCTTCGCGTGAACGCTTTCATGTAGCAACTCCCACCATCTAAATACGCGATGGGAAATCTGTGATCAGCCCTAAAAATTTGTCATTTGAAAAACAGCAGCACCCTCCGCCCAGCTCTGGAGCCACTGATGGTTTTGTGCATTTCTGTGAGAACTCCGGGATATTTTATATGTTCACAGGGTATGTGTATCATGAATGAATTCATTTGTCTGGGAACAAGTCGATGGCAGCAATTAAATTGGCTCCGTAGCTGCCAACGCATCTCTAACTGGCATGAGCTTTGCAGGGCACTGGGACAAAAACTTTAAAGCTTATAGAGAAGAAAGGGGTAGGCATTGCTGTCGTCTGGTGTTCGTGTACCAGGGATGTCCTTGGGGACAGTATGTTTCACGTTAAAGCACTTTGAAGGGCTCGAATAAGGTCCTTATTGCCATAATCGATGCCAAACTAACTGCATGGGGCAGGGCAAGGTTTTCTCAGCCATGCCTCCACATCCCATCACGTTGTTAACGCCATGCACAGTTTTTAGGGTTTTCGAGGATTCTTCCAGCCGGTACCCAAATAATCCCACCCTTATTTTGGGGGTGAGGTGGGAGGATATGTCTGCATGTATATATGTTTGTGTGTGTGAATTATGAGGCTGGAAAACGCCTGCTGGGAGGTGTGAGTCTGCTCTCGCGGGTCCCACCTGCAGCATCTTTCAATAAATAATGCTGGGGTGATGCTGTTAGTAAGTAGTATTACATGCTACTGGTTTTCTCCTTGGTAGTTTGTGGGTGATGGGGCTGTGGACATTTCAGGTTTGTCACCATAGAAAGTGGAATATGGGGGGGGGGGAACAAAACAACCCCCCCTCCCCCTCTATGTGAGTTGTAGAAGGGACTGAGCTTTTCAGGGCTAACTGGAGCGTTGGATTTTTTTCTCATCTGCAGTAGCCAGGGACTCTGGGCTCACTTTACTCTCCCCATCCCTCTTGAGGACCTTTGCTCCCAAGGGACAGTGAGAGATTAGGGAGGAAGATCTTCAGCCCACAGTGCACAAAAAAATAGGGAAAATAATCCAGTGAGGGAGGAATAATGTTGGTTCTGTTCCCTCATCTTCCTCCTGTTGGTTGTTAATTACTGTAACAGATAAGAAGGGCTGGTAACCGTGGAGAGTGTGGCTTTTTCATAGACTTAAACTTGGCCAGTGATGCCGTAATCTTGAATTTGTGACATCAGAGTTCATGTCCTGACAGCAGAGAAGGTTCGTGGTGTCGTGCCAGAGGCTTTGGGTTTGGATGAGGAGGAGCAGGGAAGCACTTGTAAATAGTTATAAATAGCCCTTTTACCTAATAAGCGCTAGTGAAAAAAAAAAAAATCCCATCCTGGTTTTGGCTTTTCTTTCCCCTTGCAACCAGCCAGTTTGAAATTTCCCATTCACAACACCTTTTTAAAAATATTTCTTTAAGATTTTATTTTTCTTCTCTGCCTTAATAAATGTTAAACACAAACTGCTTTTGCCCCAGTCCACTCTTCATGTGATGTGAACAAAGATATTAAAATACCTGATGTAGGAGCAATGCTACAGCTTTCCAGCTCGCTGGGATTGGGGGCTGGGACGAGGAGCTCCCAAGCTCCTGTATGGCATCTTTACCTCTGGGTCACTGTGGTCCAGATCAGCTCATTTATTCTCCTGTTGTATCATTGTTACAAAATCAGGCTATTTTGAACAAGTATGGTGTGATGCCAAACCATAGGAGTTAATGGTATTTTTTCGGTCTCTTCATGAGACTTTGGGTTGACCCAGTAAGTGACTAAGCACTAAGAGCAGGCATCAAGAGAAAGAGGCGGTTTGCCATGAAAATGCACTGAGTAGCGGTTGATGAGAGCAGGTTTGAAGCTGATACCCAGACCCGGAGCAGTCAGCTGCCTCTTTGGCGAGAGCTGGGTTTTGGGTGGAGGTAGCCTTTAACTGATGGCACATATGAAAACAAGGATCCTCAGGCTGAATTTTTTTTTTTTTAATGACAGTGTTTTATTTAGCTGGCAGCTCTCCCTGTGAGTGGAGCAAAGAGCTGCCACCTTTATTACTTGCAGGAGTAAGGAGGAGGGGGAAAAATGCAGCGACTTAGTGCAAATATTGCCAGGCAGCAGAGGCGAGCCAGATGAATTTGTTGTTTATTGAGCTGGGTTGCCTGACAGATATGAAATTCTTCGCGTGAATTGTGTTGGGATTTCTCTGGAGAGCAGCTGTTCCCCCCCTTTTTTTTCCCCTTTCTCTCTTTCTGCGTGTAGTCACTAAGTAATTTAGGAGGACCTGGGATGGGGGGACATACTGTAAATAAAAAAAAGTAATCAGATTTGTGTGGCTGGGAAAAAAAATGCAAAATAATAGCTGCAAAGTTTGGATAAATGAGTTTGGGGTTTGGTTGTGAGATTTTTTGGGTTTTTTTTAATAAGTGCTTTCCTGCAGCCAACTGCTTCACAAAGTGAATGGACCTTCTCTAGCTACCAGTAAATAATGAGATATTCCTTTTGGCTGTTTATTTTAGTTGGGCTGCTTTTTCAACTGAAGTAAACAGTTTTTACAATATCTGGCGCTGTAAAATGTAAAGCGTAGCATGTGTTAGGAAAAATAAATGCCTAAATAAATGCAGTAAAGTGAGGTGAAACATGATTTTGAGCATGAGGGAAAGTGCTGACCCACCTGGCGAGATACTCCTCTTGTCTTCAGCTTCAGCGGGAGGTTACGTTGCTAACACGAGTTAGGAATTTGGAAATGAAAAGCATCCTCTGGGCCCAGCTCAGGAGGGACTGGAGTCAGCAGTGAGACACAGGCTGACTTGCATAAGGTTTGGATTCTCCCCTATTTCAAAGAAATAATGTTCCTGGGAGCAAAGGGCAAGTTGAACATTTGTACTACCGTAAAAACTCTTAATAAAAAGAGCAGGGGTGCTGGCAAAGTGCCCCTGCTCACACATCGCTTTGCATCCAGCTGCCTTCCCTCCCCAAGGAGCTTAAAGCCCCCCCCGGGTGGGTACATCCCCATTTATATCCCTATTTTCCTCTGCTGCATTAAGAAGTTGTGTCGCTTCTTGCAAACCTAGTGAAGAGCTCAGGAAGACCCAGCAGCAGCCCCCGTGTTGCTGTGAGCTCCAACACCCACCGCTTTTAGATGATGCTTTTCGATATCTAGCGAAGTACAGCAATTTTAAATGACCTTTAAGGTTTTTGAAACTCAACAGCTTGATTCTGCAGTGTGTTTGCGGAGCCCCGTGCTTCTGGGGTGGTGCTGAGGGTGAGGAGGGCCGGGGGGTGTGAAGGCAGTATAAATAATCATGCTGCGTTATTGGTCTTGCTGTGCAGGGACGATGGAGGCTCTCCGAAGGTTTGTTCTTCTCCAATATCCTTCACAGCCCTGAAAGTTTTAGCTATTTTGTTTTCTTTGCCTGTGGAACAAATAGCAAAGCTGGTTGGACACTGGTTGTTCCCTAGTCAGTTGATAAAACAAATTAATGGAAATTATGCTGTGCATATATTCAGGAATTTTTTGTTTGGGTGTGGGGAAGTCTGTAGCTATTTTGTTTTTGTTTTTGCAGATTGCTCCAACTTCACCTGGGAATTAATTTCTGCCTGGTTTTTGCTTACCACAAGCAATTGTGTAGATTATAATTTCCTAGGACAGACTCCTTAACTGATTCTTATTTCCTCTTTACCCTCTTCAGTGCCAGCAGACTATCAGCGATAGTAATTTCCTTTTCACTGACTTTATTAAAATGTGCTACAATGAATTGCCTCAACACGTGCAAGCCCACCAAATTGGTGTAGATATTTTAGACCGTGCAAAGTGTTTCCCAGGCAGAGTCCCCGCTCAGAAGGCTCAGCTGCCATAGGGACAGCGCTCTCGCTCATAGTAAGAGCATTGTCACTGTGGGCCAAGAGGCAGATAGCAAAAGCAAGACTGTCTAGTTTTGTGGCATGGACACTAGTGTGCTCTGACCTGGACTTTGCATGGTCAAGACTTGTTCTTTTCCGCTGGATAAGAGCAGTTGACCAAAAAAAACCAGAGGAGGTGCCCATGTCTGTTGGCATCTGCCATGTCTTCCCACGAGAGGAGGCAAAATCCCCAAGCGCTCCATCCACATTGTGTTTAATGGCTCTCAGAGTATATTTTCACTCTCGGGGCAAAACCCACAATATTTAACGCTGCCCAAAAGCTTTCACAGTGTGGGGCATAATGCTCCTGGCGAGCACCTAAGCCAGTGCAGAGGTGGTGGACACCCGTTCCGTGAGCTTGATAGGAGCTGGGCATGTTGAAAGCCAATGTGTGTCATTCCCAGAGCTGCGAGCCTTGAATGTCCCAGCCAGGGTCTCTCATGCCATATGAAACAATTTCTTGTGGCTGTCCCCTTATCCCAAATCGCTCTGGTTGAGAGATTAAACCATTGCGTCTTTTAACAGTAGTTCAACGTGTAGCTGAATCCAAGCAAAGATCTTGCATCTAAAAGATGCTCTGCTCAAAACTCTCTGTTTCCAGAGGAGATGGGCAGAAACTCCCCAAATTACTGCGGTTTGAGTGTGAGGGAGAGCCCGGGACCGTGGCCTGCTCGAGCTACAGTATTAATTAGTAGAGGTCGATGGTACTTTGTGAAGCTTTCCAATTGAAATGAGATTATCCCCTGGGTTGTGTAGGGCTCATGTGGTGGGCAGGTACCAGGCAGATTTATGACAACTGGAACAGAATACATTATTGGATGGGATGGTGCTTATAGCTCCTATCAGTAGCTGATATCCTAAGGGAGAAGATGAAAAGCTGGAAGAGAAGTGTCAAAACACATGCTTTTATATTCTTCTTCCTCTCTCTGTCTTCATAGATTGGTAATATCCTACCCAAACCCATAAATCCAGTTCCTGGCTATCTATCTGCAGTGGAGAGTTTTCTCCACCCTGTGAAATGTAATTTCAGGTGTTATGTGCTGTGCATAACCTGGCAACCCACCTACACACAGCAGAGGCAAAGTTATCTAATAACAATTGAATATTTGACTTGAAGCAACTTACTTTGCAGCCTTGAACTATTGACTTGCATTGGTACCTGAGAATTAAAAATACAGGCAAGAAAAAGGAAACTGGCATCTTAAAAGGTGACTGACATGAGCAATCTATTCTGCCTTAATGAGGTTTTCTTTTCTATTTCCTATGGCAGCAAAGACAAAGCCACCTGCCTTAAGTTGGGCTAATACCCATCACTGATGTGGACATCGCATTTGGGTATTATCTGGCAGTGGAGAAGCCCCAGCCAGGTCCCCTGGCTTCACGTGCAGCACTCGTGCTCTCCAGAAACCTCAGATCATTCCCGAAGCCTTCAGAGATGCTGGTGACTGAAGTGCAGCCGACTCCAGGGCAGAGCATATTGGCTGCTTCGTAATACCTAGATATACAATATAACGTTCAGCCAGGAGTAGGCACTGAAAATAAGTATTTGCTTAAAACCCTCTGGGAATTTAACCCCAAGTAAAATTCTAGTTAAACCCCAGTTCTCAGGAGTTGTCTAATGACTGGTTTTGAAAAGGAAAAGCAATGAGAAGAAAACATCTTAACAAGCAAATGGCACAAGTCTGGCTGAGCTCGTGCCTCTTTTTTAGAAAGAAAATTCTTGTGCTATTAGGGATGTTTACACATTGGGATACAGGGAGCATACCGGAGTAATGCAATTCTCCATGTAGTTAGTCACTAAATTAATTCCTGTGTTTCTTTGTCAGAAAGTTGGCAACACATCCTGTCATTGTGAGCAGCGGGGTTAATGAGCACATTCTTCAATATTAATCTTATAATCAAATTCTATTGACTCATCATCTCGTACACATCCTACAAAAGTCTTACTTTGTGAAAAGCTGGAGAGTTGTGCTGGCGGGAGGGAAGGGTTTGGTTCGGGGGCAGGAGCCAGGCGCTGGCTTTGGGCTCTGCAGTCCGTGCCCTGGGGGGGACCCATCTCTCGTGGGATACGTGTGCTGCGGGGGCATCATCGGTACTGATGATTTGTGGAATATTTTGGTTATGACAGGTCCACACGCCAGAACGCGTGGTGCTGTTTGCAGCTTTGGGTTTGGAGCTTCCCACTGGTAGCGGTTTCTGTTGGGGGTAACTTGCTCTTGGGAAGCCAAAATAAAAGGATTAAGTTGATATATGGCAGTAAATAGACTTTGGCCATTTAGATGCTGGCTTTGGATGATTCCTCCTAGAAAGGTGATATTTATTCCTGAGGATAAGCCCAGGTGCCGTGGGTAGGTGTGGGCTCTCTTTTTGCTTTTCTGTGGTGCTTTTCCTGATCTGTGTCCATTGGGCCCCAGAAGAATTCTTGTTACTGAACAACCATGGCACTTTCACACAGTTTTTCCTTTCCTCCTCTTATTCTTTCATCCCCTCTCCTGCCTTTCACCTTGCTCCACTTTTCCCAGACCCTCCAAGTTCAAACCCTAGTCGCAGTCAAGTTTGAATAGGACTGAAACGAGGCCAAACTCACTATGTCCCCATTAGAAGATGAGGAACGTTTTTAATGTTGAAAAATACATTTACAGCGTCACTTTGTGTTAGACATGAAGCCAAAGCCAGTACAGCCTTTCCTCAGTCAGGTCTGAGATATCGCTCGATAGCCATGTTTATTGTCGAAGTACATCTTTTTGCATTTTCAAAGACAAATCAGGTACTCAGCAGTCAGGGATGTCTCCTTTGGTGCTTTTACGTATTATTTATCATGTCAGTGAGTAATGCAGGGCCCCCTCTGTGTTGATGTGAATAAGGATGCCGAAATGAGTGTTTAAAATGGTGGTGCATGCTGTAACTCAAGGGTTTGGTGTTCAGAGGCCACTGTCACCAGCAGATCTAAATCCTGCTTTCTGCCTAATCGTTGTTGGAAATAATCTAAGCTCTCAAGGGAATTTAAAATGAAGAGGGTGAATGGAGAGGGCTAAAGAGTGCAGCTGGGTTTGGGTGCAGCTTTGGGACCTGCTTTGCTTGGTTGGGACCAAAGGTTGGTGCCAGCAGTCACTGCATAGCCTGGGCATTGGTCACAGGTCATCGTGTCCCCCAAGAGTCCCCAAAGCCCTGAGCAGCCCCACAGCAGCCCTCTCATGGGTCAGAGACTTCAGGAGATGCAGTTCTGCCAAGTTGTTTTGCTGAGGTGCTGCATCTTCCAGCATTTCCCAGCGAATCTCAGTTCAGAAGTGACAAAAATCTGCATTTCCACTCCAAAACTGCCAGCCCGGCTGACCTAGTCTGGTCTTGCAGCTGAACGGGATTTTCCTCTGTATGTGGTGCTGCCAAGGGCTGTGTTCGTGCCAGAGCTGAGAGCCCTCCGTCCCCCCGGTGAGCCCCTCCGCTCGGCGTTGCGCCCGCTGTCCCGCAGCGCGTCACTCCAGCATAGGGCATCAAACCATTCGATTGCTGATCTGCCACCCCCTGCCTGGCTAAAGGGGTTGGAAAACAGCGGAAAGGCTCGTTTTGTCCCCAGAGCCAGGTCTGGACACCAAACACCCCCAGGGACACGCATCTTTAGGAGGAAGCAGCAGTTTTAGAGTCGTTTCTCAGAGCAGCATCGGGATGGGTCCAGCTGCGGCATCTCTGCTGCTGCCGTGGACCAAGATTGCTTTGGGCATGATGTGGCAATAATTAATCCCCTGTCCATGCACCCCCCAGCAGTTCAAACTAGGTCTGGATCTGGTATGCACACATGGGGTAATTTCTGTCTAACTGACCTGAGCCATAAATACAGAGTTTGTGTCAGCTTTATGCTTTTGTGTTGGCATCTTGCAGACCGTAGAGGACCAAAAATGCCTGATACAGCATTTATGTGATAGAAAAAGCCCTAAGCCAGAGTTATCGTAGGACAGAAGAGCCTTGGTTTCCAAGGCTGTCGTTTTGATGTCTTCTCTTTTCTTTCCAAATGGAAAGGGAGTGAGCTGGAAAGCTGGGAAGTGCTGGAAAAATGCCGTATGAAAACCTTCTCCTACCACCCTCCTGGAGAACTGTTTAAAAAATAATTTATGAGAATTTTAATAATTCCATTTGGGGGTTTCTTTGAGGCTGTGAGGAGTGTACATGCCCTTGCTCTGCGCCGTGGTTATTGGGGTGCACTGGGGCATGGCAGGGGGGCCAGGGAGTTGGAGGAAGCAGCAGGTCCCTACTTTTGCCTCCTCCGCTGCTTAAAAGTGGTTAATGGAGGAGTTGGGGGAAAGGGAGAAAAATCCAGTCGAGAGTATGTGTGTTCGCTGCCGAGCTATAAACTTCTTGCAGATACGGACTTATAAGGCAACACTTAAAAGAATCTCATTTTGAGCCTTGTTGCATTAATGGGTAGTGGGTCTATTTTTAAATAAATTTACAAGAGGAGAAAACTTCCATTTTGTGAAATGGAGCAAAAAGGAAAAGTATTCTGAACCTGATCGTTTTAAATGGAGCATCCTCACTTTAGCAGCCCAGGAGCTAGTTATCAAAAGCCGCTGGTTTTCTTTCATTTCCCATCTCTCCCAGTAAAATCAGGGATGGGGAAGGAAGTGACAGGCGTGAAACGAGCAATGACATGGAGGGCGATCGCGCGGGGTGGGCGCTGAGCCTGGGAGAAGCCTCTGACAACCCAGACATTAGCAGCGCCTGATCCCACCGTAGCTGCCATCTTTGCCCTGTCTCTTAACAGTTGCTTCCAGTTGTAAATGTCAAATTTGGCTTCAAAGGGGGGGTTGAAGGGGAGGAAGGAGCAGAAGGCTCGTGCCTTGGTGTCTGTGTGTTCATCTGTGCAGATCTCAGGGATGCACGTGTGCTTTATTGATGAGTTTATGTTAGTTGTGTGGGTAAGAAGAAGCTTAAGCACATGCCTGAGTTTCAGTACAGGTATGACTCCCACCTACAGTAATTAACTGGCATTAACGAGCAGTTGGCAGCAAAAGCTTTGCACACAGATGGGTCAGCGAAGCGGGGCCGGGTACTCCGAGGCAGCTCGTGGGAAGGCTGGGCTGGAAAGGCTCTTTCCTCACCCTGATTTGGGCTCCATTTGAGCCATCCCCACCCCAAATCCTCCTGCTTCAGCTCAGCAAAACAGCAGGTCTTGGCAGTGTAGGAAGCAAAGGAACCATTTCTGCATCATCCCACCCGCTGGCCCCTCGTGGGTAAAGATCGGAGAGCCGGCTGTTACAATTTACAGTACATCATTTGGGTCTTACTTTTTTCCAAAAGGCTTGCAGAGGGGAAAGCAGGCTTGGATCTTAGAATTTCAAAATATCTAAAACATCTTTTTTTGTTTCAACTTCTCAAATTGCCCTTCCAGGGGCACAAAAAGTCTCATGCAGGAGGGTTTTGCAGCATATCTCCTGCTGCGCTGTGACGTGCCAGGGTGGCTGGGGGAAGGCACAGAGAAGTTGTGTGTCCAGCACATTTTTTGGCCACTGTGAAATTGCGGGTGATGATACCGTCACCCCCGATGCCAAGGCTCGCTCGAAGCTGAGGCTGAGCTGCCTTTGCAGTCGGAGCAGCCTCGGTTTGCTCCGTTTGGCAACGGCCATGGCACATCAGCTGCCTGTGGGTCCAACCTCAGTAGCCGCAGGGCCACGGCAGCAGACAACGGGGTGTCAGCCAGCAGCAAAGCCTGCATGGGGAGGGAGTTTTGGGGGGTTAATTCCCGGGTGTTCATAAGCAGTCATTTGTATTCCTGCAGCCTCGTGCCAGGGAAGCCTCTGTCCTGCCCCATCCTGCTCTCCGCAGGGAAAAGCTCTCTCTAACCCTGCAAAGCACCCAGACACGGGCAGCCCACGCAGCACAGCCGGGAGATGGTTGCCACACATGTGGGGCTGAGCTCAGCTAACCGACAGCCCCCCGAAAGCCACGGTGGGGCTGCCAACCCAAAGTGCTTTCTTGGCAGGGTGCTGGCACCCTTCAAAATGGGAGCGGTAGCAAGGTCCTGCTGGGATCCTGGTCCAGAGAGGTTTTTCTCCTCGTTGCCGCTGACATCTGCACAGACATCCTACACCCTTGCGCAGCTCGGGCTCAAGACACTGGAGCTCTCCCAGGCAGAGAAACTCGATAGGACAGTTTAATCCTTGGCTGCGACAGTGAAAATATCAAGGTCAAATGTGCACTGTCATGAAGGTTTCGTTTTTCCCCCTCGCTCCTCTAACCTTTCCTTTTATACAAGATACATATGTCAGCATGACTCCTCTCCAGCTGACGGAGCTCAGCTGATGTTTCTGTCCCCATTGCACGTGTGACGGTCTGGTGGCAAGAAGCCTCCTCTCCTTCATCCCCCCCGGCTGGGCATCGCCGCTCCCCATGGTGGTCCCCAAAAGTATGTGCCTGGGGGGGGGATGCAGCAGCCCTGGCCAGCAGCTTTGGGGCATTCTGCTCCCCCTTTGCATGGCCAAGAAACTCTTGCAGAGGCTGCAGCACGGGGGACTCCTGCTTGCCTGCGGTCTCCAGCTGCATCCCATCACAGCCAGAAAATATGGAAAAATCCCAAAGTGTCTGCCTAGCCCTTGCCAAGCGTGAAAGCTCGGCAGCAGAGAAGGGCTGTGCTGCGTCGGCAGAGCCTTGCTCTCCTAAAGGAGCGTGAAAAGCCGCCCTGTCCCTTGCTGCGTGCGTGCTTTGCAGGGGAGAAGGTATCTCGCGCAGGGACAGCTGCGCCATGGGAGGTTTGGCACGTCGCTATTGGTCCCGACAGCAGGAATGCATCGTCCTCCTCCTCGGAATGCCGGGCGGGCCGTAGTTCCCGCTCCCACCCCAGCGGGACCCCCCCATCACTCGCACCCCTAGCACGGGAGCGAGGGAAGGTGGGTCCAGCCCCTTGCCGTGCACGGGGCGAGATCACAAAATGCTGATGGGTGGAAAGTCCTGCCTGGGCAAGAGCAAATGCAGCAGGACGAGCCCTGCACTGAAGAGGGTTTGCTGCCGGCAGTGTGCGGAGGTGGGTCTGGAGTCACCGAGGTCCTGCCAAACCTCGCTGGGGCTTTCTCCAAGCTCTTTATGTGGGATCTCAGTTACGAAAGCCCACAGCCACCTCTGAAGCCATGAAAGCCATTGTGGCCGCCTGTTTGGATGCCGTTGCCTGTGCCGATACTTTTTCTGTCTGAGGCTGAAAGCAAAGGTTTTACACAAGGTGGTATTTTTACTCTTGATCAGGGAAGAGGAGCTGGAGGGGGTTTGACCTTTGGAGTTTTTCTGCATTTTTACATAGTGGGCTGAATGCATGAAACCATCTCCTTTCCTGAGCAAACCAGCAGCACACGCTGCTCTTTTGCTGCTGCAAAACCTGCTGCGGGCACGGTCTGCTCCCATCCAGGCGTGCCTGGACACAGGGAGATGGGACGCTCGGCTCCGTGTCCCCCGGTGCTGCTCCCATGCTCGCCCCCTCGTTAGTGTGGCAGCAGCCGGCGTTTCCGCTCGGCGAACGAGCCAGATATATTTGTAACTTAATAGGATTTAGGAAGGCAGTGGAGAGCGTGTACGCCCGGTGTGTGGGAAATCTATTGATACTAAACTGGAGGAGATTGTTTAGCAAACTTTGTCACCGGGCTTGCAAGGCAATGAATCAGCCGCGGCACAGCGGGGACGTGAGAAGGGGGTGCGGGATGCAAGGCTCGTCTTTGCAACTGAAATAGGGGCAGCTCAGATGGGAAATACCTACCCTGGGTATGCAGTCCCCCAAAACCCCACGTCCTCTGTAAGGGCAGTGCCTTGGGGCCTCTGCTCTGTCCCCTGCAGCCAGGAGGCCAGCTGAGCATTGCAGTACGCTCACCCTAAAGTTTTGCTTTTCTTTATGCGTTTACCAGCAGTTGAAATAGCAGTTCATCACACGAACAGCTCATTTAGCATCGCCCCACGGTTGCACGTATAGTCCAGGTACGTTAACCATGCTGCACTGACACGTAATTATTCTCCATCAGGTAGTGAACTTCCTGGTTAAATGAATTAGGAGTAATTATAGGTATCACAGCGTAATTGCAACGTGACTGCTGTTTGCAGGATGACTAATTGCCGTATCCCGTGAAGCAGCTCTGCCATGTGTACACACACACCGGGGTCGAGGAGCTTGCATTTGCTTCACCTCTTGCACTTTGAAACTGTGAGGTTCAGCTGGCTGTTCTAGTGTCGGGAAGCAGCGTATCGACTCATCTTCATGATGGAAATACAGACTTTTTCCAAGAACTTCCTTCTTCCCCTATCCTCTGCCTCCTTTTGGACTTGTGTCTGGTTCAAATGCCTGGGGACCGGCTGCGCTGGGGGAGGCTTGCTGCCGCTTCCTTGCCCCCACGGGCATCTCCAGTTCTGTCCACCTGCAAAACAGCAGGGAATCCACGCAGGAACAACATAGTCCTTGCTTTAACCTCAGCCCAAAATATCTCCCTGATGTTTGCATGCTGCAATGTGCTCGCGTTGTATTCGTGCACGCTAGGTGATGCGGTGGAAGAGCATTTCAGGACTGAGGAGATTCTCCCAGCAGAGAAGAAAATTGCAGTCCTAATTCCTTTGGTGAATTAATGTTTTGCTGTGTGTTGCTCCATCCCTTCCCTCTACGCCCCAACCCGCTCCCCCCCCGCCAGCCGGGATGTGTGTCCCATCAGAAATGATGCTGAGTCTGTAGTTGCGATTTGCTACCTGCCATAATTATCCTACCTGAGTTTTCCGTGACTTGGAGCCAAAAGTTTGCTGCTGAGCTTGGCTCGCTGGGAGCCTTGTGTTGGTGGGATATGGATGACGTGAGCTCAGGTCACGAGTCCTGGTGCAGAAAAGCAGTGGCTGCAGCCTGGGCTGCAGCTCAGGAGACAGCTGTTTAAGTGATACGCAACATCTGGCCTGGTTAAACAAAGCAAATAATCACATTGTAATCGGCCAACCTGTGAAATACCTGCTTCTGTTGGGAGAACGCTCTTTATGGCAAGGAAAAACATTGCTGGGGTTATTTTTGTGCCTGTGTGCACTGTGCTTTGCAACACTCTCAGTTCTGTTTCTTTGGACCGCTGGTGACATCCAGTAGCCAGCAAGCTTAATCACAAGAAAATATTTTCTATAGATCTTTCAGAATATCTACTTCAGCCTGAATTTCAAATAAACATTGCCATGTTTGGAAATCTCCCTGGTGCCCCCCCCCCCTCCATCCTCTCTGCGTGAACTTTTGCTGAAGGGTGACTCATCATAATCCCTTCCCTAACAACAGAAACACCAGGCTGAGCTGCCTTTTGGGATCTGAAGGGTCTGCACTCGGGTTTTGGATATAACAAAAGACAAGCCACTCGCACACTCTCGGCCACCAGATGGATTTTCCCCATTTTTTTGCCCTTTTTTCCCCCGTTTTCTGATTTTGCTGTGCAGTTTGAGCTCTTTCTCAAGCGGCAGGAGCGATGCCCCAGGATGGATGTGCCATGCTGATGCCGATGCGGCGCGCTCCTGGGTGCTTCCCAAGCAGGGACATCTTTCCCCTGGGAGCTCATTAAACATGGCCAAAGGCACAACCGGGATGTATTTATTCCCTCCTCCCTGCCCTCTCTCTTCTGTGTAGTGGATTTAAATGTAAATGTTAACTTCTGGCTTTAATCCTCCTGGGCGGTGGGTTTGGGAGGTGGATGAGCATAAAAATCAGCGGAGGCTGTTCTGCTGGTTGCCCAGGCTCTTTAGTTAATGCTCTGCAAAATTGGACTTTGATGAGGGATGACTTTAAAGGTATAATTATAGAGGTGCAACAATTAGCTAGGCTGGTGTGGATGTAAGTATTTCCAATTTACAGCCAACAGAAAGCTCGCTCTTTGGCAATCAATAGATATCAATCTATGAACTCCAGTGCATCAAAGGGGACCAAATCAGTCAAATACATCCTAAAACACATTATTTGTTTCTCCAAAAAAAGGCGAAATGAAATGATGACAACCCACCAGTGACGAAGGCGTGTTTCCTTCGGCTGTGGACTTCTTAATTAAGTTACTCACATGTTAAGCGTTAGACAAATCCGACATTTAGGACTGCAGGGAGCATTTCCAGGGGAGTGCTGTTGGTTTAGTTAAACCTTGACAGCAGTGCTCTGGGCTGAAACCTAACCCAGCAAAGTGCACGTGGCGGGGAGACTTCCCGAGGCCTATTTACTTTTTGATAAAAGTCACTAAAAATTACCTCAAAGCCCAGGATAAAAGCACCAATTTGTTACACACGCAATACGCAGTCAATTTTATGCAAGTTAAATCACTTCCCTCCTCTCCCTTGTCGCCATCCCCATCCCCAGTTCATCTTCTAAGGATGTTTCATTACAAAACTGACAATTTCAAGCTCAAAACCTCCTTTTTAGGGTTTGCACAGCACGAGCCAGCAGCAGTCCCCAATGATTCATAATCATAACCTGCCCTTGGCTGCGGTTTGTTTTCCAGCTCAATTGGCCTCTTCCCATCGATCCCCCAACGGAGTGCCCGTGCGTTGTCCCCGCTGCGAGGGTGGGCGCTTGCAAGGTGGTTAGAAAATCAAGTATCCCCTGCTTTTCTTTTGGGGTGTTTTACACAAACGCATATATGTGTGTTGAGAGGCCTGCCCCAGAGAGCGGCTTTAATACTTGTCTGCTCACTGGCAAATACCCAGTAAGGAGAAAAACATATAAAAGAGAAGAAAGAAAGAAAGAGAAAGTGTGCTGCCATTACCCTAGCTTATACTTCTTAATTTATTTAAAAAAAATACAATATCCAAAGGTTCCAGCTGCCAACTTTTTCTCTTTGATGGCCTCATAAATCCTTTAAATTAAAATTCAGCATTTTCCCCTAAATTGAAGTTAAAATCTATTGATTTAGTAGAGAGAGGATGAAGCTAAATGTGTATTTGTATGTATGTCTGAACACTCTACTTAAAAATGTTTGGGGAAAGGCCTTTAAATGAAATAGTTTTGCATTCATCCCTCCTGTTTCTTGGTAATTCTGTGCTCAGTGGTAACACTGAGCTCTCCAGGTGGAGAACTCGAACGCTGCCTGGAAAATCATAGCTTCAAATATAGGCAATTGCAGAGATATACATAAAATAAATAGCTTTGCAAGAAGCGTGTGAGACTACCTCCATTTCCGATGCACAATAGCACAAATCCTTTTATCAAAATTCAGATTTGTATTTAGACTTGTGAGATTAAATTTATTTGGGGGAGGGAAAAAACCTTCCTGTAAGACTTTCAAAATACCGAATAAGGGAGCATGGCTGAGAACTGGATGGGGCATCTGGGAATGGTCCTGAAATTGGGGCTGAAAGGGGTTCACCAAAGACATCATTACTGTGATGGGCTCGCGCGCCGGGTGCTCGCTGGGTTCGAACACCCTCGTGCACGGCACAACTATTTTGCAGGCATCTGGGAGGGATCGTAATGAATTCTTCATTCAGCGATTGAGCAAGTAGCCAGCCTGATGAGTGCGGGGATAGATGATGCTTCGATCGGATTGCTGCCAAAACAGCCGCTGCTGAAGGTGCTGCTGCCGTGGGAGGGGATTTTCCACATGTGCATTTATTTCCCCGGGCTTTTCCAGCTGTGGAGAGCTGCTGGGCTGTTGCAGAAGGACTTGTACGGTGCTGGCAAGGAGCTGTACGTGGCCACTGGGCACCTAAAAATAGGTGGGCTCAGTGCTAAAATACCGGGCTTGCAACTGCTGCCTGTCTTTGGGTTCGTCTTGGTTTTGGGGGGGATGATTTCTGGCTGTCAACCCATCCCCGTGTGTTCCCTAACTGCTTGCCTGGCTCCATACAATTATTTTAAGGCTACCTCCTCTGTCAAAAACTGACATGCTGGGAAGGCATTCGTTGCTTTAGTTCCTTTCTTAATTTCTCTGGGCTGGTTTCAGCCAGGCAGTCGTCTGCTGGTCGGATCTGGGACTGGAAGGGAAACAAGAATTCATGTCTCCCGAGGCACCGGGTGGGAGGGAGGGAGCTCTGGGAGCTCCCGGCCGAGCCCCGAGTCTCCCGTGTCCCTGCCTGCACCCCGTCCTCACCTCCACCAAAAGGGTGGGCTCCTTCCCCTGACTACAGCCAGTTTTTCATCAAAATAAAAACAAAAAAATTAATTGCAATTAATTTGCATTTTCCAGTGGGGTTCGTAGTGGCACAAACAAAGAAAATCCCAATTTGTTTTAATGTATGTGAGCCAGTCCTAGCGCTCCCTATCCTGCTAAGATTAATTCACGTTTGCATTTACGCCCATAAATAGTCCTGCTGAATTCATAGGGACCAAAGGTACGTGGTGATGAAGTCTAAAAGGGGGCTCTGAAGGATCGGGGCTGTGGCTTTGCAGTAATAGCAAACCAGGGCACTAACATATGACTCATATAAATTGTGTGAAACTCCCTCTCTGATTTCGATGAGCTGTTATCTTTCCTTGCTTTGATATGTAGTGAAGGGGATGGTGGTGTTGTAATTAAGAAAAAAATGAAAAATGCACTGATGTTTCACTTTTAGATCTTTTCTCCCACTTTTCTACTCACTTCCTCATTATTTAAGGAATATAGTCTATATATATACATATGGAGGTATATACATACGCAGATATATGCGTACACGTATGTATGTGCGTATACGCATGTGATGGGTATATATCTCTCCCACCCCTGAGCTAGGTCAAAACTATATTGTCTTCCGAGTTCAAAATGCCATGCCTTTTTTTCCCAGTGGATTTGGCATTCCTCTCGGAGCCAGCAGGATGTTTTAGGCCGGGAGCCACAAATAATACAAAAAGCAAAGCCAGGACTGTGACTTTGTTTTTGAGCTTTGCTTGTAGATCATTGCCATGGAGCAGGCTTCAACACAGAGATGCAGCAGTTTCGGGGGAATCGAGAGAGGTAGCAGGGGTGGCATTTTGAAGCCAGGCTCTTAATTTAATTTTTCCAATGCTCCAGTAATTGCACTTCACCTACCTGTGCTGCCAGGTTGAGAGCAAGTTTGTACCTCCCTTCCAGAGTGATTAGAAACCAGCTTCCCTAGAAACCTTCTGGGAATGTATTTAATTGGGCTCTAAACAATAAAATGGGAACTTCATAGATTGTTATGCATATGTGACTTTTTTTTTTTTTTTCTTGCTTTTATACCTTGTCAGCAGCTTGCAGCTATGGTAACAACACAAAGATGAAACAGAAACTTGATTAAATCAATACATCAGACAAGTACCTAACATATACTCTGCTTCTTCAGCCCCCAAATAGAAAAACTGCTGAAGAGCAAGATTGAGCTAGACGGTAAGGTGGTTTTTTTCCCCCCTGGCAAATCATTTGGGATCACTGTATTTATTTTTTCAACTCTTGCTTTTTCATTTTTCCCCCTTTTTAACAAAATTGGGCCTGTCATTTAGATTGCAATGTTTTGCATACTTTCAAAGTCACAGGGCAGAGAAGAAAAATGAAATACAAGTTGTTTGGGTTGGTTTTTTTTTTACTTGGGAAACTAGATGGTGGTCCTAAAAGCAATTTAAACAGTGTTTTTGCAAAGCTCTACCTGTGCGCGGAGAAGCACGCAGCACTTGGACTTTCATGTTGCAAAGCAGCCAGGAACCCACGTCCACCCTTTATATTGTATTTCCCTAGCATGTTTGCACGAGGGTTGCAAAGTGCTTTGAAAATTCTCATTCGGCCCCATAATAAACGTGTCGAGGAGGGTGATAGTAATTTCAGAGGTGGAGGTAGTGCAGCCCCATTCCTCCAGCCTGCGGTGAATAGGTGCCGTCCCTCCAGCTGCAGCTCTCGGGATGCTCCGAGGATGATGTTGTTCCAGCTTCACCCCGTGACTCAGCCGTTGAAGCGGGAATTGCATTCAGCCCTCTGCTTCCCATCCCAATGGCATGCGTAAACAATTACTGTCATCCTAAACCTCCCTTCTAATTTGTAAAAGCCTACTTTTAGTGGGGCTTGAGTTTCCCAGGCTGACAGGCAGATAAATGCCGGGGAGAGCCGGCGGGGATGTGCACGGCAAGGATGGGAGCCCGGTGCGGCGTTCCTTGCATGCTGGGAGGAGAGGGATAAATCCAGCCAGGAAACATCGCTCCATACTTAGCCTATGCGCTGGTGCAGAAGGAATGCAGGATGCGGCCCGCAGGACTGATGAACAAAGCGAGGCACCAGAGTTTGTGAACCCTTAAAATAAACACGAGGGGTTTTGGTTTGGTTCGGTTTGGCGGGTTTTTTTTGTAGTGCGCAAACTAATTTTTACTAAGTTTAATTATTTTCGTGGACAAATTTGAACTGACAAGGGTATGCAATTGTAAGGAGCCTTAGCAATCTGAGTAATAAAGAATCTCAGATGAATGTAATTCCTGCTCTGTTTCTACCAGGAGACTAAATAAAAGATGCCGAGAACCAGACTTCTCACTTGCTAGAAGCAGACAGGATTGGGGCCCCAAATTGAAAGCACATTCTTAAATCATGTTAATGGCCCTGGGATGTGGTTCCTCATTCAAGCTCCATTGTCAGCCATGGGAAGGCTCCTTCTCCGGGTTGGGCTGGAGACAGTTTGTTCCTGTTTGGTAGAACCAGCTGGTAAAATCACAGCCAGTTCCCAAAATTGCCTATTTAAAAAATTGCCGTCAGCAAGTTTCACTCCTGGCCTCTCCTGCACCACCCCCCAGGAGCAAATCTCCGCTGGCATCTCTTCTTGGGCTTTTCCTGCCTGCTCAGCCTCAGCTGGGGAAATCCTCATCCCTTATGGGAGTGGATGGAGAGGGACCCCTTGCCTTCCTCATTGCTGGTCCCGCTGTGTTGCCCTGCAGCTCTCAGGGCGAGGTGGTTGAGTTTTCTGTATGGTTTCCATACGGTTGGGTGCTGCTCATTGCAAAACCTCACCGGGGAGATTTTGTGTTGCTCTAAATGAGGCTGCAGTTTCCATCGTAGCGGATCGGGGTCTTCCCTCTGCCTTACTCTGTAGACAGCCCCCAAAATGCGAATGTTCCCGTGCCCTCTGACAGGCTGAGTGTCTTGCTTGCTCACTCCTTTTCTCTTTGGACACTTAGACATAGTTATAGCCAATTTGGGGGTACTCTGAATTGCAAGCTGTTACAGAATCAGAGAGTCATGGGACGGTTTGGGTCAGCAGGGACCTTTAACGATCATGTAGTCTGAACCCCTGCTGTAGGAAGGGACATCTTCCATTGGATCAGGTGGCTCAAAGCCCTGTCCAAACTGACCTTGAGCACTTCCAGGGATGGGGCATCCAACTTTATGAGTAAGCTGGTCCAGTGTCTCACCACCCTCAGAGGAAAGATTTTCTTCCATATATCTAATCTAAATCTATTTTAGTTTAAAACCATTGCCCCTTGTCCTATCACTACAGACCCTGGTAAAAAGTCTCTCTCCATCATCCATTACAGTTACATAGTCGTGATTTTGGAAGTGCTGTTCTTGTGGTATCTATTAGCAAAACTGCCTCAGTTGATGTGATCTCCTTGGCAGTGGCTGGCACGAGGTGAAATCTCTTATCTTTTATACATTTGTATTCTTGTGAAACATGGATTTCAAAGTCTCAGTAGATGCATTCGGGCAGTTTCTTTAAATAACCAGGGACGATAAAACGTTATCAGTGGAAAGGCCATCTGTTCGCCTTGCATTGTCAGAGGAGTGGAAGTGCAACTTCTCTCCACGCATCCCTTCCTCCATCCAGCCTTCCCGGGCTCTCCAGCTCAGGCACCGATGGCTGTCATACCCATTTTCAAACCTCTTCTTCCAGTGTGCTTTTTCCAGCTATTTGTGTGCCCAAAATCCAGGTGTCCTTGGAGGAAAGGTCGCTCTCTCTGTAGCTGGCTGATATACCGGGAGCTCTTCATCCCTTTGAATTTCTCTATCGTTTGACACTGCTCACGTGTGTTTGTTTGGCCCAGACCAGGGGGACCAGTTAACCTTAATCAAGGAAGGCAAATGAAAGGCTGGGAAATAGTCTTGTTGAATTGTTTAGATTTAAAGATCTGACATTAGAGAGAGTAAATGTCAAATTGAGTTTAAACAACAGAATAACACTTGAAGGGACAAATTTTTCTCTGGTGTATATGGCTGTGAATCCACTTACTTCCCGCAAAGAATTTGGCTGTATTTCTAAGCAAGCCTTGCCTTGCTGTTCGGAATCACGGGGCTGAACTTCACAGCAGCCACCCACTAACTAACCTGCGGCACTCCAGCCTCTCCAGCCGCGGGGACTCTCCGCAGCCCACCGCAGATGCCGGCGGGAGCTGCTGCCTTTCAGACCAGCGAGAGGCTTTTTTTGCTCTTCCTTATCCTATAACCTTCCTTTTATTTGGATAGCCCTTGTTTTTTCCTTGCTCTTTCCACCATACCTTGCTTTCTGTGTTGACTGGGTCCCTGTCCAGTGTATTTTCCACTAACCCCACCAGCCAGGATCCCCCCCGAGCACTCCAGGACCTCCGGTGTCATTTCCCACCCGCAGTCGCCCTTTGAGGATGAGCAGGGACGAGCTGCAAATTGAAAACCCCCATTTTGAATCTATTTGTGTTTCTTCTGAAGGGCTTTTCGTTTCCATGCAGATGCTGTGCTCAGGAAACGATGTTTAATCATCCCTTGATTGAACAGAAAAACGGCGAATATGCTCACATTCAGGTTTTTCTCAGAAGCTGTTAGACGATTGATCAAATGATGAGAAATCTCATTTGGCTCAGTGGGAGCATGGTCTTCAGTTGGGAACTTATTTATGAGGTCCTGTAATGAAGATAGATGATGCTTATGGTACCTGAAATAGAAAACAGAGCTTGTAATTGAGAATGCAGGAAGGTAGTGGTTGTATTGTTAAGTACAAGCCCCAAGAAAGCACCTGAAAAAATGTCAGGACCCTGATGCTGCCGTCAGGTGTGCGTGCTTGAGCATACTTCCAAATGCTTTGAGCCAAAATTATTCCATGTAGCCATACCCACCAGGAGTCTGTCAAAGGCAGCGGTCCTTGCAGCAATACGGAGTGTAAGTAGCAGGAGCAGCATGGAAGGAACATTAATTAAAGAGTGCTTATGAAGTAATTGGCATTAAACATCACTGGAACCGCCTTGCTGAAGGGTTGTAATTATTGCAGAACACGGTTGCCGGAGGCTATACACAAAATATGTTATCACAGAGGGCAGGCGCAGCCCAGAGAAATAGCACGTGGATGGTTTGTGTGGTGGGATGGAGAGCGGGTGAGATAACGCCCGGCGTGCTCCCAGGGCGGCTGCTGCCGTGCTCCTCTGCCACGCGAGCAAAGTTAACGTCGTTACATCTCCCTAATGAACAAGTTCTGGTGGGCAGAGGTTGGGAGCAGAGAGCCAGCGCTGCTCACGGGGCTTTCCTTTGGGAGTTCCGCCGCAGGGCTTGCTGTGGCCAACGGATGGTGATGAATGGGATAAAATTCATGAAATCTTGTTAAGCAGGCAGCGAGGAAGGCTCAGGAGGGTTTGGTTATGAGAGCTTGACAAAGTGGTGGCAGGGAATGTTTGAAAGGTGCAGGTATGTTGGAAAAACATTAATATCGCAGGTAAAGAGGGGGGTTGTGTGTGTAGGTCACAAGGATGAGCTTAACTGGATGAACTGAAGGTGCAGTAGGATGGTGCGTGACTATCAGATAAAATAATAACCTTGTCTAAAAGGTGAGGCTGGACATGGTCCAAACTACAACTGATTTTCAGGTCTGTTTGTGCATTTGCTTTTCAGAGGCAGAAGGTTTATTTTTCCAAGGGTTATGCTTTCTGTCGGATTCCCTAAACAATTTAGGGATGGCTTAAATTTTGCACACCCCTCCCACCCCAATAAATCCATATTGGATTCTCCATCATTGGGAGTCAAGCGCCCAGCTGGACAGGCAGCTCTAGCCAACGTTTGTAGCCTTGCGGTAGGTCTCTTCTGCAGGATGCTGAAGGAGATGGTTCTGCTATGACTGTATTTAGCACGGAATAAAAAATTTGGTTTGCATAAAGAGAAGACCACCATCGTAACAGCGGGCTGGTTCTGGTTAGCTCGCTGGTGGCTTTGCAGAACCCTGCTTCCCAGCACTTCATTTCTCCGTGGCCACTTCTGGAATAACGTGTTATTTGAGAATAACAGCGCACGACAGCACAAGTCAGGCCATCGACATTCGCGAATTAGGTTCTACACATTTATAATTTGGGATGATATAAGGGCAATGTGCTATCCTCTGGGAGCAGCACTCGCATCACATGTGCCGGATTCCCACTCCCGTATTATCTTTCAGGGCTTTCCCCCGCCACGGCTCCCCGTCCTCCGTCCCTTCTCCAGGCAATTACTCAGCTGTTTCTCAGCTGTTCCTTGTAGCGTGTTGCTGTTGGGGATGAGAAGGCAGTACCGCTGCTCCATGGGTAGAGGTATTACTTCTATTTTTTTCCCCTTTTTTTATGGCTGGGATAAGCTGCCGCCAAGCTGCTGGAACAGCTGTGGGTCGGCGACAGCCGAGTGCCGGGCGTAGCAGTGCCCAGGTCCGGAGGGAGCGGTGAATTGAACATCTCGAGATGGATATTTATGTTTCTTGAGCCTGGCATCACTCATGTTTGTAAGAGACTGGTTCCTGAGCTTTACAAAATGAGGCCCTTCGGAGGTGTGTAATTAGGGAAGGGCTAGTAAAATAAAACTGATCTCCTTAGGCTCAAGTCCTAACAAATTCTCGTGCTCCCTGAGCGGTTGCTGGTTTTCACACCGTGTTCAACTCGAGGCTGATGAATGAGGACCTGCTTCCCTTCCTCACCCCTTTAATCTACCGGGAAGCCCATTTGCAGTTACTGTTAGATTTGTTTCTAACCTGGTTTCTTTTTGAACCCGGTTTTCTTTTTTCCATATCTGACAGCATTCCGCTCTCAGCCACACACGCTAACAGCCTGTTATTATTGCTGCTTATCAGACCATGCCCCAGTGGCTCTGCAAGTTGATGCTTTTCTTTTCCTGATGGAGACACAAATCTGGGTTTCTCTGAGAGGATTCTTTATATTGACCGCAAGGTTTTCCAAAACTTGCAACCTCCTTATCCTCTGCGAGGGGAAATGGGGATGAAGCCATGGCACAAGAGGGGTGCTGTGCTGGGCTCTGCCTTGGGAAGGAGATCGTGTCACTTGGGCACATTTCTGAGATGCATGCCTTGCAGGTTGGTCTTAGTTCAATTTTGAGGCAGTAAAGGCTTATTTAACTAGAGTAGGAAAAACAGCAGCGATAATCATTGTCATCTGGCTGTGTGTGAGGTTTTAATTAAATACCCTTCATTGTTCCTATTAGTTGCTTTTACCAACCTGGCACCTTTCATGCTGCTGAGCAGCTTTCACGTGCTGTCAGGAGGAGAAGCCTGATCAGGTCAGACCCACTTGTTCTCCTCCAGCTCTTCTTGTTAGTTCATTTGTCTTCAAAGGCTGCTGTCAGCACTTCTCCTTACAGGCACCAAAGGTGCTCTCCTGTGTTTCTAGAGCTCATGGGTGATTCAAAGAAAGGCACAAGCTTCTCTGTCCCATTTGCATCTTCCAAGCCCTATATCCCAGTGCAAAGCCTTTTGCTCTGCAGCTTTGTGCATTGGTTCATGGGTGCCTCCCTGGGAGCTCTGCCTGGAGATGCTCCGCTGGCTGGGGCACGGGCAGGCCAGTGGTGGTGGAGACCTGGCAGCACAGAGAAGCTCCTGGGCAGGGTCCACCCTGGGTCTTCATCCATCTCTTCATGTTTTGAGGTTGTCTTTCTGCTCTAGTGTCCTTTGGGAAAGGAGGTCCTGCTATCTTCAAGGCACAAACCTCTCCGTTCTCCCTTGATCCTTTCATGTCCCCTCTCCTGAACGCTGCTGGGATGTGAATCCTCAGAAGTAGGACCCTGCAGCTCCGTACCCTCATGTCAATATCAAGATGATGGATCAGGGATTAATACCCAAAATCTGAGCCCAGCCAGGGCATCCATAGTCATCTAATACCTTCAACAGCTCTGCGACCTAAGGAAACAACTGGAAAGTAATGTGTTAATAATTTTCTGCCGTTTCCTTATCTTGCTTGCTGGATCCTTTTCAGTGTTTGTCCTGACCTCAGAGTTAGGCTCATTCATTCATTGCGTGGTGTGGCCGACTGCAGCGCCCCAACGCGTCCTGCGTTTCTCCCAGGCTTGGTGGGAGACATTTCGGCACTGAATTTTTTCCCAACGTGCCCGTTGAGTTTCTTTTACGGAAAAAGTGATGCTGGGGGGTCCTGAAGAAATTCCTAATTTCGAAATAACAAATTGATTTGGGGAAGGTACATTGTATTTGTGCATGTTTCCTGAGCTGTGCAGAGGGAACCGCTCGACTTGGCTTCGCATGTTTGTGGGAAACAAAAGCGTGTGCGTGTAAGGACACAAACCCAACCTAATGCCTCCGAAGTGCTGGTTGCTTTTCACAGATCCAGCCGTCTGTTGATTATCACAAGAGCAAGTTGTTATCTCGCTGTTACGTGTTGAGTTTGGAGAGTAAATGGAGCGTACGTTGTGCGGCGCCTTGTAAGGCTCCTAACCCTCAGCAGTGGCAGAGCTGAGAACGTGGAGGGAGCTGCTCACGCGCCGTGTCACGGCGTTTGCTGCCGTTTTCTCTCGCTGCGACTTAGGGCGAGAGACGTGTTCTTTCCTTGCAGGGGGCACACCAGCATTTTCCTGGGGATTGCATGGTGGATTTGCCTTTGGCGGGGCATCTTCGTGACCCAAGAGGTCCCTCCTTGTCCTATCATCCCTACTATGCTCCAGCCACAGTGGTGGGGGAGAGCTGGAGTATCTGAAGCCCCCAGGGAGATGGCTGGTGGAGCTCAGTAAAGCGGCACCTGCTCCTGGGGCCAACTCGCTGCCGTCACTTAGAGGCACAGCCCATGTAATCCACACTGTCCCCTGAACTCCAGTTTCTTCCCCACATCCACAGCTGCTGCGAGAGTTGTGCTTGCTCGGGGCTTTTCCAGCGCACTACGTTTTTACGCGGCGTTCAGTTTTTGCAAGCTGCTTCAGCCTAGTTTTTTTTCTTTATTTGTATAAAAAGTGAGCGTCGGCTCCTCGAGTTACCCTGCGTCTCAGAGAACTCTTTGTCCGCCTCATGGCAGATGCCTCAGATGGGACAGGGTTGGTCACGGTGGTTTTCTTCTTGCAGAAATTTGCAGCTCAAAGGAAAGAAGTCAATGCAGTGAACATTTCACGTTTTCAGGAAAAAAAGGTTGACTGAGAAACCTGAGCCCCCAAACATTACACAAACCCAACTGAAAATGGCTTCATCTTTATAAATGGGAAATGGTGCTCCTCTCTGAAGAGGGAACTCTTCAGGGATGTTTTTGTTTCATTCACAAGCCCACTTTCCCCTCGTTTGGATAAAAGCTCCCTCAGAAAATTTATGACCGTTGCTATGGTGGGAGTTGAGCTACTGAAGGACAAACTCCTCATAATTGGGAAAGAGGGGAAATAAGGAGGCAAAGAATGAAATACATCAGTTATTTCATAAATTTAGGACAGCCAGAAGAAGTCCATGCTGAAGACTGAGTTATGTATGTGGGCTATATATATAATTGAGGTTTATGGCCTGCAGGAGCAACTGTAACCAAAATGCAGAAGAGTCCCTGCCCTTCCCCTGTGCCAGGTTGACCCAGGCTGACATTTCGAAGGGGGAAATAATTTCTCCATCACTGCTGCTGCTTTTCTGCCACTGAGCACATTCACATTCCCAGTGTCGCACATGGAGATAACTGAAAAGCTGTTCTGGGCTTGTTTAGCAAAAGGAAATTGTATCATCTCCTTCAGCCTTTAAGGAAAAATCATGTCACTAGTCAAGTGTAAAGAATTGCTGACCCTTTTTGCTGAGATAAGGGTGTAATATCAGGCTCTTTTCTTCCCTCTTGTCCCTGCGCGATAGAAGTTAGGAGTGTGCGGGCCTAAAGACACAAATCAAAGCCCATCGCTTTTACCTTGAGTGAGATAACGCCGCCAAGAACAGAAGGACCCAGAAGAGCAGCTGGTTCGCAGAAGCTGGTGGGACCCCATCCCCACGTCTCCTGCACCAGGACCCCCGTGCACGGCAGGAATTGCCCCGCCGGGGCTGCTGCCCGTGCCGTTCAGCATGAAGCCCAGTGCTCGGGCGGAGGATGGCTAAATCCCGGCACCTGCGGTTTTCCGCCTGCCGGGTCCTGCTGCCATTCCAGTGGGTGGAAAGAATTCCCCGAGCCCGGCGGGAGCTGCTTTTATCTGTGCTGATACTGGGTCCCCATTTGGAAACTCTGCTGGGGAGAGGAAGATAATATAATAAGAATGCGACAGTGAGAAGGAAAGGTAAAGCAATGAGAAAAGACAATGCCTGACAGCCCGGGATGGAAAGAGATACTTACAGGAGGAGACAATTCCTATCTTTACGCCTAGGGAGGTTTCTGTCCATTAGTCACTTTTACATTAATAAGAGTTGTGTGGCCAAGTCCTAAAGAGCGGCTTATGAAGAGTGCAGCCCACTATAAAACATGTCATCCAGAGTGATAGACTTGCCTTGCAGCTCCGTTATCCCAGAAATGTGATGATAAAGAGAAATGAGGGCTGCAGCCTGCTGCAGCTGCTCTCTGGGAAGAGGCGTCCGGCTCGCGCTCGGCTGCCGGTGGCACACGGCAGTCCCGTGCTCTCTGCTTGCACCCTGGGCCACCTCGCTGACGTCGGCCCCGCTGCCGGCTACGTTTTGGAAGAAGCTACAGAGCTCTCTAGCATGGCTGGAGAAGTGGGCATTTTGAATTCTTCATCCCAGTGTGCCTGGAGGACTTGGATGCCCAAAGGGCCGTTGAGTAGGATGAAGACCTCCGCGCTGTTGGGCTCACTTGCTCAAGCTTGTTATCTCTAGTAGCATCCAGCCTTCACCCGCCAAGAGCCCACTGTTGTGAGCTGACGGCGTCCGTCCAAGTTCTGCAGACCACCCGCTGTACACATCCGTGGGGCTCATTAGTTCCCTTATAGCAGACAGAAGTCAAAAGACAGGTTGTGCTGTAGGTGCTGGACTTCACTTTTCATGGGTGCCCAGTCAAGTGAGACGCAAGGACATTTGGTGCGTCTCTGCTCTAGGTTACTGGGTTGGGTTGATGTTTAAGAAGTGAAACAAGAGGCTGCCTGTGAGTGGAAGAGGGATGATCCCTGATTATCTGGGCTTGTTCTTGGTGCTCAGTGCTTTGGAGTCAAGAGCTCATTCCTCGCCGTGCGAGGGTGGAGCAAGACAGCCGTGTGTTTAGTTTAACAGCCAGGAAAGAGAAGCCAAGAGGGAGAGTCCAGGGCCGGCCACTTTCCAAGGCTGACAATCACCTCCTTCAGCAGCTTATGGGATGATTTGATGGTGCAAAGAGCCACCCGATAAGACTCATGCAAGGCTCACCTGAAGGATGCTCAGGTGCCAGCCGGCGGCTCTCATCCGCACGCTTTCTGGGGAGACCCGCAACGGCAGCAGCCGCCTTGTCTCGTCCACGTACACAGGTTGCCCTTTCCAATTTGGCAGCTGCCAGGTACTTTTTAAATGCTTCAGCAGTGTTCCCTTGGTAACACTTTCAGATGCAGATCGCAACGTGTGTAGGAGAAATATTGAACTCTCCATCCAGCCACTTAATTACACAGTGAGCACCGTCCCGTTAGCGCATTAAACGCATGGCTATTCCTACTTCTCAAATGCAGATGTTATTTTTAGCTCTGACACGTTGCAAGTATCAAGTAACGGCAGGATCGGGTGCTCTCGACGCAGTGCCGGGGAATTTGCACAGGGGAACCCTTGGGATTTACCATGTAAGTTAAGACTGGCCCCGGCTGCCAAGGACGAGGCTGGATTTCCCCAGCCATCCCGACTGGCTGCCACTACGTGCCCGGTGGGTTTGGGGTTGTTCTGGTGTTGGGCTGGACCCGTCCCAGTGTCTGTTTGGGGGATCCAACCCAGCATCGCTTGCTGTGGACTTGGTGCCACCTCCAGTGGGTGCTCATGGGTGCTGCTCTGTGCAGCGCTCGCCATCCCAAGGAATGACTGACAGCATGCAAAATTATTTATGCTGAGATTTTAAAGCAAAGGGGAAAGAAAAGTAACTTTGTGTTGAATCCATGGCAATCTGGGTTCGTTATAGCTCCCTGCCAGCTCTGGTTTCCTTCTACCAGCCGCTCGTTTTATTAATTTGTCCATCTGCTTTGAGGGAAAGTGAGTGAAGTGGTACGGGGGGGGTTCTCTTTCCTTTTTCCGGGAAACCAGAGAGAAAAATCAGCTGGGAAATCTAGGCCATCCCATTGTGGCTCGATCTGGGCCTTGAAACCATCAAGCTGGGCTTATTTGAAAGTGGCCATTTCTTTCTCGGTCTCACTCTTTTGATTTTATTTTGACTTTATTTTATTCAGTCATCTGGAACAAGCAAGCACAGAGGGGAGGTAAGAGCAGAGAATGCTGATAATAGTTCTTTGGCAGCAAGTTGGGCATAAAATAGCTTTATCTGTTGGTTTTGCCTTTTTTTGCTCCCATTTGCAGCAGTTGAAAGGCATTCGCAGAGGGGCCGGGGCAGGCGGGCGCCGTAGGAAGGCTAGTTATCCCCGGGCTTTGCAAAGACGAATGCTGGCAGGGGTTGTGCCGTGTGAGCCGAGCGGCCCACCCCGATAGTTGATATTTTGCTGGAAATCTCTGTCCTTTCTGCACATTGAGCATCGTGGGGAGGCCGCTGGCAATTGCTCCCGTGTCCCTTCCTCTGACCTCGGCTGCAGGGCAGCGGTGCCTGCATCCGCCCCGCTCCTGTGCCAACCGCTGCCCCAACAGCATCCCTAATCTTAGGATAAACACATCAGTAAGTTGAAGGCTTGCATGTTCAGACTGTGGGGTTTTTTGGCCCACATATCACAGCTGACAGCCATGCTGACTTGGCTTTTTACCCCCAGAGGGTTTCCGTTGGGTTTTGCTGCCTGCAAACCCAGAGCTTGCTGCTTTGATGCAAACTCCTTCCCTGCAGTGTCTGAATGCGGCGCTCGCAACTTCTTCCTAGTTTATTTTAATCATGTCATTAGCCCAAAACTTCGCAGTTCCCTGCTCTCATGGCGGGATGCTCAGAGGTGTGCACTGCAGCCAGCGTGGGAAGCCCACTCACAGTTTCCCATGGTAGGGAGAGATGCGGATCCCCTGTACTCTGCGTGTTGCTCCATGCCCTCTCTTGCATTAGTTCACCCTTTTCTATCTGAATCTTTCTTTAAACCCATAATGTGGATTTTTCCTCCTTCCCCCAGCCTGTCTGTTATCCCTGCAAGGTCTCACAAGGTGGCAGTGTTATTGCTAGTCCACCACTGCGTTGCTTGCTATTTGTTCAGCGCAGTAAATATATGTGTTTAAAGTCAGCTTTGACATTGGTTATGATGCTGCAGAATGCGTTTTATAATATAGGAGGAAATATTGGGCGCAGGTGGCTGAGAGCAGCCTGTCTCCTTGCCCACCATGGAGGGCTTGCATGGTTTGTCCCCCAGCATCCACTGGAGCATGTGGGACATGGGACATGGGACATGGGACATGGCCAGCACCTCCTTCTCCCAGGGAGCAACTTGCAAGGGCAGACATTAAAGCAGCCAGAAATGTTTTCCCCTACTAGGAAGCAAAACCTCATCTGCGCCATTGTAGCAAGGTCCCCAACCATTAACAGAGGCAATCTTTGTCACTGTTGTCTGGTTTCTATGTTGTTTTGTTTCCCTGGTTCTCCAAAGGGGCTGGTGAGCAGCAACCACAGCAACAGAAGTGCACTTCTGTGAGAACAGCCGACGTGTTTGTTCAGAGCGTGTTGCCTGGGGCTGCTGCTCCCTGCGGGGAGAAACTGGGTTTGGGGAGGCAAGGTGAAGATGAGGATGGGAAGCGTGAGGCTGGGACGGTGCCACTCTTTGTATTAGCATGGCAGCTCAGCGGCTTGGCAGAGATGGAGATCAGCCCAGAGCATGGGGTGCAGAGGGCACCCCGGCACCAGGGTCTGCCCTGCGGCTTCCCACATCCACCACTGTAGTTCAACACCAACATGGAAATCCATCTTTAACAGGCAAAATTGGAGGCTAATATTAGCTCAGGCTCTAGGAGGCTGGGAGCTAAGAGGAAGCCCAGAATCTGCCTGTGTTTTTCTGTAAACCATCCCCGTCCTCTGCTGCTCCCCGGTGCTTTGAAGCAAAGCCTTGGGCTAGAGGATGGACACACGAGCATTTTCCTTGGCAGTATTTCCTGCATTATCTGCTGCTGCTCTGCCTCCTGCATTGCTGTCTCATGAACGCTTAAATTTCCTACTGTGTGGGCGCACGGAGCTCAGGGCTCTCAGAGCCAAAGCCCCCAGGAATACTGGGGGGGTGATGGTTGACATGGGATGTCAGGGTGGGAAGGATCCAGGGTGGGTCGAACATAGAGGCTGCATTACTGCCGGACACACGGACACCATCCCAGTGCTGCCGCATGGCCGGGCAAGTCCTCCCACTCCTCCTGTGCTGTTGGAGACCCCTGTAAGATCCCAAGGCTGGGATTGCTGGCCCTGCCAAAATACACGCCTCAGCTCCCATCGTGTTTTGGGGTGCAGGCGGTGGGGAGCCGAGGCATCCATCCTCAGCTGCCTGCACGCTGCCACTTCCCGGCGATAATGAACTTTATGGCTCACAAATGCGGTTTCCCATCTTTGCAGTTCCTTCTGCATCGCTTATTGATGGAGCAGATATGAGGTAGCCGGGCACCACCGTTATTTGCCTTATTGAAAAGCTTCTGTGTGTCTCTGTTTCTATAGTATGGCAGGAGTAGGGTTTCAGAAAGCTTATTATGTGCCCAGACTGACAGATTTTAACCTAAAATGCTTAACGTTGCACACGTCCTTAAGTGCTTGGCTGAATGGGAACCCATAGGAGCGTGCGAGCGCTGAAATGTTTTAGGTAGAAATCATCACAAATGTCGAGCTGATCTCTAAATCCTCGCTGTTGCCGAATATCAGTGGGAGTAAATGTCATTTTGAATGGCTGAGCCTGCGCCAATATGTGGTTGGGGGTCCACTGGAAGGCCTGGAGAGGGGTTTGTTAATTTTACGAGCTCCATCAGGCAGCAGAAGCAGAAGAGGTGGGGGCTGTGGGACTCCCCTGAGAAGCCCCGTTAAAACAAGCAGCCCCGGAGCTCGGCGGTGGCAGCGATGCTCTGCTCGGTGGCCACAGGCACGCACACATCTGCCGGCCAGAGCTCTTGGCTCTTCGCTGGGTTTCTCATTTCTTTGGTGTGAAAGCAGCTTTTGAAACCCGAGGGACTCCTCGTGAGTGGCGGGGTGACCGGGATCTCTGAACAACAAACGCTGGAGAGCTTTTCTGAAGAGCGAGCTGTAGGCTTTGTAGTTTGCACCCTCTCCACCCGTCTCCCCATGGGCGAGGGGTGATGAAATCAGAGCAGCACCAGCCAACGCTCCTGCCGGAGCAGTGGCCACACGAAGCATGGGCAGATAAAGCATTAGACCCAAAGCGTTAGACTCCCTGCGAGGAGCGTAGATTGGACTCCTTGGTAGGACAAGGGGTAATGGTTTGAAACTAGAGGAGGGTAGATTCAGACTAGATATAAAGGAGAAATTTTTTACGATGAGGCTGGTGAAACACTGACACAGGTTGCCTGGAGAGGTGGGAGATGCCCCATCCCTGGAAACATTCCAGGTCAGGTTGGTCGAGGCTCGGAGCAACCTGATCTAGTTGAAGATGTCACTGCTCATGGCAGAAGGGTTGGACGAGATGACCTTTAAAGGTCCCTTCCAACCCAAACCAGTCTATGATTCTACAATCCTTATGGGTCCCTTCCAATTTAATACCGTCTCCTTTTATACTGAAGAATTAAAAAATTCTCTCTCTGTGAGTTCCCATCATTTAGCAGCATCCAGAGGAGCGGGTCTCGCCTTCAGCATCGTGCTGCGATGCTGCGGTCATTGGGGTGAGCCTTCGGGGAAGCGCCTGATGCTGCTGCCCCGCGGCAGCGAGGACGGGAGCGCTTCACGCCTACCCATCATGTAAATGACCGGGGACCCAGAGAGCTAGATTAAATTGCGATGGAGTTGGGCATTCTCCAAGCCTCAGCTTTAGGCTTATAGCCCAGCCATATGGCCAAGGACACCACTAACTTCTCTCCAACCTCCCTGCAGAAGGCATCTTGCGACGCCTCGCGTGCACCGCCGGAGGCTTTCAGCGTCGTTACGCTCGTTGCCGATAAGAGTAATATATAATATTGATGTAGATCATCTGGCAGTCTTAAAGTGCTTTTAAATTGATGATCTGAGCATCAGAACAAGTGTTGGTTGTAAAAACCAAACCGCTGCTGTTCTGCGGTATTGCAGGCACAGGCTGAGCCAAGATTTTGAAGTAAAAGGCGGTTTTGGGGACTGCAGGACCCTCTTTTTCGTCAGCCTCTTTTGAAAAAAATTGGTGTGTTTTCTCTCAATTAATATATATGCTTTTCCAAAATGTGTCAGTTAAAAAAATCCTGAAGAGGATTCATGAAATTAACACTTTTTTTTCCCTGGATTTGGTTTTGTTGGGTGTTTCAGAGCTTTCCTTTAAGAACGTGAAGCTTTTTGTTGGGAATTTTCTGCGGAGGGTTTTTTCCACGCATTTCTCTGTGCTGTTTCGTAGCATGTCAGAAGTGGCAGGGCACAGAGTGCGACTGTTTTATTATTGCACAAAGATGAGGCGTTGCTCCAAAATGTTTCAGTCTGTCCCCTGTAGCATCTGCCCTTAATGACTTTAAAAAAGTAAATTAAAAAAAATGCTTCAGTTCATGCGTCAGTAGCACATGTCAGTAGTGGATAATTCCATACTGCTATTAGTACTGCACCAGGGAACTACAGAAACCTCATCAAAATAACCTACAAAACCACAAGGAGGAAAAAAAAAATCAGAATTTCTAACTCCTTGTCTTTTTTTTACTCCGCCGTGTTTTTTTCAGAAATGCTCTTGTCAGCCTTTCTCCGGGGACCGCGAGGGCTGTGCGAGTCCGAGGTGTCCTGGGAGCAGGGCAGACCCTCGACAAGAAGGTGGTGGTGTTAATTTGGGGTGCTGGTAGTATTTCTGTTGGGGTGGGAAGAGCAAATGCCTGCACCGAGATGTGCTGAGGAGCTCGCTGAGCAATTCATCCTGGGCAAATACTCAGTACAGTGTTTCCCCATATGCCTGTTTGAGGCAAGGCACGGGAAAGGAGGCAAGCAAATGAAAATCCAAGCTTGACCAAAATTTTCAATTTTGGCAGAGGAGGCAAGAGTTCGGGTTTGCAAACTCGCCCCATAGCAAGAAAATAGGAAATGCCTAATTAGCAATCTGGAAACGTATCCCTAAAAGATGTGACACAGTGTGCCTAGCTTTGTGGCAAGGAAAATCTGTGATTTAAATTTTAATTCCAAAGGTGCTGGATAAAAACCAGGAAATCTGGAAGTGTAAGAGGGCACAGGGAGGCCTGAGGAACACAGGGCACAAAATGTCTTCATGAAGATGAAAACCTATATTGCTGCTTTAGCTTTGAGATGATTGTGCAAGAGAATTGTTATGAAAATATGGAACTAATAGTTCTATTATCCTCTAATATCAAATGCAAACAAAAGCCTATTATGTTTTTGTATCTGAAATAACTTTTGTGTATGCGCTGTGGAGCACGGTGCAGGCAGGCTCCTGCTGCAGATTCGTCATCTCTCGAGGTGCCTTTGTCGGGGCTGGAGACATTTTCTCTGGCCGGTCTTGCTCACCCAGGTAAAGGACGGGACCAGTGACATGGGGACAGGCTGGGTGTCACCTGTAGTCACCTGGGAACGGTGGGTGCGTGGCTGGCCCCAGCCTTGCCCCAGCGATGCCCCATGTCTTTTGTGAAGTTACTGGTCCTGGCTGGGATATCGCGGGCTGCTCGACTTTTTTGTGGGGTATTAAGTGTCCCTTTGTCCTCGTCAGTGCGGGGAAATGTCACACGATTTGTACATCTTCGTGCGGACAAGGGGAAAATTGCGGCTAGTCGCAGGTCTGGCTTTCTGGGGGGTATTTCTGCAACATACAACACAATAACTAGGAATATAAGCTCAGCAGCATCAAGCATGAGCAGAGGGAGCCAGCAAATATGGCTTTGTCCTTTGCTCTGCCTTGCAACAGTGAGAAAACCTCCCTGCGGGTCGTCTTTGGCTCCGTCTCAGCATCTCCCTGTAGAATGGACATCCCCTGTCTCGTTAACCTGGCCAGGAGCTCAGCAGGGAGAGCTCTCCCAAAGCTGCAGGAGGTGGCTGAAGGAGACCCCTCACCTTTCCCTGCACATATGGTCGTGGCAAGAAACATCCCTCCAGTGCCCGAGAGCCCGCTTGGGGTGGCAGGTCCCACAGAAAGTTTCTGGAGCAACTCTGAATTTCATAGCTTGGCATGGAGGCACCCGGGCCACCCGCCTGTAGCAGAAGAGCCAGCTCCCAGCACCGTGCACAAAACCAGATGGAAGAAGAAGCGTTTCTCTCCCACGTTTCTCCCCAAGAGGCCCTTCTAAGAGATGACATTTTTTCTTTAACCCCTCTGATATTTTTTCCAGGATCTGAATTAACATGTGAAGCCCACAAATGAAGATGCTTTTTTTTTTTTTCTCCCTTCCTTTTTCTATTTTTCTTTCCCTAAGGGCTCCAGCGTGGGGATGTGATTCGAGGAATGGTCTGCTCTTAGTATTTTAGTCATTTGGGTATCCAGAAAAAGCCAACCTAAAGGCATCTCTGTGTGGGGTAGGCTCACTCAAGATATGCCTCATTAAGTGGATCTCTAGGAAAAGATGAGAGCTGAGGGGAGATAATTTTGACACTGTATCCCAGCCTTGCAGGGATGGGTTGCAAGTGTGTACGTCACCTCCAGCAAGGCTTGGCTTCCTAAATCCCCAGGCAGTTTGAAAATGTCACCCTTCATCTTAACCCTGTTCATCAAGTTTCATTTTACCAGGGAATGGCCCCAAAAAGGGACAAAGGGTGCTGTATGATGAGACTTTCCGGGGTGTAGCATTGTATGGAGAACAAATGTCCCTGAAAGTATATAAACTTCTGCTGCTTTATACCTTACCCGCTAAGTCCCAAAGCTTGTTAAATCCAAAGGTTTGTAGCAGTGGTTTAATGTCTTAAGCATTGACCCAAATTACCTGCTATCTGTCCTATAAGTGATTAGAAACGCTGCGGCTTGGGGAAAGATTGTCTCTTCCACAAGCCTTCCCATGGCCTGACAGTTCTGCATTTACAAGTTTTATTGGTTTAGAGTGCATTTGATAGCAACAATTTGACTTTGCTTATTGTAATGCTTTTTTTGTAAGCAGATTGGTTTGGTTTGAGTTTGTTTTTAAAAGCCTTATTCATCTCTAATCCAGAATAATACTATCTCCATGGCTTTTAACGTGATTAAATAAGGACAGCCTATGACGACACCGGGCAATTCGGTTTCCCAAAGTATATTGGATTTAGCACCGAGTGAGGCTGCTGGGCCATAAAAGGAAGAATTTTGGTGGGCTGGTTCAGGCAGTCCTTAGTTCAACCCCCATGTTCTCCCTGAAGGTCACTGTAGTACAAGTGCTCCGTAATTAAAGGGTGGAGAAGGAGAGCCTTTTTCAATCAGTTTTAGCCCCATCTCTGGATCTATTGCACTAAGCTGCGCCGCATTCCCCGCCCGTGATGCAGGAGCTCTTAACATCATGGGATTTCCTTGCTTAAAAGCTCATCGGTGACCAGTGATGGGAGAAGGAGCGGGGTGATCTCTGCATTGCCATGGCCATGGACTTCTCCGCTATTAAGTAACCGCTCTGCAAAGCTCTTGGGATTGCACAGCCAGCACCATGGCATCTCCCATCCTCCCTCCATCACCCTCATGCAGGTACTCTGCTCTCAAAGGGAGATGCTGAAGCACCCAGGCAGGACCCAGGAGCGATTAGTTCCCTGTGTGATCTTGTGCCAGTCACTCAGCCTCATTATGTCCTGCTTCCTTTGTGCTTAACTGGCGGATAATCTCTGGCAAAGTAGCTTTCCGTAAGGTGCTATAGGATAAACCCGTTGGCGGCTCCGAGGTGCTCGAAGGTGCTGTGCTGCAGGGATGTGCCAGCAGCTGAGCCCATGGCACGGAGGGGTGATGAATCGGCTGAGCATGGCAGAAACCTGTATATACAGCAGAGAAAAGAAGTTACTAGGGAAAATAAAGTGCCTACTTACTATTATTGCTGCTCCTCATAATAGCAGAGTGCTGTAAAAGTAAGTTGCAATTCACAGACAAGGGAAAGCCACAGGCCAAATCGTCCACTGGTAGAAAGTAATCTGGGGATTGGGCTTATTACGCCTGCTTGCATAAACTCACGCGTCTCTCTTGGTGTAATCTTAAAGCTCTTCAAATCCAAATTCCTAATGTGTCTGTAAAAATGTGCAATTTTTCAGGTCTTTTTTTCCCCAGTCCTGCCAGTCCCTAAAAAAGACGCTGCTTGTCTTCAGCTGTGAGGGATCAGGTGAGGGTGCGTGTGTCTTCTAGGCTGGGACCAGGATTCTGAACCTGCATCCCCAAAGCTCACTGCCGGTCGTGGACACACAACTCCCATGAAACCGTATCTCATTGCCATGTCTGCCACCAGCTCACAAAACCAAAGGGAAATATTATGGCATGTCTTCAGCTTCCTATTTTCCTGGCTCCCTGGAAGATGGTTCGTAATTATGGGGCAGTTTCTCTGTGTCTACAGTGTCATTAGTAGCTGTCAGAGATAATGGAAGGTGATGGTGGTGGGATGAAAGCAAAGCCACTTCTTCTGCTTCTCTGAGTGTAGTTGCCCTTTAGGTAAATGATAGTCACTTCCACAGCAATTAGTGCTTTCTGAAGTGTGTTTGATTAAATTAGATATCCCTCTTCCAAAAGTAGGAATAATTAATCTGTCCGTGACTTGAGTGCTGGCAACTTTGTCGCTTTGCTGTCAACTTTCAAAGACATCTTCAAGTAGTTGGGGAAAGGAGAACTTATTTTCAAGTCCTTATTTCTGTGAATTCTGAGACTACTCATTGGGGCCTTTTCTCTTAAACATATGTTTAATTTCTGAAGCCTTGACTTAGCGTGCAGTCAGGTGACTGGTACATTAAGCGCTGAAATGAGGCATATGTCTCGTATTTTGTTGAATTGAGACCACATCTCGTGGTTGACAGGTCTCTACACTAGATTCCCTTTTTTAGCAGAAGTAGACGTGCTGCAGGGAAGCATGAAAAGCAAGTCTTCCCGGTGAGCAAAGTGCAGGACGGGTCTCTGCGCCCGTTCATCTCCCGGCATTTCTGAGCTGGCAAACGCCAGTGCCTGCCAATGGTGGGAGGATGCTGGCCCCGGTCCAGCAGCTTGTTTCGGAGCTTCGTCACCGCCGTGGCTGCAGAAGCTGTTCCTGGCACCGAGACGGCCGGGACCCTGCCAGCAGGGTGGCCTCAGTGGCCTTGGCCAAGGCTATGTGGAGGTGGCCACCATGCACGCCAAACTCCGTGTGCCCCAGGGACGTGCCGGCTCGCCTCGGCGCTGCTTTGCACACCTCTGTGCCAGGCTCCATCGGCAGACGTGGCTTTACCGTCCTCCCTTCCTCGCAGGAGCTTTGCCGGCGAGGTCAGCTCATGGCACACCAGTCTGCTGACAACAAGGGAAGGAGGCATGAAGTATAATTAAATTGAAAGCATATTTAAACTGTTTTCTGAGCACTACTTGTGAAAGAGCACAGATATTCAGAGCATATTAAACTGTCAAATTTAATAAATCTTAAGCGGCATGGCCGTGGTCCAACACCAATGCATATTTTTTGCAGCACCATTTAATTAAGAGTGAGTATTGTTCTTTAAGCTTATTCATTGTTCATCTGAAACAGAGTGCACAGTAAGAGCCGTGGAAATGGGTTGGTTCAATAAATCAGACCTGGCTGCCGCTTTTTCATTCGATAGCATTGAATCTTAACCCAGAAAAAGGAAACACCATGGAAAAGATAAGGGCAGTACAGGGAGAAAATCGCCACGGTGACATGACGGAGGAATCGGTGCTGCTTGCTCCATCCAAAAGCAGTCTAATCACAAGGGCTGCGTTTAACACATTCATTGAGATGAGTTAAAATGGCAACAGGTCAGGGCTGGAGCAGGTCTTAAATTGGAGATTGCTTTTATCCCTACGACACAGCCGGCTGGTCCTGTGCTCTGCAGTGAGCCAGGAGGAGTGTGCTGAGCTGGACCGTAGCTGTTATAACTTCAGTATTATCTTGAGGAAGATGGCTTTTCTTTTTTTTTCCCATTACAATCTTGTTCCTCTACGGCCTTTTGAAGCAAGTTGAGCAGACCGGGTCATGAGAAGCCATCTCCTACAGAAACAACTCAAATGTGGTTTCTGGCATTAAAAATGATGGTGTGGTCACGGGAGCTGTCGAAAACCAAAATGATAAGAGGGGCAAAGGACCCTACGTTTCTCCCCAGGGTTGTGCACGTTGGGAAATCACCTCCAGCCCTTCTGAGCAGCTTTGCAGGGATGGGGTGCTTTGCACGAAGGCATTTGCGTGGTTGCATGTGTGGACCCATCCGTACGGGTTCAATAGCTTATTTTCACGTCTCTGCTTTCTGAGTCAAGCGATGGCCAAAGGGCCTGTTTGGGTTGCAATTTCCTGAGTGGGGATTGCAACCAAAACCACCAGCAGTTTTAGAGGGAAAGAAAAAGCAGGTGATGGAGAGGATCAGGTGCTCTGGGCCATGCAGAAACTTTCTGCCTTGTGTTGCTGTTTGGTCCAGCTCTGGGCTGGGGTTGATGGCCCCCCATTTGGCAGTGCTATGCTGGGTTAAGAAATCGCTGGCAAAGAGGATGTGTTTTGTACGTCTCAAAGTTTTACGGATGTTGATAAGGTCTGGGGAAACCAGTTACTCTTCTATGGACATGACAGGAGAGCTAGAAAACTCACTCCACAGAAATGTGTGAAAATAACCCAAATTTTTTACGATTGCTTCAGGATTTTTCTTCCAAACCCCTCAAATGCAGGGTTGCAAAGGGTTGCTGGATGATACGAAGTCTGTTCTGTGAAAACTCAGGTCCAGAGCTTGAAACCACTGTTCTGCTTTGCAGAGGCTTCTTGAGCATATCTCCTTGCACATACTCCTTCACCTTCTATTTTATTAGTTTTTATTGCTTCTACGGGGTTAAAAATTCCTATTAAATGAGGCAAAACATCACCCAGCAATGGGTGAGGAGCACAGCAAGCGTGTAATGGTGTTAGCCTGGGTGCCAGCCTTGCCTGCAGCACTCAGCAGCTCCCAGGCTGCTGGAGCCAGATCTGTCCTTGTGCATCTCATAAACCTCCATGGATTTTTCTTTTCCGTGGATGTTGCTTTGCCCATGGTTATGGATTTTGGTGGTTAAGTCATATCAGCAACATGAGCATTTTAGTGCATAAAATGGGCTCAAATCTTGTTGTCCTGGCAAAGTCTCTTACCGGCTCCGGGCGAGGAGCAGAGGGGAGGGATACCTGACAAGGCACGGCATGGGAGATGCAAAAACTCCTTCGCTGGGCAGTCATCCAGATTCCTTTGGAAGTTAATGGTTTGGCTGCTGAATTTACATTTGTATGTACTGATCTGTTTGGCTCCAGCCAGTACAGCTGGTTGTCCCCAGGTGATTGCAATGCCATTGCAGAAACAGGGATTTATTTTAAAGGTGCATACGGTAATTATTTTTTATATAGGGGTTTATAGCAAAACAAGGGGCTGTGTGCTGTAAGACCCGCTGTGAGTGATGGAGGGACTCAATCTCCGCAGCGTTTCCACACCCGATCGAGTTAGTCCAAGCAACGCATACAGCTAACGATACGCCGTAGTGACGGTCGTCTACACAGTGCCGCAATCCACCGCTCCTTTGCCAAATGCTGGGCAGACAGGTTGCTCGGTGAAGCTTCCAGCCCTGCCTGGAAGCCGCGGGGCCTCGGGTCAGCGCCCGACACGGGGCGAAGGTCCTTGGGCATCTGCAGCCTTTGGAAGGGACTGGGAATGCGGGACGTGCTGCGGCTGCAGGAATGCTCTGACCCACCCGCAAGCCTAACCTCTAAATTTACGCTGATTTTTCTGGAACTGCTTGAAGATTTTAATGACTTGTGAAGCCCTGCAGTTTGAGGAACCTGGCACAGAAAATCCATCCGTGTAATTAAACGGCACAAGTGGACCAGGCGCGGTGCTGATAAGCGGCTGAGGCCAAGGACCGCGGTCGCAGCCCTGTTTCCTACGGCTAATGCCAAATCTTCCTCTCTGGCCCCTTGCTGTGCATCCATCCCTGTGTGGAGCGAGAACCGGGCAAGGGAGGAGGCAGCTGCTTAGTTGTGGCAGAGCAGGGGCATTCCTTAATTTTTCTAAGGCACTTTGAGCTCTGGCGAAGTCCTACTGAAGCCCAAAACTCCTATATCTGGCATTTGAACTGTGCTCTGCAAGGCTCCTGATAGCAGATTTCAGGACACAAGGATGGCTCTTGCTATTTAGGTTGGCCAGGGAGGCTCTTCTTTACCCATTCCCATCCTTCAGAGGTACCTAAAAATTAGAGTGACTGTTGTAACACTCCAGATGTTACTTTCTGGGAAAAAAACCAGCAAAGTCGGAATAATTTACTAAGGAACTTCAAATGCAAATGAGGGAAGCTTTCCCAAGATCAGGCAAAATAAAACATTAAAATTCACACCCACCACTTCTGTCACACTTTCTTAGTCTCTGACAACGAGGAGGCCAACATTTGGCAATTCCTCATTTGGAGCTGTCAGTCTGTAACCTTCAATTTAGATTAAACGCCAGAGAAATCAAAGTCCCCTTCTCTGTGTCTCCTCCTCCCCACTTGGGTCCCTAACGAAAGCCCAACTACTCCTGCCCTTTTTTCCTTCCCAAATCTTAGGACCGATGAGACCAGGGAGGGTGCAGTGTTGCTATTTGCCCTCCCGCATGCTGGATTGAGACCTTCATCCCACAATTACAAAGAAATCCGAAATAGCGTGTGCCAGGCTGTAATAATCTTTGCAAATTCAGAGCTGAGATGCCCTTCTGCAAAGTCGGGGCCCGGTGCATCCCCTCCTGCCCGTGGGGCTTCATCTCCCCCTTGCTTCAGGTCATCTTTTTGCAAACTTGTTTGCAAACTTGTTCGCAAAAGCTCGTGCCCTTGTAGTTTGTAACTGGATAAGGGGGACGCTGCAGGAGAGATGCTAAATTTGGTGCAAAGCCATGTTTGAGGGGTTTTCTCAGTGGAAATACCTCCCGTTTTCATGAAAATCAGCTCCTTTTAGTGACATATAGGGAATAGCAAGAACACAGGATCAGTCTTCGGGTGCCCACTGAAGCCGCGCTCAGATCGGGGAGCAAAAGCCCCTTTGCTGGCTCCGACTCCGTCTCTATCTATGCGGGTGTTAATTTTTATAACTGAGCTTTAATTGAGTTGGTGATGCGCCATGGAAGGGAAAAAAAAAAAACCAAGAAGGAAAGAAAAAAATTGTCACTTAAAGATGACAAGTGATTAAGTAGTGATGGGTAGATTGTCAGAAGCAATTAAGCAGAAGATTGACGGTGCAAGCGCACAGGGACGTGGGGTGTCGCGCGCGGCGGGACGCAGGGCACAGTGCAGGCGGGGGAAGGCGACGCATTGATAAAACCAAATGAGGTAACGGGGGAAATCCTCCTCTTGCAGTTAGTCACTTTTAATTGCTAAGATATTTCCAGAATTACATGTTCTATTGCCAATAACCTCCCCAGAAGTTTGCAAAATGCTATTTTAAAGCGCGTTCTCCACCCCCAACCTCCCAACCCAGCTTTTGGAGAAGACCTTGAAATGGAGCGTAGCATATGCTTCCCTCGTTATGCTGTGGACGGGGTGTATTTCTGGCACCATTCAATGTCAAAACACTCCCAGTATTTTTAGTAAAATTGCTCAGTAGGCACGAGCTTCTTGCAAACCAAGGAAAAACAGAGCTCCCTTGCAAATATTCTTGGGATTCCTTGAAAGGGTACCAGGCTCTTGCTTTTCTCCCGCCGCGATGGCACAATCCCACTTTAATTCAAGAAGTAACGCGGGTAAAAATGCACCAAGAGCAGCAGACGGGATTGCCTCACCCAGGCCTGTGGGCTTGCAGGGTTTGTATGCATTTTAATTCCTGCCCCATTCGTGAGCACTGTAGACAAGTGGCTTTGAGGGGTTTCTTTGGGTTTTCTGCAACCAATCAGATCTTAAATGCAAAGATTTTCCGTGTCTTAGGAGGAAGAGGTCTGGAGGCCTTTGCAATGACTCCGAACTGGAATGCAAATATTTTTCAGTTCAACCCCTGTCTCCAGCTGGAGAGACAGAGCAAACAAACAAGCAAACAGATTAAAGCAATGCAAAGGGCAGATAAGAGAGCTGCTGAGAGGGAGAGACCAAAGTCATTCCCTTCTGATGACGATGCTGGTAAAACATCTGAAGTAGGACAACGTGACGATTCGGTGGGATCAGCTTCAGCGAGCTGCAGCCACTGTGTGTACCGCGGGTTTCGCAGGCTGCTTTGCCCTGTGGTTCAGCCAGATCCGCTGTCTTTCAGCAGAAAGGGAGATTATCTTGCTGATTAGTTTTTAAATGAATGGTGTATGCTGTTTTTTTGAACCAGTGATGTGGTGCCCAAGGAGGTCTGAGCGTGTAGCCCATGTTTTCTGGAACCTGGAAAGAAGGAGAACGGACTTTGAATTACTGATCTAGCTCAGGCACAGCAGACGCCTGATCCACAGCGAGTGTCTCGCGGTGATTTAGTCTGAGTCTGTTCTTACCGTTTCAAGCTATTTCTTCAAATCAGCGGAAAACAACAAAAAAACACATTCTTCCCTGAACACCCCCATGCCCCAAAACAACCACATCTCCTTTGGCACGTACTTTCTGTGGCTTCAAAATATTCTTCTCCACCGTGGCCTTCATCTCAAATTTAATATGCTGGGTTTGGTAGGTGGGGGAAAAAACTCAGATTTTTTCTCTTATTTTTAGTCCTTCAAGGGACTGTTTAGTCACGATTCAAAGTGGACTTGTATTTCTGTGTTTGTGAAAGATGCAATTTTGTCACTGCAAAACAACTGTATGGAGAATGTGAAAACAAAATAAATCATGAGGTGGATAAAGGAAGGGGTGGGATGCTTTTATCTATTTACTTAGATGTTGTCCCTAAGTATTAACATTTTATGCCACTCACATTCACTTTCAAATCTGCGAGACAAGGAAGTTGCATTGAAGGGGATGAGAAGAGATAATGCAGTGGAACATAGTTAATTATTAATATTAATATTTCAAAAGAATTTATGGTGGCTGTGGAGGGCTCTGTGCCATGTGTTTATCTCGGCAGTGTTTTCTGCTTTGTGCCTGCAAGCTGCAGGGTGCAAAACTCAGATTTTGCTGTACACGGCTCCACATCTAGTCTCGTGCTAAATGCATGTTGACAAATTGAACTTGAGGCTTTTAATGAGAGTGACGGAGAGCTTGAGCTGGTCACTGAGGTTTCAGGCACGTGTACACAGGGCAATGGATCCCCGGGCAAAGCTCCCAAGCCAGGATTCGTCTTCCATGGTGCAGCCACATCTTCTTAGCAGCCCCTCACCAGGGTTTCTGGGTTGATGACTTTGCTGATGGAAACCAGTACCGTCCTGGTGAGGATAACAGGGCAACGTGACCTTCAGGGCCAGGACCATAACTCTTGTGAGATCCAGGATTTGAGCAGTTTGTCATTCTTCTGTCCTCTTCTCTTTGCAGTCTCCAGGGTTTCAAGAAGCATAGGTAGATATTTAAGTTAACTGACAGTAGGTATCTCCTAAGCTCCCCTGAAAGAGCCATCGCTGTGTCCTTATAAAAGACGGAAAAGCGAGATAGATTGTTACCGCTCAGCTCCTGGAGCCTTCAGTAAATTTATCTCCGACTGCTCTAGCGAGGCATGGGAGATGAGAAAAGGATACATATGCACATGCCCTTGCTGTCACTGCTACGCTGTAAATGCAATTTCATCAAATCCTAATTTCATTCATATTCTGACACTTTGATTGAGGTGTACGCCAGTGCTGTCCAGGGCTGCCACATTAGCGTGGGTTAATATAGATTTGGAGGCAGTTCTGCGTTTGCCACTCCGCAGGATTGATGGGCTCTGCCGTGAACGGAGGTGAAACGGATGCTCCTCTATCAGCCTTCCCCAGGCATCGGTTTCCAGCCTCCCGCTGTGTCGTGTTTCAGAAAGCTGGTAAGTCTGATTCACGCTTACGCCAGCTTGCTGGCATCCCAAGGGGACCAACACATGGCTCTCAGTCAAAGGGGTCGGGTTGTGTGCTTGGATGGAATCCCCCAAACGGGAAAGTTTGTCAAAGCCATCCATCTGCGTGGCTGCAAAGCTGGGCTGGAAACACGCGGGCCAGGAGGTCCCGCTCTGCAAACGTTTGCTCTTCACTTGGTTCATGACTTTACCTCAGTCAGATTATATAAATAGAGAAAATTAAGTGCACATAGGATTTCTGGCTCTAGGGTTTTGTTTGATTTTAATATCAGGGTTTTTTGATGCCTTCAGGCATCCCCAGCCCTCAGACTTGATACCACCTTTTAGCAAAGTGCCTGCAGTGCAAGTTGGACATAATGTGCAAAAGTGGCTTCTTTTGTCCAGGTAAATCAGGAACATCCATCACAGCCACCCCTCAGCCGGTCTGGCCACCCAGGCAAGAAACACAGAGACATTTCCAGCACATGCTGAAAGTCAGGAGACTCCCACCTGAGGAGCCTTAGCACAATTCCTGACTGCAGAAAAGCTTGGGCAGGAAATTTCTTTTACTGCATGCTCCCATTTCAGGCCATACAAATATCAGATCAGCCCACTGGTCCTCAGTAATTTCCTATCCAATTACCGGAGTGCTAACTGGTGAAGGCAGCGCTGCTGCTGAAACTAGAAGCTCTCTGATGCTGGGCATCACCAGCAGTGCCTCCTGCACCGATCAGTGCCATCCCGGTGTGCCATTAAAGCCCTGGCTCAAACACGTTCTTTGCTGCTGCCCTGTTTGCTCGAACAACGGTCTCGGGGAGACCTATTTCCAAGGGAATTAGTTCCCAGATGATGCAGGGCAAGTTTTGTGCTGTAATACTTGATAGAGCATTTTTTTTTAAGTCCCAGAGGGGCCATATGATGCTTCAGTGCCTTGCAGGTCCTGTGCTGGGCTATGACCCATTGCTGCTTAATGATTTCGCCATTAACATCTGGCTTTTTTATGACCCTTCCTTGTCTGTAAGTCCCGGTCGGCCACGCTGGGCAGCCTCGCGTCGACGCTGCTGTCTCCATGCACACAGAGGACTGGCTTACTTATTTCTAAACAGCAAATGACAGCATAGATCAAGAGCTGCTCTTCTCAGCTGTGAAAGCTCTTTGCATAATTTTAATGCCTTTTCCTTCCCTGGATTGATTTGCCTGTGTAGAAACCCTTCCTGCAAAGAAAAGCAAATGGCAACAGAAATGGTTGGGGCTCTCCAGAAGTGGTAGGGCTGGGTTCTCCATCAGGTGGGCACAGCGATCAGGGCCAAATTACAGGTGCTTCAGTCCTTTTCATTTGGGGAATGAAAGGTATCATCAAAATGCAATTTGCCATCCGGGCTCAGACGCAGTCCGCTCCTCCCAGCAAGGCAAAATTCCCTCTTCAGAGAAATGATGGAGGGAAGGTAGTTTTGCAACATGAAAGCAGCTCTCATGAGCCACCTGCCCTGTGTTTCCCTTTGCTTTGCTGAACCCTCTCTCCGTCTCTCAGCGAAAATTACTTGGAGCTGATTGCTACAGTCTGCAGGTATTTCTCGTTTTGAACTCGCATTGAAGGCAGCCGTCAGCATTTCAGCCAGCTCCTCTGCTCTTACAAATTGTTTGTTTTCAGAGGAGCTTGCAATAAAGACTCGTAAAAACTAGGGTTACAAAATAGCTAGAGATTTGGCTTGCTCCTCTCTCGCCCTGGCCAAAGGAAGATGGCTGCAATTCTCCAGATAATTTACTTGAAAATTACTGGAGTGCTGGGGCTTTCCTGGGTGACCCTGGCATGGAGGTGATGCTCGTGCTTTGCCTCACCTTCCCTTCGCTCTGGCCCCGTCTCCTCAGAGGAGCTGCAAAAATTGGTGTTGTCCTCTTGAAACACCCAACAAACAGTTACAGAGGCAGCCCGGAGATCAGAAGGTCCCTGAAGACAAATGCTGGGAGCTTTTTTATAAAAGCTCTTAACTGTTATTGGTATAATCTTACAGTTCTCTGCAATTTAAAAGGTCAGAAGTTTGCTCCCAAGCAGTGGTTGGGATAAACAGAAACCAGCTGGGCACGGGATGTTGGTGGCCATGGGGTTTGTCCCTTCTGTACAAGTGGACTTGGTAGACAAATTTTCTGGAGAGGGAAAAAGAGCCACAACCAGCAGAATGAAACCCAGGATGAAATGGTTTGGATTTGAAGGAAAATTCCCACCGAAGCATCTCACGATTCCCAGCCACTGACTGATTAAAATCTTTTTAATTTCATCTTCCTTTTTTTGCAACCCAGACTTTGTTATTGCTACTGAAACAGCCATCTTCTGTGGACACTTATTTTGCCAATTAAGAAACCAGGACAAGGAGAAAAGTTCAAGCGGGGAAATGTCAGTGGACTCTGCTGCTCATTCTCACTGCATTTGCAGATTGCTCTCAGCAAACAAGGACTGAGGGACGCACCGGCCGTTAATTTCAAGGATTCAAACCCAATTGTGATTTCCCAGGAGATAAAAATCTGGAGGTAGGACCAGGTTCACCACGCACATGTGCCTGGCGGCATGGGCAGCACCCGCGGGCAGAGGGGCTCATTGCTCAGCTGAGATGCGATGCAGCAGCGAAGATAGGCGCAGCAGATCTTTTAAGTTAAATGAAGTGATTTCTTTCCTCAGGCTTGCTAAAAATGATAAATAATAAAATGATCCAGTGGAATGATTTATTGCCATCGGTAAAGCAAGGAGGTAAAGCTGTGGGTGGTGATTGCCTGGGTGGCTCCTGGGAGCTTGGCGGGGGGGGGACTTTGCATAGGGGCGAGCAGAGCCCCTTTGTGCATCCTAATGTTTTTAGGCATATCCCAAATTTGCATTTGGGAAGGAGGCAAAGTCTGTTGCTCGTGCAGGATTTATGTGTGGGCCAGGGGCGTTCATGGGAGTAAAATGCTTGAAAAGTCCAGGGCTGTCTGCACCTGGTACGTGCACCGGGCAGTGCCTTTGTCTGCGTGTGGTTTGGTTTTCGGGTGACGTGGGAGCCTGTTCTCCTGGCTACATCCAGGGAGGGCTGCAGATCTGTCGGGATGTGGGGATGGTTCCTGACTCTTTCCCTCTGCCCAAAACACGACCGTCATTGCCCGCTATCCAAGCAGCAGGGCTCACATGTGCCAGGCTCCTTACAGAGAAAAAAAAACCAGAAACTTTGGAGTTTCACCTGGTAAAAACCTGCCTGGAAGCAAGTTTCTTGCGCAGGCGGTGGCTCAGCTTGGTGCTTGGCCTTCCCTGCCTTTCCCAGCACCTGGGATGCCGCAGGTTTCCCTTACTGCCTGTGTTTTAATCTCTGTGGGGTTTTCCTGCTCCTGCATGACCTGGGGTCCCGTGGGGTCGAGCACCCACAAACAGGAGCAGCTCTCCTTGCCCCCAGCTCCCCGTGGGGTGCAGCTTGGCCTAAGTGTGTGCAGGCTGAAGGTGTCGAACAGACTTAAACTAGTTCCTTAAAGCTGCACGTAGTTATGCTCGGCAGCATTACATCTGATATGTGTTTTTATTGCAGCTTATTAAAGCATCAGTGGTTGAGAGTTTATTTTTGATGTATTTTATTACATGATGATTTACAATAAGCTCTTAAAGAATGCGGAGTCATTGCTTCTAATAATCATTTAATGCATATTCATAAAGCACTTCTAAATGGTACTTTCATTCAGAATATTTTATTGGAAGCGACACGCAGGCTGGAGTGTTCTGAGCTGCGCAAGACTGACACAAGGTCTGATACAGAGAAATAATTTTTTGCTCATCTCACAGTGCAGTGCTGTAAACCTTCAGGTAACCTTTAACTGCTTCAGAGATGCAGTTCTCCAGGCAAAAAAAAAGAAGAAAAAAGCTGTGTTTAAATGCCTCATGGGTCAGGCAGCTTCAGCCAGTGCTTTGCATTGAAACCTAGGGCAGCTGACTTGTGGGGAGGGAAAACACATCGGCTGGATTCTCCAAAGAGTTAAAATCACTTGGGTTTGGTTGGTTTGTTTAAATGCTTTCTTGACTGTTGAGCGTGCAACAGTCAAGAGTTAGCGATGGCAATAGGATCACCACGTATGGCACGAACATTTATCTGAAAACTGAATCTCTAATTACAGAGAGAACCCCTGAGATTTTGTTACAGGAGAAATCCTTGGAGAAAGCCATTATAATACAGACAGGTCGCCTGCCTACCCAAATGTCAGAAGGGATCACACTTCGTTTGAAACCCTGATGTAACCCCAAAACGAGGTTTCTTGTTGTAGCAGCGCTTGGTCCTGGTGGCGATCACAGTTTGTCGTAATGTGACTTTATTGTATGTTTGGACAAATCCAGGGAGGAGAGATGGGCTAAATGACTTTGATGGTCTGGTCCTGTCCTGGTTTCAGCTGGGATGTAGTTAGCTGTCTTCCTAGTAGCTGGTACAGTGCTATGTTTTGAGTTCAGTATGTGAAGAATGTTGATAACACTGATGTTTTCAGTTGTTGCTCAGCAGTGTTTAGACTACAGTCAAGGATTTTTCAGCTTCTCATGCCCAGCCAGGGCACCTGACCCAAACTGGCCAACAGTGTATTCCATACCATGTGACGTCCCATCTAGTTTAGGAACTGGGAAGTGGGGGGGCAGGGATTCGCGGCTTGGGGACTGGCTGGGTGTCGGTCGGCGGGGGGTGAGCAATTGCCCTGCGCATCATTTGTACATTTCAATCCTTTTATTACTACTGTTGTCATTTTATTAGTGTTATCATTATCATTATTAGTCTCTTCTTTTCTGTTCTATTAAATCGTTCTTATCTCAACCCAGGAGTTTTACTTCTTTTCCTGATTTTCTCCCCCCTCCCACTGGATGGGAGGGAAGTGAGTGAGCGGCTGCGTGGTGCTTAGTTGCTGGCTGGGGTTAAACCACGACAGGTCCCAAACTGGTAAATTTAGGTGGGGACAAAGGGGAAGGTCAGAACTTCTGGGGGTAAATTGCTGTTTAAGCAATGATGATGTCTTGGCTTTACTTACTTTTTCTTATCAATTGAGCTCAAAGCACTTTGAAAAAAACAGTTGTTTGCTTCCTCCTGGTTGTAGAGATGGGGAAACCAAGACACAAAATGGCAAAGTGTTTTCCCAAACACTACTCTAAAGCAGAGCCCCACCGGCTCTGTGTCATGTGCTGGTCCTGTGCCTGTCGACTCTAATTCTCTGTACACAGAAAAGCAGCAGCGCTGGGCGGAGGAAAATGCGGTCTGGACAGAGTTACATGGGTAGGTGCTTGGTCAGGTAAAAACTAAGTTGGTAGAAATCAGGTTTCTTTATGAAATGAATGAAAAGAGAAGGAGAAATTCGCAGCGAAATAGTCGGGGTTCAGTACTTTGCTCACCTTGAGCGGAGATCCTGCGTTGTGTCCTTTGAATCTGGGCGTGCTGCTGTGTCGGGGTGCGTGATTAATGTGTGCTGGGTGGGTAGTTTCATTAGCTTTGTGTAACTTCAGTGTGTGATCTGAATGTGTGCTGCCATCGCCAGTCTCCAGATAAAGGAGGCTTTCTTTGCTTTAGGTATCCTGCTCTTCCTGATGTGCTAGTAAGGAATAACGAAACCTTTAATTGGATGCTGGGGAAAGATTTGTCCTTGGAGCTCTTACCTCCCTCCGTAGAGAGGGTTTTGTCCTTTTTGCTAATGTTCATTTGCAGAGAAAGGGTGGATTGCCGTCAATTTGGGTGTTTCAGTCCAGGCTGAAGAACCTCCCAGGGGTGCTGTGGGACTCAGCATCCCCCCGCAGCCCCCGGCTCCTGGTGCCAGCTCAGACCTGGATCCTGGGAGGCTGCATTTTGCATTTTGTCCCAGCTTTGTCACCCTGTGCTAAAACCCTCGGGGGCTGAGCAGCCGAGCTTCTTGCCTTTATCTGCAAAAAGCCGTGGGCTCCTTTCCTCGAGTGGGGAGCCCCAAGTGCAGCAATTTGCTCCTTCTCCCAACACACCAACACCTCTGCTAGCGAGAGCAATGTGCGTTCACACATAGAGAAGCAAAGCTTGTATGCAAATACTGCTGGCAGTTGTGTAGCGTGGAGTCATTAACATTTAGGAAGCTGTGATTATATAAGAAAACAAGAAAATAAATCAGCAGATACTTTGTCTTCCTGTCTAAATGTCCATCAAGGGATCCAGCAGAATGGTTTCGCTTAAAAGGAGCATCAAGTGCTGTTTTGAGCAGGGGCTGCTCTTGGGTGGTTAATCACAAAGGCAGTAATTGACTGTCATACTGCTTTCTTTCTCATTTTTATTCTCATTATTCATTGCCCAGAGAGAAAAAAAAAAAGAGATGACAGCCAGAGAGAATAAGAGCAAGTGCTGCTGTAGGGCTCCCTGGGAGCCAGCGTGGGTGTCACCTCCTCCGCGTGGCTTAGTGTCACCGAGGGGGACGGAGCCACCGGGGAGCCACGAGCGGCTGCGTGCGGGTGCACAGTGTCAGTGTGCCTCTCCATGACGGGCATTAGAGACTTCCCCCATCAATTCTTCAGTTAAATATTTTCCAACAGTTTGTTGGGCAATGAAGCACAATTCCCAAACTTAAGTCTGTTGCAATTAATGAATTCTAGTCCACAAACAAATGGGGTTTTTTCCTTCTTGGATTTTTTTTTTTTTAAAGTTAAATATATTTCTTCATGTGCCTTAGAGCTAGAGCACCTTCTGAATTTTCAGCCTTGCCCTTTCCGAAGCGGGTTGTGCAGCTCTGCACCCTACTTCTGCTCCAGTCCCCACCACCCACACCGAGCTTTCCCTTCCTCTGCCTTTGCAAGCTCTTTCTCTCCCTTTTTTGCCCAAAAACCTTCTTCCCTTCCTTCTGCAGACCCCACTGGATGGGCTGCCCAGTTGTCCCCATCCTGGCTGCCCTCCCACAAGGACCAGCCCCTGCGTGGTGCCCCGCCGTACCAGGGGACTGACGGGGACTAAGCCGCTTTCTCAGAGATAATTTGAGGCAAGAAAGGCACAATGAGATGCACATTTCAGGCCTCCATGACGTTCGACTAATTGAGAAGGGAATTGAGAGTTATTTTCACTCGATGCAGGATCTGGAGACAGCAAAATATCTTTCTTTCTGGAAAAGTTGTTTGGCTGTTCAGCACGGCCGAGCGAATTTCGCTGTCGCTGCAGCTCTGCGACGGCCGCAGCAAAGCGCCGATTATCCAACACAGTCAGGAGAGAAACAATACTAAAAATTACAGCTCTCAGCACCAAATCATGCTGTCCTGCCCCAGGGAGAGGGATCATTTCCATCAGTTGGGATACATCAGGTCACAGTGGGGACCGAGGGCTACAGCGAGTCTGTCGTGCTGAGTCTGGTGTTACAGACAGTGCAACATCTTGGGTGGAGAAAAGTGGATTATTGGCTCTAACTCATGGATAGAAGAAGTGGTGGCAGGTTCCCTTGTGAGGCTGAGGAGTTTCTGCTGCTTACAGCCAGATACAAGCAATTTTTTTAAGGAATTCTGTTCTGGTTTTCTTGTTGGGGATGGCACTATTATTGTATGGTTTGGTTTTTGCTTGCAAACGGACTGGGAACTTTCTAATGGCTGCATGGTGAAAAATGGGTTTAGCAAGAGCATCAGCTCATTAGCAACGATGTCCTGTGTGTGGTAGGAAGCTGTAGGAGAACTGGACACAACCAGGCTGTGGATTGAAACCATTGAGAGACAGAGATGCCCAGGAGATGTTGAGGTCCTGGTCCCCAAACTGGTATTTACAATGAGAGACATGGAAACCTCTGGTCCTGATGTTAAAACCAGAAGAGAAGGCTGTTGGCATTCTCACCTTGTTCAGTGTGTGGAGAAGGGCACAGAAGTCTTCTAGGGGATGGGTTTGCTTCAATAGCTGCAGCTGAACCCAAGGAAGCACTGTAGAAGGTCAGTGGAGTAAGTCTCCCAGACGAGTTTGAGATGTGGGTAACTTCATAACTGGGGAACCCTGTCTCTGCTGTCGACAGAAATAGCGGATCCTTCCCGGTGCAGATGCTGAGCCGCCGGCGTGATAGGAGGTAGGTGTATGTAGAACTGGATTACCCATGGGCAGGGTGAGGGAAGGAATGCACTGTGCCCATCTCATTTACCACCCATGAGAATGACTGCCATGGACCAGCGGGCGAGAGAGGAGACTGTCCTGTAGCATCACCCCCATCTGCAGAGAAGACTCGGGTACAGCACAGAGCGAGTCTGGGCTATCCTATCCAGAGTGTCTCAATGAGAACAGGTAGAGAAAGCAATCACATCAAAACCACAGGGGTGCAAGATCTGTGTTCATTAGGGCTGCAATTAACTACACTAAATGAGTTTTGCTACCACCAGGTCTTAAGGGTTTTCATCAGGTTAAGAGCACTGCGGCTTGGTATCTTAAACAGGTTGGATGTGTGCTGATGGCTGAAGCTTCCAGAAAATCCCCAGAGGAAGAGACACACAAGGAAAAGTTAGGAAGAGCCTGAAGTGCCAGTGTCCGCACCTGCAAATGTTCTCCTTTTTGGGAGAAGCGAGGCCAGGGAGAGCTCTCTGGGCAGCTCAGAAAGCAGCACGGCTGACTTGCGGCTGGAGGTCAGACGTCGCATTAGCTCCTAAAAGGACAACTTGAGCTCTCTCTGCCGGTGCTCTCTAAACCTTTGACCCATTCAGTCACACCAAATGTTAAAAAGGCCCAGAATTAACCTAGAGAAATGGGTTTAGGTATTTCCCTGGCTTTATTATGCACGTTTAAGGACTTGAACATCTAGTACAAGGGTGCTAAATCCATGAGACAAGTTCTCCCAGAGAAGCACCACAAAGTTGTTTCAGAAGGATGGCCCATGCTGCTTCATATGAGTGTCTTTTCTCATTTTCCCGGCTGGACTGTGCTTGCAAATGAATTGCTACCTGTCTTATGTTTGGTTTTATATCCACGTCATGACAGACAATTCTCTCATGCAAGAAAAGGAGGTTGGCATATATAGCCAAGAACACCTCCAGAAGAGTTCAGCCTGAGGTGGAATCGCTTTATTGGGCTTGTATTTATTGCTTTCCAGCTTATGTGCTAAGCCTGGAAACCTTTCCGCAGCTGTGTGCTTCCTGTGACGCCTTTAGCATTTATTTGAACACCATGTTTTATCTTTGTTCTAATATTGAATGGGAGAAACACCATATGTGGGTTGCTCTTCGCTCAGCCCTGCCGTCCTGCCTGCACAAGATGCCAGCTTCTCGTTGCCACAGAATTGCCAATTAAAGCTGAAAGTCCTGGGTTCATTCGCTATTGGAAAATAAACCCAAGGTGGTACTTTTTAGAAGAAGAAAATTGAGATGAAGAAAACTGCACTGGCAGAAGTTGAGAAATTTGGGTTAATCATCTGTTTGCCACCAATTACCATCATTATATGCTTCCTTGGTCCCAACTTGCCCCTGAAATATGTGTAAATAATACCACTGGTGATCTCCTGGGAATTCCCCTCCTGGCCCATCACTCGCTGCTGACTCCATCCTCTCCCTGCCAGCAGGCAGCTTTGCATCTCCCTTCCTGATGCATCAGGCTCACCCTCCATTTATTGCCCTGCCTGCTCCTTAAGCCCGGGCGAAATCCACAGGAGAAGGCACGTTTAAGTGCTTTGCTGGATTGGGGCCAGAGCTGGTCAAGTTTACAGACGTGCCTGACCAAGTACTAAACCCTAAACATCGTCGATTGCTGTTGCAGCTTAATGTTAAAATGTCCATTGGTGCTCTGAGCAAAAAGCCTCTTCCCTACAGCACCCTCAGGAGGCAAGCACAAAAAGGAGCCAGTTCAAATCCAGATGATTTCTATCAAAATTTAAAGCCCAGTTCACAGAGGCTTTTGACAGCCTTCACCTCGCTCTGGCTGGTAGCTGTCGCTTTCCATTGCAAACATCCACTGAATTTTATAACCCGAGTAAAAAGCAGCTAGCAGCCAAAAACCCCTCCGCAAGCTCATTTCAGAATCCAAGTCAATATTTGCTCTCCTTTGGCTCTCTGCGATCCTGGTCGGGTCAGGAGGAGTCTCTCCAGAGACAGCAGCAGGCTGCGGGCAGACCCCAAATTCCCCAGGCAGCCGGTGTTCCCCCGGGGAGCCCGTGCCGGGACCCCGATAACCCCCACGGTGCTTCGCACGTACCCTCTGCTTTGAACGCAAGTTTGACGTCTGAGAGCCTCTCCCAGCCCTGCTTTTCCAATCGGCTTTTCTGCTCCGCTGGCAATTACGCTTGCTAAGAGCCTGGGTCGGGCACGCGCGCTCCCAGCAAAATGCGCTTTGGATTTCCTATGCGGCGGGGGCGGATGCAGTGAGTTGGAGCATCCCTGATGCTGAGCTCAGCCCAGTGCTCGTCTGCCCACCGCAGGCGTCGTGAGTCTTGTTTGTGTCTGTGCACACTGAAAAAAGTCTGAGAGGTTGAATTTTATGCGTTTTCCCCAAAGCTTTGCTAACATCCGTGTGCATCCCAGGGCTGTGATTGGTTTTGCTGGTGATTTGCAGACCTGCTCTTTTGAAAGCTGTAAGTAGTGCTGAGGAGGGGCCTTATTAATACCGAAGTGTGTTTGTTAGACAGGGAAACCAGATGAGTAATTATGTCTCAAGGAAAGACCATAGTTTGCTGCAATCTTTCCAAATAGCTTTAACGGATCTTTTTTCTTCTATTAGCAAGACATTGCTAAATACATATCCTCTTGGAGACCTGATGCATCACAAGATAAGCTGGTGGGCTGCAGCTCGGTTTCCCTTGGTCCAAATTCCGCTGTTCCCTGCAGGCACATCCCTCCATGGGGGCTTGCATGGGTCAGCACTGGGGACACGACCACTGTCCAACTTAGGTCAGACCTACACCTGATGAGCCGTTGGTTCTAATTGCATCGTCTGGTCCTGTAAGTCTTCTTCATGCCAGTGAAACCCAGTGTGGAGAGTGGCATTGTGCCCTTCCCCGTTGCATCACGGCTACCAGCAGAACCTGAACTTGCCTGTGGGCAGCCCTCAGAAACCTCCTGCATTTGCCAATGTTACCAGTTTACTCCAGATAACTAGAGAGGGAGGTAATGAATTTCAGCTGTTTACCTCTTTAAAAAGCTAGTTTCTGTTTAGACATAATTATCTCGCCACTTCTAAGAAAGGCACCATTGATTGCAGAGCTGAATTAGCATTTTGTTGCATTGGCTCTGACAACCGCCTGCACCAATACAAGAGCACTTCATGAGCATTAACTCATTTAAAGTGTAAATTGCAACTCCTTTTTCATTTTGCAGCATGGGACCCGGCTAGGCAAAACTTTGCTTGTGGCTTCTCCGAACATCTCCTATGCCTGTACATGGAGATCTGGAGCTGCTGGCAGGTGAAAGGCAGGGAGCAAGGCTTCCCCATTTTGGGAGAAATTTTGGGTGCTCCCACCTCCACGCAGCGATGCTGTGGGGTGAGGATTGGAAGGGCAGGTTAGAAATATGGCTGCGGTGGCGGTGACACCACCTTGGGGCAGAACTGGGCCAGTAAAGACACTGAAATTCAGGGACCCTGCTGCGTGTGCTGGGTCGTACGGGTAGTTTTGCTCTTGCAGAGCTGCCCTGCTGCAGGCAGCCCAGGGCAGGGTGGGATCGCTGCCCTCCACATCAGTGGGAACCGGATTTGGCAAAATGGTTGGAGGAGCATCACTGCTCGGTGCAGGAGCCGGCTGTGGGATGGGGAGGCTGGTCCCTTCTCCTGTCCCTCATTCTGCGCTCGCCCAAGCCGCTGCACCCAAATTGTTTTCCACTAGTTACATTATACGGCTGATAATCTTTCCCTCCTTTGCAAAACTTATTAAAGCCCAAGGACGTAAAGTTTTATACAGCAGCAGAGTAATATGATTAGTTTAATCTCCAATTTTATGAAAAACAAGCCTGGTTTTAATAAAACCCCAGCACTTCCCAGCTAGCCCCTGGTGCCAGCATCAACCCAAGGTAAGCAATTAAGAGAACCTGGGCTGGCCGAGGTTAATGCCAGCCACACTTATCTCCTCGAGAGCTGCACTTCCCAAGCTGTGACAGGCAATGCCGGTCCAGACCCAGGGCAGAGCTGGACTGATGTGCTTCCACCTCTGACGCTGCATCGGGATCCGCTGCACCATCAAGGCACAATCCCGCAGCTCTTAAATTGCTCATGAAGCCAGTTAGACTTTTCTAGCAGGTTTAATCCCAAATGGCATATCGTCCATGTGTCGTTGCAGCTATCGGTGCCCCAGTTTGTAACAGTGGAGAGGGCGCAGAGGGCTCCCCAAGCTCGAGCATCCCATGAAATCCATCACTGCTTTGCCCCTTCCTTTATCTTCATTTACAGAGGAGTTGGGGGTAGCTGCAAGCAGGCTCCAGCATGCACAAAGCAGAGCCCAAGTGTGTTATCTGAGCCACTTTATTCAGCCAGAAAGCCTCACGATAAGTACGTTGCTCTCTCCTCTTTGTACAAGCTCCTGCCCATCGCCTTGCGTGCTGCAGCAGATTTTGCCTTTAACCTTGCAGGGATAGCGGGGTTAGTGCATTGGGAAGGACTTTGCAGTGGAAAGCAGCATTGCATGCTTTCATCACAGGGCATCTCTGATGTTCATTTTAGTGCAGTTCAGGAAAATTAAGAAAATACAATAACAATTTGGCTCCCCCAGCGCACTTGGCCTGGTTTTCCCATTCCCATTTGGAGCAGTTGGAAAGCGAGGCGTTGCGATGTGCTGATCCTCTCAAAACAAACCATCCAAGCACCCCACCTTGCACCAGACTGGCTTAAGTTTCCCGTATATTTTCAGGGATTTCCCTTATTTTGTCCCTCAGTGAATTGCGTGGCTCTGGAAGGAGCTGATAGTACTTTGTCCCTTGCTCAGGCTTGAAACGTGGATGTTTTACTGGGAGGGACCGTGGAGCAGCGTCTGCACTGGGCACTGCGGGCTGGGGGGGCAGCTTTGCTGCAAAATGCTGACTTTCTGGTTGAAATGCAATAAGGTTTTGGGTTGGTTTTTTTGCAATACCAAGCTGCACTTTTTAGAGCTTACACCCAAGCAGATATTCAGACATCTGCCCATTCACAAAGCATCTGGGGCTCATGCACAGGCTGGAGTTTGGGAATGGCTTTACTGGTCCATCCCAGGCTGCTGCTGCCGGAGAAGCCACCGTGCAGCTCCCGTGGCAGAGATCCCACGTCCCCACCATCAGCACCGTTTTCCTCTCACCCTCTTCCTCTCCATCCCACATTCCCAGGAACCACATCCTAAGTAACACTGTTCCTAACCCCTCCGAGCCCTCCTTGGTGGGAGCAGAGCTGCAACGTCCAGCCCCGCCATGCTGCCCATGACAGCACGAGCCCTGGGCAATCCCGTAAGTCGTGGGGTTTTTTCCCCAGTTTGAGACAACAGGTCCAGCCCGCCAGCATCCCCGGAGCAACACCAAGGAAACACCTACCCAGCCCCTCAGCTGGTCCTCTCTGCCAGCTACAGCTGTCAGGACCCACCACTAACGATCAGGGGCTTAACGAAGCGTGAGGCAGCTGGCTGCTCTCCAACCTGGCCTGCTCAGGAGGGAGAGGGAGAAACTGCACCCCTGTTTCTCATGGTTAAAAGCCTAAATTTGTTTATTCATCCCCTGGCCCAGGCTCTGCTCCTGCGGTACCAGGTTTGTAGGCAGTGTCGGGATCCCTGTGAGGGACAGGGCGTCTCTGCACCCGTCTGCTGCCTGCGAACAGGAGCATCCTGGGGGGAGCTTTGCTGATGCTGGGGAGGGTCTCCGGGCTGTGAGAGCTGAGGTAGGAGAGCTTGGGGACAAGGGTGAAAAGTGGGGGGGACACAAGGGGTTTAAAGTTTTTCATCACTTCTCCCAGAGCTGCCCTCCGTACACCTTCTCTGCAGCTCCCACTTCTCGTTGGGCTCGTTTCTCAAGTGTCAAAATAATGCTGTTTTGTTTGGGTTGCAAGCACTGCAGGGGGAATTTTTAAAAAGCTTTCTTTTATTGCTGTGTGAAAAAAAAAAAGCAGCCCAATAACTTTTCTATTAATATCAAGCTTTGTAAGTCTTTTGTTTGGTTGGTTTGTTTACGAAATCTCTCATTTTGGATCTAAACTATTTGACAGCGTCCCTTTGAATATGTGTTAAAATAGATCACAGTTTCATTCCACACATTTTGGGGAGGATATGAAGCAATTTCACTTGTCAGCTGTGAGACGGAGATGGATGGGGCCATTCCCCGGCCGGTCACCGTCCGGGCAGGGGGAGCGGAGCCGTGCTCGGCTTTCACTCCCCTCCTCTTGGCACTTGATGGTGCTTAGTGGGGAGGATCTGACTGGGATGATAGGTTTTAAATGAAAAAATAATGCAAAAAGAAGAGCCTTGTTGGGGACCCAGATGATTTATGCACTGACTGAACTCCTTGCATGCCACACTGCCTGCGTCTGTCTGAAAGGCTCTCCAGCCAGCAAAGACATTTGGGGATTGCAATGCAAGGCTGAATAAAGCTGGAAAGGAAAGCCCATCTCCAGCAGCATCCTTATCACAGGCTCCCCAGCCCGTCCAGCTCGAGGCCGGCTGGACCATGCCGATGGGAGGGAAGGATCAGGCCCTCGGTGGGACGTGCACCCACAGGGGGATATGTGAGCATCGCTTTTTGCTAACTGCTTTCATCTGGGCTTTTGTGGAGCTGCTTTCCAGATGCAGACCTGACCCCCCAATACTGTGAGCCCCCCGTGATGCCATCGCAGCCCCGGTGCTCAGCGCTTCCTCCCCACCTGGAGCTCTGAGATAGGTGGGAGATAGACTTGACTCGTTCGGCATCTGCTGTCACCCAACCAGCTGTCCTAGCTGGCCATGCCAGCATCTCAGATAACTCTGAGGTAATGCAGCAATGCATCTTCTTTCCTTCAGGATGCAGCTGGAGCTCTGGGCTGACTCGATTCTCCAGATTTTCCTTGCTCCATCCTGTACTATTCCCTCAGGGTCCGCTTCTCCTTCCCCCTCCCTTTGCCTCTGTCCCTCCTGACCCTGTTGCTTCATTAGCAGTACAGGTGTTAATCAGCATTACAGTAATGAGGGTAAAGAGCATGCTCAGCAGTGCTATCAGTGTTGGGATGCAAAGGACTCATGCATCCCCAAACCGGGCGTACTGCATTCCTCCCTCCGGTGCTGAGCACAGAGCGTCATTAGTTAATGCAACACCAGGCTCTATTCACCAATGCAGGCAGTTTAAAAAAAAAAAAAAAGAGAGAAAAAAAAAAAAAGCCCCAAAAAACAAATCCACAAAACTGAAACTGTTTTGCACCAAAATTTTTAAAAAAAAGTAATCATTTCACGCTGCAGAAAAATCTAGCTCTCCATAAAAGCTCGGCTAGGCAAATGGGTGGTGGAGGTCTGGGTTAGAGACTGCATGTGTGAACCTTGTGTGGCCTGCAAAGCTACTGAGAATTGGCTCATGTTCCCTCAGTTCGAAAGGGATGGCCAGCACTCATTCTTTTTTTCTGTCAGCTGCATCTTGAGTTCCACTGTTTTATTTATTTTGATAATATTCCAGTTGGAGGCAGAAGCAAGAGATACCAGAGGCGAGCAGAGAGAAAAATTAAGGTTGTTAGGGGCTTTTCCTGGCTTGCAAGAGCCCGGCCATGCTGGCGTGGCCGGCTAGGACAGCTGTTAGGGTCACAGCTGGCTGCAGACATCTGCAAAAGTCACTTCCAGGGACCTTTTCCCCTTCCCACTGCAGCATCCTCATCCCAGAGCCGCTGGGCATCCCCTTGCTGTGGCCCTGGGGTCCCCACCGTGGGATTTCAGTCCCTGGTGGGGCAGGAGCAAGCATCTGGAGGACTGGGCACAAAGAAGTTGGTTGAGGCTCCCAGGATTTGGCTTGTTGGCCTTTGCGCTTGAGCACAATTACTGTTTTCAGCATTTTTCTAGCACGGTCCAGTTGTCAGGCATGGAGCAGTAAGTTCTGCTCTCACCAAGACGCTGGCACAGCACCCAGTCTTGATCCCTAGCAAAAGTGGGGCTCAGACTCTGCGTTGCTTTTATTATGCTGGAGACTGGCTTGTCTTCGGGGCAGATAAAAAACTTGCAGAGGTGCCTGGAAATGAGCTTCTAACCTAGAGATTCCCTTGCGTGGCCAGACTCTTTCTGCAAGGAAACAAGGAGTTGATCTTTCCAACCCAATCACTGTGGCTGGGTAAAACGTATTTTCTGGCTCGCCAGTTTTTCCATCAGTCAGAGCAATAGCACGATCCCAGCCGGATTCAGCACAGCCTGGTGAAAGGCAGCCACTTGTTTCTGCATCATCCGGCATTTTTAGGCACCCCGCATGGCAGCATCGATCAGGTCTGACCTCAGCTAGAGCCAGCCCTGGGGCCTTGCTGTGGGTCCCACGTAGAGGGATCTGGGCACCACTGTGCGGATAATAACCAGGCGCTCGCGTGTTGGTTTGGTCACAGGTGATGCAATGTATACATCACCACGGACCAGAATAACGAGATTTCTTCCTGTCCCACTCTTCCATCCCCTTTGTGTTAGCTGGTCAGGAGAGAGGCACTGAAGAGGGTATTTCCCACTGAGCTTGGAGAAGACCAGTGAGCCTTGCCAAAATGCTGGTAGTGAAATGTTTTCAGCAGAGCAGACTGCAGAGCAGAGGAATGGGGGAGTCGATAGACTTTTCATGTTGACGTAGTTACTAAATGCATATGTGATCGATGAGTGCTGCATAGCTGGAGATACTGGGACTGGAGGATCCAGATCTGAAAGTGGATGCTTCATATCCCATAAGCTCAAGAAGTTTGTTTATAAAATCATCACACTCCTCAGTTTTACTATATTAACCTACCGTTCAGCCATTCAAAACCTGTCGAAGCTCCGGGTTCAGCTCCAACAAGCTGTGCTGAAATACAGGGACCTGCAATGGTTAAAGCAGCCGGGACCGTGCCCCTGCGGCCTGCAATGTGTGGCTTCGTCCCCCTAATTTCTGTAGCAGCTCCCTGTGGGGCAGTCCGCCGGTTCCCGGGAGGAGAGTCAGGGGCATTTCCCCATTTTTGGGGTTAGGCACGTCTGGGATCATTTGTTATCTCAAAAGTGCTGCATCCAAAATGTGCCTCATTTCCTTTGGCATTAAGGGCTGCATTTGTCATCCCAGCACAGACTATGGCTCAGATAAAAGGGAATAAAACTGGAGAGTTGTGCCAAGGAGGAAAAGCACATAGGGACGATGAAAGAGCATTTTGGGTGAGATGCATGTAAATGCATTACTCATGCAAAGAAGCCATTAAAGATCATGAGGCTCTCGGATACCACAACAACAGGGCTGGTAAGTCCCAGGATAGAAAAGCCACAAAGAACGTCTTTGTGAAAGGGGAGGAATGTATCTATATTTGCATTATAACTGTTAAACCGCAGGGAGAGCAGATGATGTGTCACAGCTCTCGGATGAATTCAGCCATCCAGAAACGCGTGTGCTCGTGTGTCAGCCCAAGAGAAGGGGTGAGGGCTGATGCAGCCCTGGGAGTCACCGGGAAATACTTGTCCAGGTATCCAAACCTGCATCAGGGACAAACCTGGCTTGTTTACCAGGAATGAGCCCTCAGGAGGGACTTCCAGTTGGTTTTGCTCCAGGCCAGCAGCTCCCTAGCAGGGTCCTTTTCTTGGCGATGTTGCGGAGTTTCTGGCCGAAGGTTCATAGGGCACTACGCAGAGGGGACCGCTCAAAGGCGTCGGAGCTGCCTGGCATCCTCGGGAAGCAGCGGTTCAGGTTCAGCTCCCCTTTGGGGCAAAGGTTCAGGTTTCAGCTGCTCTGTTATTTCTCTGGGGTTCGTTCAAGCTTGGTTAGGTGCCAGTGGAATGTGTCTAGTCCTTACCATTCACCAGTTAATCCAGGACAGCATAGCAGAGAGAAAGCACTGAAGCATCCAGCCAAACCCGAGTTTGTCAGAGGAAACCTAACCGTACAAAGTAAATGCTACTACAGCCATCTGAGGCTTGGGGATGGTGAGAGGGTTCAGAGAGGAAGGTTCACTCCGAAGTCCCTCAAACCACACTGTGACGCTTCCATGATGAGCAGCATCCTGCACTGGGATGCTGCGCTGTGTCTCTGGCACCGTGATGTCCCCAACAGTGCAGGGACCCTGCGCTGCTGCATGGCGTCCCCATCGCCTGCCTAAGCCCAGAGCACTTCCCGTGACAAAGGAGGTCACTCGGTCATTAAGGTCCTTTGCCTCCTGAAATTATTGTAATTTGGGGAGTTAGTACGTTGCAAACGCGGGACACGGAGTTATTTAAAGCAGTAAGTAGAAAATCACTAGCTGATAATACAGCTCAGTTTAAATTTGAGCTCATTTAAATGTCAGTCTAAACTGCCCCTCAAATCAAAGCTGCTTAAATTATCCTGAAAAATAATTGGCACTATTCATCAGAAGAATATGCCATGGATCCAAGTATTACATGAAGTGTTTGATTGGGGATTTTATTTTCTTTTCACCCCTTTTTTTTCAATATTGCAGTCAGAAAAAACAACCCTCTTTGCTCTCCCATTAATACTGTCTTTTAACAGAGCAGGTCAATCCATCAAATTGCGGTACTGAGATAGGTAAGTTTTATTTGTCAGTGATGGATGTTGCTGCTTATGCAAATCTATCACGAGACCCTGGTTGTAGGAGCGCTCGGCTCTTTGGGAATACGACTTCAGTTTCCCGCAGCTGAATTAAAATATGCAGCTGTCCTGACTGAGAAGACTAAGCGTGGAGGTTGTCTTGCGGCAGAGCTTGGGGGCTTCCAGTGTTGGCACGGTCATTGCTAAAACTCGGTGTTGTAGCAGATACGTCTCTTGGGTACCTAGGATGTGCAGACAGTGAATGGAAAGTGATAGAAGGCACCAAAATCCCACCTGTTTATAATGATTGCAATTATTATCGTCCTTTATTTTTGCCACTTGTCGCCTCAGTTAGCTCCGTGCATGCTCAGGTCCCTGGACAGCCCAGCGCAGGATCAGGCAGGGACTGGTCTGGCAGAGCTGCTGCTGTGTCGAGGCTGTTTGCATCCCAGAGATGGGGAAGACCCAGGTAAACCCAGTGCCGTGGGGTTGGCTGAACCACCGCAAACGCCCGGCTGTGCTCTTACTCGCTCAAAATTGAACTGAACCCCTTTCATTTTGGATGCCTTGAGGCATTTGGCAGAGGCTGAAAGCCTTCCCAAGGCCAGTTACAGCTGTCTAGAGCCTGTGCAGAGACCAGTCGAGTGGAGATAGCTTTGCTGAGCTCAAGCATGAGTGGAGAGTTACAGTAAAAACATCTGAACGTCATCAGTTAGGTTAAAAGGGCATTTCTTGTGCAGATCAGCCACACTTCTTGGACCTATTCATCTTCTCGAGCGCAGCACATGGTGGGAGCAGATGTTCTAGACAATAAGTCAGAAACATTTTGCCATTTTGAAACCACCCTCCGAGCCCTGAGCTGGCGATGGTGCCGTCTGCCAGCTCCTCAAGTGGGTTACCCTTTCTTCAGCCCCTGCTCACTAAAGGCAGTGCCAGACAGCGGCTGCATTTCCCTTTCACTCAATTGCAGTTGCGAAAGGTTTTCTCCCCTCTGCTTCTCAAGTAACCCTGGGAAGGATCATTAGAAATGTCATGGCATAAATCCATCCAAGACCCGTATGTGTGCCAGGAGCTGGCTCGTGAGCGGCTCCGCTGGGCTGGCAGGGGGTGCCCATTCCCTGCGCCTTTCCCAAGAGCAGCTGGAAAGTGTCCGTGGGGAGTGCAGGGGCGGCAGGCACTGGTCGGGGCATATTTTGTGCCCAGGTAAAGCGCAAAGGCAGAGAGAGCATCCAGGCAGCCCCTGCCTGCGGCAGCAGTGAAGAGCAAGAGCCGCAGCAGCAGCGGGACTGAATCCAGAAGCTGTCGGAGCTCTGGACTATGGTGAAATTAGTTTCTTCCTCTAAACAAACTTCATGCCCCATGTGCGTCCCTGATTTTTACCTTTGTATTAACATTTCCCAATTACTCAGTGCTTTCCGGCTGGATGACATTTGGTATTGCTGTTTATTGACCCCGGGGACCGTGGCGTTGACATTATTGCTACCAAGTGACATTTACACGGACACCAACGTCATATTGATATCAGTAATGGCAGCCGAGTTTATAGCACAGCATTAACTATGTGAGGACAGAGGAACAGCTTCTGTTATTGACGCTGACACTGTTTTAAAAAAAATCCAGCCAGTCTTAACTTCGATTGACCAAATTTCTGGAACACTTGTTGCCGGGCCGTGAGAGCTGGTCTTGCCGAGCAGCCGGGGCTCGGGGACCTGCAGGGTGGCAATCCTGGCTGCAAACACAGGGGAGCCAGCCCAGCCGCGCTCACTGCCTCTGTTCATATCAGATCCTTCTGCCCCGATGTTGACAGAATTGATTTTCGTGGTGCAATAGCAGAGGACCAGGTTTGTTCTGGTGTGCCGGAGCCATTTGCTGCTCAGTCATGGTGTTTGCTGGGTGACTCATCCCGTTCCACCCCAGGTTGCGGGCAGCAGGACTCTGCTGCGCTGGTGAGACCTCGGCTTGATCCCTGGGCTGGGTCATGGTTCCTCCCCACGCCGTACCGTGCTTGTCCTTTGCTCATCCTATCCCATAAACCTGTTGCTTCACCATTATTATTGCCATTATCATTATTACTATTATTTCTCTTTCTGTGCAAAGACTCTTTTAGCATTGTCCAAAATCCCGTGAAGTTCAACCTGAAGCAGCTCAGCAGCCTGTGCCCAGATGCCATCCGAGGATGAGCATGCAACCGTGCACTAAAAACGCTGGGTCTTCAGGTAGCTGGTGTCGGGACAGTTTCCAAGGGTGTTGCTGGTTAAATCACCCGCGGGGTGATTCCCGCCGAGTGGGAATCGGAGTAATGTTGTTAAAGCACAACATCCCTCCTCAGCTGTTAAATACTTCATACCCGTCTGGGAGAGAGCCCCAGCGCTTGTATAATTCATACCCGGAGTTTCTGCCTCGTTTGCTGTAGGAGAAATCATTACTTTTAATGGTCCTACCCAACACAGGCACTGGCTACGCAGGGAACTGCTGCGAGCGTGGCTGGAAATGGGCAGGGATGGGGCAAATCCAAGCCAAGAAATCCCCCTGTAAGTCATTACCTTCTCCTCAGAGCTGATCTCGTTTGACTGCAAATATTTAGAAATCCCAGATAAAGACTATGGGGCACATTGAATTTAAAAAGGCAACAAAATTTTAATGCGAGTGACCCAATTTTAACATGAAACACTCAAGTGGAGGGAGAGAAGATCAGGCTGATCCCTCTCTCTGGGTGCAGTTTGGCTCATTAAAACAGGGATCGATGCTGATAATAAATGAAATATTTAAGACTTTTGAAAACACCCCGGGCTACTCTAATGCTGTGACAAGATTGATCCTGGCTGCGGGCTGCTGGGGGGAGATGTGGCTGAAATGCAGCAGAACGGGTTTTTTTAAAAACTTGACCCTTTTTTTTAAAAAGTTGGACCTGGTGCAGCTGAATTGTCATAGAAACAAGAAAAAAACCTCTGTGGCTGCTCTCTCCCTTGCAAACACCAACACTGAAAGCCATGATGGGATACTAATGGTGTGTAGAACAGCTGAAGCAGCTATGATAGGGAAGAAAAACACAGTTTTTCTCTTTCCTGAGAATCAGGTTAAAAATTCTCACCAAAATTATTGCAGTATGGGGCATCTTGGCACAAAGCAAGTATTGGGGAGCCTACGGTGGGGAAATGCGGGCTCTTTCCCAGGGCAGGCACATTGGCATTGGGGTCACTGGTCCCTCGGGAGGTTTTTCTTGTCCTCTTGTCATCTAAAGGCCAGTTCACACTATCGCCAGGATTACTGGGGTGCATTGCATCTTTAGTCCCACACAGCTCTGTCTGTAGCTGAAGTGAAGGACAGAGGAAAGAAAAAGTACAGCTGTTTCTTGTCCAGCACCTTTTATCTTTTGGCCTTTCATTTGCCCTTGGAAACCTGGAGGAGCGTTTGGGTTTGGACGAGCTGCACAGAGGTTTGCGATCCCGGTTTGAAGGGGATCTGCAGTGGGTACAAAAGTCCTGTACCTGCCGCGGGAGCGTTACTCGGAGCGGTTGATTTGATAATCCCTGGAGTGAGATCCACATCCCCACAAGTGATTTTTTCATGGGAGATACTAGCTATCATCCTGCTAATGCAAACACAGCCCGAGGTCCTGCTGTCTCTGCTTGGACGATGCCAGTTATTCTGGCCTGGGAGGTGGCTCAGGGGGCTCAGGATGGGGTGCAATTTCTGCCTGACACCCGCCCCGATTTGGGTGACTCACACGGGGCTGCATTTCGTCTCCTTTGGCTTGTACCGCACTGCGTGGGTGCAAATTGGGCTTGCGAGCAGGAGCGCCGGCCCTCGCAAACCATCGCCTCTGCTGATATTTCCCATTTGCAAAAGGGGATTTTTCTTACTTACCACACGGCGCTTCTGCAAAGTTTAATTTATTTGCTTGCTTTTTCTTGTAAAGCACTTTTACCCTGGCTGGATAGATGAGGCAGAGAAGACAGAGTCATCCTCTTCTCTTCATTTTCAGGATTCCAGCTGAGTTTGGCTTCCCCAGGGTTGCGCTTTTGAGGCAGCGAACTGGTGGAGCAATTTAGCTGAGTGCAGGCTGGGAATGGCATGCATCTTGCTAGGGGCACGTGTAGGGAAAAGGCAAATGGGATGCAAAGGTGATGTGTTTCCAGGGGAACTGCAGCCCTGGCACAGCTTCACCTTTGCACTGACCTTCCTCAGAAGTGGATGCTGCGACGTTTGTCACCTGGGCTGTCCCCTGTGGGTGACAACACCTACTCCTCAGCGCCGAGGGCACGGGGGAAGGCTGCTTCCCCTCCTCAGCCCACCTAATTCATCAAGAATGGGAAAAGCCGTGCTTAGTCCAGACCTGCCAACCCAGCGGCTGCATGAGGCCGGTTGTATTTGCTCTGAACCCACCTGTGTGTCTCCTTGCAGGAAAAGCACATTTGCATTTACCCGCAGACAGAAACCAAAAACTAGAAAGCAAATTAAACCCCAGAAGCACTGCCCCATCGCTTCGTACAACGCATGAGCCGAGCCCGGCGAGGGCAGGACCGGTGGTAGGCAGATGATGAGCCACATCTCCCCTATCCTCTCCCTACAGCCCCCTCCAGCATCGCCCACCACCCAGCAAAGCTGGCACAGGAGATATTTAGGGCTCAACCTCCTGCCTGGGGTTCCCCCCCAACAGCATCGTTTCGGGAAGCCAAGTTGCAGCCCCGAGTTGCCATGACACTGAGCCACCCCCGAGGATGCGGCTGCGGCTTTCTGCCCTCCGTGACCCGTTTCCCGAGTATTTGGCGTCTCACCCACGCGCCCGTCTCTCTCAAGCAATTACCTGCTCTGATTGCTCACCCTCGCATGTCACTGCTTAGATAGGTGCTTATATGTATTTTAATCAAGTGAGTCAGGCAAGGCGGAGGGGACTAGGCAAAACACTGTTTCTGTCCTTGTCTCCGTGCCAGGTAAATGATGGCTGGGAATTTAGTGAGCATGAAACGCTCTCATTTGGGTGGATTTAGTGGATTCGGTGGCTGAATGGGTGTTTAGAGATCATTTGGGTTTATTTTGGGTGGAGTGGTAATGACTTGATCTCTGGCCCTGTCCCTGAGATCTCTGCGCACTGCCAATCAGGAATAGCACCTTTGAATTACTGTGGCTTTGAATTACTGAGGGGTTTTATCACGATATGTGGAAATGGCAGGAACAGAGGCTTTCCTGCATGGCCTGAACCGGCTGCTCAAGAGCTTCAGAGCAATTGTCACAGGCAAGAAAACCACACTAAACCCCACTCCTCCTGCACACTCCGGCCATGGTGTTCCAGCTGCAGGACTTAAACCACGCAAGATGGTGTTTTCCATCATATAATAGATATGAAAATTCAGAGGGCAGCTCCCGAGCCAGCCCGGCACAGCACGGCTGCGCTGAATTCCATTTATGTCACTTTAATCGATACAACCCTGTTTCCTCTGGGGGCATCTCGCAGCAGTTAAGGATGCCTTAACGACACGCTAAATCCATTTGCTATCATCACTCTGGGCGCTAACAGGCTCTAATTTAACACTGGCAATGGAGGTGATTTTTCCAGGGTGATACATGCCAGCGGGCTGATGTGGGGAGGTTTTCCTATGGGTTTGGGCATAGCAATGGTTTGCGTTGCCTTGATTTCCCTGCTGAGCTTGTTTGGGAGGTACGAGATCTGCCGGGACGGGTTTGTGCTGGGGAGGCACGTGGCAGGGAAGAGCAACGGTAGCGATCGGGTTTTACGGAGCCTGGTTTTACGCTCGGAAAGCCCCAAGAACAGGGAGGGGATTAGTGTTGCATCGACTGAGCAGCAGCGCGAGCATGTGCACCCCTCGAGGTGCTTTTATGCCTGTATCATCCTTTTAGTTTGAAGTTTAATCCCCAATAGCTGTGACTTGCTGCATCGCCTGTCTCATAACAGCCTTACAAAGCTGTGAAAACAGGCAGGGAAAATGAAGCTGTCTGACAAATGACACATGACAAGGACTTGGAGTTAACTGCTTTTAAATTCATTATGGCTCCAAAAGATTGGCTTGAGCAAGGTGAATGATTTAAGGTGCATAATAAGATAGATTTAGCCTCCTTTTACTGCCATTGAATGATCTGTGAACAAGCTTTGATCTCTGCATTACAGTCGTTACCAAGATTTGTCAGTACGGGGGGGGGGGGCGGGGGTTATTTGAGGACCACTTGCGGCGGTACCTCGGTTACACACTGGTGAATTTTCCCTGGCAGGACAAATGCCAACTTCTCGGTGCTTTCAGAGCAGCAACCTTCGGTGCAAATACTGTTTCCAGCTGCCCCGAATGCCAAAACCAAAGAGGAGGTGTTCAAAGGGCACGTGGGCAACCCAGGCACTGAACGCAGCCATTGCGCAGCAAGTCTGTGGTTTGCAGAGAGCTGCGGTTTGTGCGAAAGTCTCAGGAGCTGCAGGAAGGTTTCTGCGTTGCGTGATGATGAACATCACAACAGGGATGTCTTCCAGGTTTGGGTTGCCCTGGCCGCAACACATATGGCACATCTGGGATGCCCAGGGCTGCAACCTTACCATGCTTCAGCCAAAAATTGTCTAGCGATGCCAGATCCAGGAGCTCTGCCCCAAAATCAGCTCCCCGGTCTCTGCCTGTGCAAGGCAAAGGGAATTATTCACATTTGGGGGGAGAAAGGCACATCTGACAGCAGACCAGCAGAACAGCCTGTTGCTGCAGGTCCATTTGGGACTAGTAGTGGGTTGGAATCTCATTATGGTTATTTGATAGCAAACTAGTGGGATGCAATTATTCCAGTAACTCAGGCTAATCCTGTCTTAAACAAGAATTCTCTGCAGTCAGCCCCATCTCCAAAGGTATGTGCCAACTTGGTGTCTTTGGGGCTGAAATATTGCTTCTGGTCTGTGTGTTTGTGGTACTGCTGGGGAGGTATATATTTCTGAAGTGCAGCTGCCTCATTTTGTTTTACAATTCATAAGCAAACGAACCCGAATGATCCAGTGCAGTATGGGCACTAAAAATAGCTTTAATCAATCAACTTTTTAAAAATAAGAATGTTCCTTAAAATTATGCCAGCACCAGCCAGTGCTGCCTCTTGGGAATTTTATTCTGACTCATTTTTCTTCCAGTTCTGTTCTTTCTTTTTCTTTCTTTTTATTTTTTTCCTGCTCCTATTTACCAAATATCATCGAGTTTGGACTGTTTTCTGTTACTTAGCATACAGGATGAGGTGGATATTGCAGACTTTTAAAGCTATTTTTGTCACTGGTGGCATGAAGGGATGGGAAGCATTATTACTGTAATTTGCCGGTATTTGGGGAGCGCCCCTAAATACTGGTCAAACGGGCACTAGGTACTTTTAATTCAGTATTTCTACACTAGAGCAGCTTCCCACCCGTACCCAAATCTTTCAGGGTGGCCCATCCATCCGTCAGAGGACATGGACACACGGATGCGGTAGCAGTGCCGTGGGGCTTGGTGGGACAAGCCCACCCCATCCCCTGCTCTCCCCCCATCCCCTTTTCCTGCAAGCGCTTCGATGCTCCACGGCTTTGCAGGAGCCCCGTTGCCATCCCGTGCAGCAGCTGCTTTGTGGTCTGACCAAGCACGTGGGCATCCTCGTGGCCTCGGGGTCCGCTGGACCACTCGGGTGGAGGACCGAGCCCCTCTCCCACCTTCCCAAGCTCTCCTCCTCCAGCCAGTTGCGCTCTTGCCATTGATGGGGGACAGATGCCAGGTTGGGCAGTTTACAAGCAGGTCCTCAGGTTTCTGACCAACCTTGTTTCTAAAGGCAAATAAGACTGTGATTTTGCAAAGGAGGAATTACAAACCCAAGTCCTGCTGCTCTCTGATGAGCAGTACATACCCAGCTCAGCAGGAGCACTCTGAAAATCCCAGTCTCTCAGATGTGTGTGTGTGTGTGTATATATATATATATATGTCTGTGTGTGTATATTTAGTGCATTAGTCACATCTTAGACTATAAAAACCGAAACTTCAGTTGGCTGCTTCTTCTGTAAACATATGTTCTCCTTGTAACTATAACTTGGCTTTTATTGCTTTGTGTTAGTCCTCAGCGTCATGTGCAGTATGTACAGATACGATAACAGTAATAATCACAATACTGCCAAATCCGAGCATTTGAAATAATGGGTTAAGTCTCCAAAATCCCCTGACTGGCTTAAAAATAATAAGATTATGTGAAAATAGTAAACACCATGATCTTGTCTTGCTGCTTTTCCGTTGCTGGGTCTTCAGGCTTTTGGCTCCTGTCTGTCTCCAAAATGGGCATTTAGAAATGAGGGTTGGGGTTGGGGAGGGGAACTTTTAAATGAAGATGAGGCTGATCCCTCTGAAGGACCTGGGAATTTGAAGCAGTACGTCCTTCATCACAAGGCATGGGATGAAAGCAAGGGAGTTTGCAACACAGCGGTAATACGGTCCCAGCATTTTTTACGGTGTTTACTGCAGAAATATTTTTAGAATTAGAGTGGCGGATGGTAGAGATTATCTCCCTGAAAATGGGGAGGCGCAGACTGGCTGAACTGCCTAGTGAAGGAGACCAGCTGCATTATGGTACATCTGAGCCTGACCTATACCCACACCACCGGCGTTTTCTGTGCATTATTTGGAGTGGGAAATGACTGATGCAAAGTGAACAAGACACAAACCAGGGTTGCAGGCATGGCAGTCTACTCGGTACCTATACAATTTTAAAAGAGATATTGAAAACCTACCTTTCTAACAAGACAAGTGGTTTACTTTTCTTCTGTTTTTATATTTAAGAGGGCCTTCAAGTTTTTAAGGAAAATATTAGACTTTGACCTGCACGCCAAGAAATCCCCTTCCAGCATTGCACAAATGTGTAAGGATCTGGAAGCCTTCTAGAAACAGGAACTATGCACATTGTTTTGCTGGCTAAAATGCATGAAACAGAGATCCAAGTTGCATCATTGCAGTTAATTTTACTTTTCTCTTTGGGCCAAGAATTGGAGGTTTATGGTGGGAAGGAGCTGGGGGATGCTGGATTTGGGTTTGGCGTTTTTCAGTTCAGCAGAGTCATTCTTTTCTTCTGCCTGCAACCGTCCATGTCATGGTGTACAAACCATCTCCGGAGGAGATGGAGCCATCAGGCCTGGCTGGGGCTGATCTTACAGTTTAATTAAATCCATGCCTAAACCAGTTGAACGAAACAGATGCAAAGTACAGCGTGAGCGCTGTGAGCTCGGTGAGGACACAGCTTATTTCTGCTTTTGCTTATGTTTGTTCTGTTGCCATAAACTCAATGGGATTAAGTGTCTTCTGAAGTTAAATATGAGGGTCTGGATGCCAGGGTGTTAAAGTTCTCCTTCTGGCTTTTGTCCTCGTGACCCGTGGGCAGGTCTGCGTGCCGCTGGCCGGAGCTGCGGTGGTGACACCCAGGTCTGCCCCGTTCCTCTGCTCCTCAGTTTGGGGCCTGAGGTCAGAAATGTAAAAAGTCACAAGTGCACTGCTTTAAAAAGGGAGAGAGGAAAAGAGAAAGTTAAATCAGAGGCCAAATGCAAACTTGTCTTCAGGAAACACTTGCTGCACTAAGAAAAATTGTTGATGCTATGAGATGCTGTACCACTGCAGGTGTCCTTGCTCCGCCCTGCATCCTAAGATGCAAAGCGACTCTGATGTCCCATTCTGCTCTGAACCCACCCAACAGCGGTTTTAAAGACAAATTTTTTTTTCTGTGTTTGTTAGCTGGATTCCTTAATTAATTGGCAACGTCCTTAGGAGATGAGACTCTCGCTGTGTCACTGCCTCGGTGATGGAGGAGCTGTGTCGAACCCCACTGCCGGTGGCAGAGGGCAGGGGCTGCTGACGGAGGCGGGAGGTGCCGGGAGTTCTGCCTCTGGGCAGGACACACACACAGCTCCTACACACCTTTATTTTGGGTTGCCTACTCCTCAAACACATCCCCTGGCACTGATACCAGTGGCTAGGTGATGTGGACCTGATGAGTGGCCACCCAACCTCAACTCTCTGTGTTGGGCTCCTGCCATTCAGTTTTACTGCTGGAAATACTCGAGGTTGTGTTGAGCAGCTGCTTCAACACACCCTTGAATTCCCATGTCTCTTTTTAAATCAAGTCAAGGCCTTACCAGCTAAACCGGCATGGCAGAGGTCAGTGGGAAAAGCAGGTCTTGCCCATGCTGAGGCATCATCTGGCAAGCAGAGCTCTTCATCCTCAAGCCACAGGTCTTTCCCTGGAGGCGATTTCAGTAAAACACTGTCAAAACCTGCCGGAGAGCATCAGCATCAGGAGAGCATCAGCATCAGCAATTGCACTAACAGCTGGTGGGATGAACAACATTTTGGGGCAGAGCCTCGTTTCTGTGTTGCGACTTCTAAACTCAGGGCTAGATTTTAATGTAAGAGACTGTGTCAATCCTGCAGTGCGGTGCTGTGTGGAGGGGAGCAGCCCCCTGCCCCAAGCAGGCAGGGCTCTGCTTTTCCCCAGCTCTTGCCCACAGGGCATCCGGGGGATTTGAGCTTGGCCCAGATACACTTGAGATGTCATTACCGTGGAATTTGTGGCAGAGGAAGAAATATTAAGCAAATCTTTTGCCATTATCTTTGCCTCTAGCAGTTAGTCTAGATGTCCCCTTTGCATCTTTTTCTTTTCAAATCTCCTAGTTGCAAAGTTGCCTGCTTTTAAACTGGGTGGTGCTTTGGTGGCCCGGAGAGCAGCAGTTTCCATGGTAACTCAGAAATACCCATTTTTGCACAGTCATGGTTTTAGCGGGTCGCAGCCACCGCTGCTGCCGGAGGACCAGGAGGATCCCAAGTCAATCCCATCCCAGCTCCAGCAGTGCGAGAGCTGGTGCCACTCGGGGGGTGAGCAGGAACCCAGGCTGAGTTTGGCGTTACCATCCCTCATCTTCCTTGACCTTCTGGTTGCAAAAACGCCAGGCAGGGTGTACGGCAATGCTGCAGGGTCACCCACGAGGCCATTCTGTGCTGTGGGACTTCTGTCTCCAGCCACATCTTTGCTATTTGTGCTGGCACAAGCCTGGCGTTGGGCTGCTCTTGGACTTTTTTCACTTTTTCTTCTCTCTTTTTTTCTCTTCTGGGTGTTTTCCCATCATTATCAGAACAGGGCTTTTCTTTCTTGATGGGCATTTCAAACTGGCCCAGGCTCTGTGGGAAGGATGCTCTGAAAAGGTGCCCTGTATAATCCCACCCTGCAAAGCAGCATCACCTCCCGCTGCCCGGGGATTCTCTTTGGGGCATCTCCACGTGGCTGCTGAAGGCTGGATGGCTTGGGGGGGCTCTGGAAAAGCAACCAGCCAGGGGTTAAATCACAGCTTCTGGGGTTCTTCCAGAGCCAGGAGTAAGGAAGGGGGGAGTGAACTGAAATTCCCTTGAATGTCTGTGCACCGGAGGGAGGGAGGATTAGTCCCATTAGGGCAGAGCACTCGGGGTAATCCCGCTTTCAAATTAGGGATTTCACTGTCATTAATCTGATGTGAAAATAAATAGGGCAGGAGCTTAATGCCTTTGAGGGAGCCACAGGACCTTTCAGCTCAGACCCCTCCAGCCTCATCCCCTCGGGAAGGGTTCGGAGATGAGGGAGGACAGGAGCATCCCTGGGAAACATCTGAGCCCTGAGCAGGGGCTTCCTCCTCCCTCCTCCAGTCTGTTCTCTGGCGACGGCAAAACTGTTCCCTACAGTGGGGTTTCGTCCACCTTTTCAGCCTTTTCTTCAAAGGCAACACAAGTTTTCTTTTGTCTCTTTTCTTTCTATGTGCAGCAGCGTTGCCGTTTCCCATCTTGCGGCTGTGGCTGACCCTTGTTGACCCTTGCTGACAGCCTCTAAACGTCTGTGACCACAAAGCTAAAGGAGAGCCTTTCTTTTTTTTGTTAGAAAATTAAAATAACTCTTCTGGTGTCCTGAAAGACACTGAATTCAGCTTTGGTGTTAGATGGACAGGGGACAGCAGTGGCTGTCAACTCCAGTGAGAATTCTTCTCAAGCAGGTGATTATTTAACCATAAAAAACACAATTAGGTCATTTACAAGAAAGAAAGAAGTTTTTTAGAGATCTGATGAGCAGAGTGCCTGAACAAAGGTCCGGGGTAGCTCAGCAAAACAGGGGCTTTACCCTGCAAACATCTTCAGCCTCAGGCTTCAGTCGCTCCACTGAAATCAAAAACCAGGGGCAGATGCCAGACACAGAGCGCAGGCAGATTTTCTGCTCATAAAATTTTCTTTTTGAAACGTTTGTGATTTTGTATCACAATAACAGTAATCTGAGCAGCAAAGGGCAGTGGCCCAGAAGCCAGAAGAGCCCAGGGTGTGGAAGACCCCGGCATCCATCAGAGTTTCCTGTACTCTTGAGGACTCCTTTCAGCAACGGGCTGTGCCTCTGCCTTGCTGGGGACAGACACTTCCATGTTTTATACAAAAAAGTCTGTCTTAATTGAATGTTGCCATCAAAACTGGTCCATGCAGACGATTCACTTTTGACAAATCAGTGTTTTCTAGTGGAACACAAAATCTAATTCTTGTTCGGTTCTGCTAGAAACAAGGGCTGAGGCAGTGGAGAGCCGGATGGAGAACAGTAATGCAACCAGCAACCCTTGGTGGGTGGTGGATTCAAAAGCCTTCTCATCTTGTGGTGGGGAAAAGCCTGGGTTGTACACTTGCTTCCCCATTGCTGGAGCAGCAGGGGATGGATGGAGCCGGCACAAGCCCAGGATCGGTGTCCCAGGGAAGGACAGAGGAGCAAGGTGGGAGCAACCAGGTACAGGGCCAGTGCTCTTCCCTCCTTTGCGGGAAGCAGGAGACCTAGTTCATCACCATAGTTACACCTTTTTTAACAGTTCAAAATCCACATGCTTTTATTTTTTTACTTTAAAGGAAAAAAAAATATCTGCAAGTATAATAAGTGAAATGAATGCAACTGCAGGCACCCTGGGAATAGCGCAGGAGCCCTGTTTACAGGGAGTTCTACATGAATCCCATCAAGTAGTGCAAATATTGTAAGTAGGATATGGCCACAGGTTGAGCTTTGTTTGGGTCTGATGTGGGCTGTTTTCTCTATGGAACAGGATTACCACTCCGTTTCTAATTAAGCAAGAGGGAAGGGGATCCAAACAGCCCCTAAAGATGTCAAAAATCAGAAAGAAGATATTGAAGAGAGGGAGAAATTAAAATAAACTGACATTGGTATTTCAGCAATGCACAAGTCCTCTGGGGCTATGGCCAGCAGCTTCTCCTGCTCCAGCTCCTTCTGCATCACTGATGGGGTGACCTGGGTTTTTATTTCATTTTCATGCATTTCCATTTTAGACAAGTAGGTTTCCAAGTCTGACGTGGTTGGTCCCCAGCATGGGCTTCAAGGTGTTCCTAGCTCTGAACTTTCAGATTAAAGCCTTCTCTAAAACAAGAAGTGGATTGGGTTCAGGTTTTAGGGAAGCTGCTGGGGCTGCCCCCACTGATTTCTCTTTCTTCTTTTAATCTGGATAAATGAGAGTCTGTGTGCAAAAGTAGTCTGAGACTGCAGCCCTGCGCTTGCCTAATCTTATGCTGCAATAAATCTTACGCTGCAATAAATCTTACGCTGAACTGATAAAATGCCAGGTAAAATACTTCTAAAAGCAGCAGGGATAAATATGGTAGGTTTTTTTTGTTCAGGTTTGCAAAGCAGGAGAATTGTTGTTACCAGAAATAAGACAATGTCTGTGTGCTTCTTTCTCTGTGATCCCTTGCTCACATACGCTTGTGTGTTTGAAAGCGTAAAGGTTTATTCATACACAGATGTTTCCAATTATTATTCCTAAGAACAGTTCTCTCATTCATGCTTAATGTGTGAAACTCCTGTTCAGTTCCCCCAAATCTTTTTTTATTATTTTTAATAGTCATACCAGCAGCAGTAATCATAAGCTCTGGGCCTATTTTGCACTGATGCAAATCACCACTTACTACTTTGAAACAATTAATGTTAGTGCAGTTGAGCATTGGTGGGTCCTGTAAGAGAATATGGTCTTTTTTTTTCTGGCAACGGAGACATCCAAGCTTGAGCCCTTTCCTTCCTTTTCGAAGCCTGTGCTGTGCACCCTGGGTGCTGGTTTACATCCCGTATCCCAACATACCACCATCCGTGGCCCTACCAACTTGTGCCACCAGCTTGGCTGTGGTTTTGCCTTCATCCTCGGTCATGACGTAGAGTTCAAAATGGACTCCATAGCTCTCTGAGACTTAGAAACCAGGCAGGAATGAGATAACCTGCATTCAACACCCATTCCCATGACTCGAGATGGAAACAAGGAGAGCAACCTCACTGGCTGGAGCAAGGAACTGGGCACAAGCCAGGTTTCTGGTGGTGATGGTGCCTAAATTAATTAATCTTTCTTTGTCTTGCTTTCTTTAGCTTGGTAGTGAAAGAGTTAATGCTGGAGGACATGTGGGGTGATTCACTGCTAAAACTCTTTGAGATCTGGAGATGAAAGTTGCTGTGGGAGGAGGACAGAGGCGGCTGTGGTCCCAGCTGCCCCTGGGCACGCATGAAGAACAGAAGAGGATGGAGTGGGGGGACTTGAGATGGAAAGCGTAGCCGTGCACCTCGTTGCACTTTTCTGGCTTTGCTGCTGTGTAGGAAATGAAAGGCATCCTTTGTCCCTTCATCTCAACAGGAGTACCCTTTCCAAGGCCCTTTCCTCAGTTGCCAAACACTTCAAGCCTTAGCAATATCTGGGATGTTTGGAGGTGTTTTCTTCTTTGCTTGTACGAGGAGTGAAGGGTTTTTTTACGTGTAAATAGCACAGTGCCTCACCTTCCCCGCTCCCAATGGCCGCTGAAGCGTGTGCTCTCCTTAACGCCCTCCTCTCACCTGGTTCGAGCACATCAGCATGCTGGTCATCCTCCTGAACTGCGTAACCCTGGGCATGTTCCAGCCCTGCGAGGACGTGGAGTGCCAGTCTGAGCGGTGCACCATCCTGGAGGTAAGGATCCCATGCTGCCCCGCTTGCTTGGGATGTGCGGGGTGCAGGGTGGGTGGTCGTCCTGGGAGCTGGGAACCCCATCTTGTCCCTTTTCCCCAGGATCCAGCCATGAAAGCCCTTCCCGTAGGGATGTTTTTTCCAATAAAGCAGAGCCCGTCCTCCGAGGAGACCCGCTGCTATGGCCCTAGGTGAGACCCAAAGGCTGCCTGATTTGGACTTACCCCAGCAAGATTCTTTCTCTACACATTTAATAAGGGTAGGGGGGGCTCAAAACTGGGCATCCAGCTCCCGATGGAGATTTGAACGCTTTTTAATTACAGGATGGCCAATGCCGCGGGGAACCTCTTGCTCGCAGTCAGTCAGTTCCACCCCAGGCAGGTCACTCTTGGATTGCTGCTGTCTGGTCTGTGCAATACGGCACCGGTGACTTTGCCTTTTCATTCCCTTCTTCATGAACAAAAAGCATGGGACGGGCTCGTACCTGCTCTACTCCACCAGCAGAACCCGCCAGCTGAAGTGCAGCGTTGCCAAGTGCCAGGATAACTGACCTTTGGGAAATGCACACGTGTACAAAGCTCGCAGACCTTCGTTGGCCACCCCAAGCTTAGTGGGGCATCACGCTTGGCACTTCATCCCTCGCTGCGTCCTGGCAATCCCCTCGCTGCCATATGCCCACAGGATTCGTTTTGGAAGCACATCCCGGCAGCATCTGGTGCGTGGGCTGCACCTTGGCGTTGGGCTTCCTGCAGCAACTCAGTTCTCAGGCTTGGAACCAACTTTCCTTGTTTCTAATGCATTACATCAACCTAGGCAGGGACTACGGACGTGTGGTAGTGTATCAGGCTTGGTTCGTCCGAATCCCGCACAGATCTGCTGCTTTACTTCCCTTTGAGTGTTTCAGCCGTACGGGAAGGCCAGTGGGATCCTTCCAACCAGTGCCTCCTGCCTCTTTCAAAGAACTGCTTGCAAATGCCAGGAATAGCAGAGTTTATCATCAAACCTTCTTTCAACCTTAGAAGAAGATCCGTTAAATGCAGAGCCAAGTAAACTGGATGAATTGAGAGGCCACTAGAGGTTTGTTATGGAATGAGATCAATTTTGGAGAAACTGTTGCCACCAGAGGCATCCAGCATAGGGATCGTCTCAGAGGGTCAGGCTCAGGGTTGGTGTGAAGTGGCATCCAGAGGTGGCTAGTCCACCTCCTTCACCAGAAAATGTCACGCTGCAGGCAGCTGTGGGCTAAGCTGCCCCCAGAGAGCCCATCAGAAAGTGCCCGATCTCTCCTGAAATGTTACACTCCAAATGCCTGCCGTTTTTCTGCACGTATTCACCCACGTGGGACTTTGTTTGGATGATGCCTGCCAAAATGTCCAGGCAGACAAAGGGAATCCTGCCTGGATGAGGAGGTGACACTATTGAATGCTCATTATTTGCTTCCTTTTTTTCATAATTTACTCAGGTTGCAGTCACACAGCTTTGCATGGTCTGTTCTCCCCAGAACAGACATGTATACAGTCTGCGAGGAGCCCAGGTGCTGAATTTGGTTTCTAATACCAGCTGAATGATTACAACACATTGACTATATTTGCAACAACCAAAGTATTATCCTGAAGGGTTTGCAGGCAGAAAAGGGCTGCAAGTAAAGCCATCATTATCCCTCACCCTGTCACAGCTTGCAAGAGGGAATGGAAGCCAGAACACAAGGTAGAAAAGCCTGAGCTTCTTTATGGAGGCATTCAGATGCCAGTTATTAAATGAACTGAAATAATGGAGCAAAACTTCTGTGTAGTTTATCAAGGGAAAGGTTGGTTGATAAAGCCAACAGCCAGAGAAGATGGTGCTCGCACACAACCACGCAAAGGTACGTGGATGCACAGCGGGAACTTGGCTTCCATGTGGATGCTCTGTTAATTTTACCATGAATTTACCATTAGGGCTCAATATGGAAGTGCCAGAGACACAATACCAACAGTATGGTCATTAAGAGACTGATTTGAACAGCAGCAGTCATGTCTGTAGATCGAGACGTTTCTGTGCTTTATCAAGTCTGTCATTCAAAACAACAAAGCCTCTGCACATGATTTAAAAGCAACCTGTATCTCCTGATGGTCACGTTTACAGGCAACATGTAGAAGAGTATTTACAACAGAGTCCATTTCATGGTATCTTCAAGTACAACCACATTTCACGGATGTACCTGTAGTCTCCAGGAAGGCTGGAGAAATCACAGCTGTCCAAGTCCCCACTACCCTACAGAAGTCATTCTTTAAGTAAAGGCTGAGGCATGTTCTATAGGGCAGCACTGGATTAATTTGCACACCTTTAATTTCTCTTCTTGTTTTCACAGTAATCTAAACCCCAAAATTTTTACCTTCATCAGGAGTCTCCTGCGCTTGGGCACCGAGGCTTGCCAGCAGGGTGCCTTGAGGCTCTGCACCACGAGGAACCACTCCAGTCTTTCCTCACGTGCAGCAGAACTGCCCTTATAGTTACTGCTTCAGCCTCTGCTTGATGGGCATATTCACTCCCAGCTGTGTCTGGGTCTCTGGGTAGGAACCTGGTCCCTTTGGGAGTCCAGGAAGGCATCAGAGGTGAAGCACATCCCCCTGTGTTAGATGGGACAAATTCTTTCTAGGAGGTATAAGCTGCCCAGTCTGGAAACGCAGCTTCCACTGCAAGTTGCTGAGACCTCACAGACCCAACCACAAGCTGGTGTTGAATGCATAGGCTTTAAATGCCAAGAAAAATATCCAGCCTGTACAACACTGATGTCCTTGTATTTTTGTCAGTAGATTAATAGGAGCTGCTAAAGCTTCCCAGGCAGTGGACAGGGGTTGCCATCACCCATCAGGTACTGCAGATTTTATTTCTGAGTTCAGTAGGTGGCACTTTGGTACCAGGGCTTTGCCTTGCAGTGTCTGCCAGGGTATAGGGAGTGCTTCTGCGGCGGTCACGCTCGTGTCTCTGCTTTCCCTTTCCCTGATAAGAGAGCACAGCAGAACTGACTGTAATAATCTTTTACTGGTCTCCAGGCATTTGACGACTTCATTTTCGCTTTCTTTGCGGTGGAGATGGTCATCAAGATGGTGGCTCTGGGGATCTTCGGGCAGAAGTGTTACCTTGGAGATACGTGGAATCGCCTGGACTTCTTCATCGTGATGGCGGGGTCAGTAACAAAGCCTCATAAATTTGCTGTTTGCAGTGAAAGCAAGAAAACCCCAGAGAGCCAAATCTGTAGGTTGTCCTGGCTGGTTTTCATAATGTCTTGTGAAAGCTGCCAGGCTCAAGCCAAGGCAAAGTCTCGTAAGTCTTATTTGGTTTCACCTCTGGCAACCATGCCGGATTATGGGGTGGGGTATGAATGTCAGGGCAAAAGCCATCGGGTTTTCAGTAGCAATCCTTTCACCAGTGTCATCTCTGTCAAATTAAGTGCATGCTGATCTAGTCCTTGTGATGGCCAGTATGGCCCAGTGCTCGCGGTTAAGACTGCTGTCTCCAGAACGGGTGGAAAAAGCACACAGAAGCTCAGCCCCGCTCCTGGTATGTGACAACATTAGAGTGAAGCAGAGAGGCAGAAATTGGTCAAACAAGGAGAATCTAGCTCAAAAATCTGGTTCAGAAGGTTGAAGTCGCAGTGGAAGCAGCTGGCCAGAAGTTGAGTCAAATTACAAGTGCATGCAAATGCCTCCTGTAAACTTCTCTTGGTTTACATTTTAATACCGTCTCCCACAGCTGCTTATTTGTGCAGGATGTGTTAATAAACAGATATAAGGAAGATCTGGGTGCTTTTGACATGAGTTCCCCCACACCCATAGGGTAAAACGGAATGGATTAAAAGCTTGGCAAGTCTAAAACTTTTCTATAAATAAATGGATTTTAGAAACCCCAGGCTCTCTTACGTGCTTAGTATACCCTAGAAAGGGATAGACTGCTTTAATTACAGAGCTCTGTCTTATTTCTGAATTCCTGGGTTTGTAATGACCAGCCTGGGGTTAATTAGAACATTCCTGTAATATGTTGGGGCATTTTTACCGTTACATTAGTGATGTACAGTCTTCTCTGCACTAATGGAGTTTTGGTTTGCTCCATGTTATTTGTCTGGAATACAATTAGGAACGGCCTTACTGGTTTGAATAAAACATGAGCTCTCCTGAGCAGAGCTTCCTTTGAACCCCTGTGCAGTTACAGCCTGGGAAAGAACAGCAGGGACAACAAAAGAAGCAGTTAATTATTTTTTCTTTCCAAAGCTGCTGCAGCATTTAAGCCAGAAGTAGTAGGGGAAGAGCAAGTCTGTGGTTGCAGGAGGAACTCGGGATCAGAAATCTGCCATCCATAACCAACGTGCCAACAGTGTTTCCGGACGCTGAACCTGCAGGATGAGCTCTCCTGATGGGCAAGCAGAGGTCCCCATATCATCAAACAGATCATCCCAGCAAAGTGGGAGAGTAAAATAGCACATGCGGGTAGAAAGGCTGAGCCCTCTGCTCATACCTCAGAGTCAGATTTGGCACCAGGATCTTTGTTCACGTAGCACCTGGGACAAGGAGGAAGGTGGCTGGTGAGTCAATTTGGTAGTTTTCCAGGGCATTTCCCCACCCTCCATGGCTGGCATGTGTTTGAGAAGAATGAAAGCAGCAGAAGCACCAGGAGACCCCGACGGGAAGCCCTGCTGCCAGTCTGGCATTACTCGGGCTGAAGATGAGAAGAGGAACGGCCCCTTCTCTGGCTGATCCTGGGGCATCTCCAGATGATTTTGGTGTTTTCGAACCATAGCTGTGACATTATTTCCCACCTCTCAGAAGGGACGCTGGGCTGGGAGCTGGGCTGGCCAGTAACACTGGTGGAGGGCAAGAGAAGCTGTGCGATGGGCTGGGGTTCTTCACCTCTCCCACCACCACCATTCGATCCAGTGCCTGCTCCTAAAACTGGAGGTGGTTTTAGCAGGGAGCACGCTACTGGAATAACAAGAGCTGTTTTTTCCAGCAAGCGGATAGATGTGATGAAGTTATTATGAGGCTTTTTGTAATAAGAAGAGAAAAAAGTGATAGGCACTGCTGCCTGCTTTGTCCCATTCAGTCTCCTCAAATACGCTGATTTGGCTTACTAGCAAGTATACCAAAGAGAGCGGAAGGTAAGCAGGGAAACTACAAAATATACATAACTTCTGCCTAGAGCAACAACTTGTCTCTGAAGTTTGTTCCAGCACTGAAAGCCCTTTCATGTTTTGCTTGCCTGAGAAATGTACCCTGGAAAATTTCAGACCAAATGGAGCTTACAACCTTTCAGTCTGTCCAGCAGCCAAGTTGAAAGCATTTCCCGAGCATCAAAAATGTTGTCCGCAGGAGCTGAAACCAGCAAGGTTTCTTGTGCATCCAGTCCCTGGAGATGTTGCAGGCTCATATGATATGCTTTGGACATCTTTAACTTGACAGCTGAGGGACTGGAAACTGCTCATGGTAGAAGACATCGCAAAGGCTTGTGCGTCCCTTTTTTTCAGTACCCAGAGGCTGTAGGGAATCGCCTACGAAGTGCCAGTCCGCCCAGCCCGCCGGTCCCTGCATACGCAAAATTTCCAGCTCCAGCAGGTTTCTATCAGGCATTTCCAGGGTATTCTTGGTTTACAAGTGTGACATGAGAACAAGACCCCAAGCTTGGCTTTGACAAAGAAACCTTTGACTTTTTCATGAACATTTCAGATGTTTTCACCACTTGTAGAAGGTGCAGTCTGGAATCCATCAAGTGTTTCAGGTTGGCTTCGCTGGGCAGCATAGATCCCCCTGAGACTTCCTTTCAAATCCTGAATGGAGTATCACAGAAGTCCAAAGTATCAGGGTCAGAAAGTCTGTTTCCTAGGCCAAATCCTGGATTATTCATCTTTTATCAGCCCCATTGAAACTCCAAGGGCCGAGTAAAAGTGAGGCCCCAGGAATTGGCCCTTTAACACGCTAATAGTTGCATGTGCTCTCTGGAGTACAAAACCAGCTCCCACTGGAGCATTTCATACTCCTTTTACATGCTATTAGTAGTTCAAAAACTGTATCATTTACACTAAAATCCACTTACTCAGCCACCCGATAAATTGTGAGCGTGCTGTATTGGGACCACGCCAGCGAACAGATTCAGGCTTCGGCAGTATTCACTTCAGGGACTTTAAACAATGCTTTGTCTATTCCTGCAAGGTCTGTTTAGAGCAGACACCTGGTGCTGGCTCCAGGCCCCTCGACGCAGGTGTGAACGGGCATTTCCGATGGCTTTCCCACTGTGTGGTCCTTCGTGCGGCTCCGGGCTGCTTCCCACTGCTCTGCTCTGGCTGCTTAATGAACACACATTAGATTTAAAACCTGTTTTTGTGCCATGCTGAGTTTTAAAGTTATTCATCATGTTCGGCTCAGTTCCTACGTATGAGCTTTAAGGTGGTTTTGATTTATAAAGACTCACTAACTACTTCAGGAAAAAAAAAAAAAATCTCTGGAAGGTTATCACTAAAAACAGCTCAAAATCACTAGGGCCTCTGCACGGCAAATTAAGGCTAACAGGCCAAAGTCGCCTCAGTGCAATGCCGGTGATATCGCAGGGTTATGCCAAACAGCTTCAGGACAAAGACAAAAGAGAAGCAAACATCAGAACATCTAGATAGTCCCAATTAAACTTTGTAGAGCAGGGCAAGGCATCAAATACGAAGTGTAAGGCCCCGGCAGAGCAGAGCATGGGCACACGGGCAGTGATGTGCCTGAGCAAGGCTGGCCCGACACCAAACCTCGTCCTGCTGTTGTCTGAAATCCACTCAGCTGTTGCTTCAGTCCATTTGGCTGTTGCTTCTTAATGGCACGTAATGATTTTGGTCCATCCGGGCTGCAGGATGCTTCAGCTGAAAATCTCTCTTTCCACTGAAGCTTCTGAAGCGCCTGATTGCAGCAATTCAGCTCGTATTTGCCTTCCTCCTTCCATATCTGTTTGTTTATTTAAAAAAAAATAAAACAAAACAAAAGCTCTTTCTCCATGGGATCCAACAGCTTACTCACAGGGTTGCTTTTGATGCTGTTATGTTATTTGAACAGGCGTGGTGAGAGATTTGTGACATATTTACAAGTGCTTCCCTGTAGTCAAACTCATAAATTGTAATTACAGCCATGCTAACTAGCCATAACCCCATTAAAAAAACAACACTACACACATTTGCCACTCATTGCTATAAAAGAGCAAGAAAACTGACTTGACTTAACGTCCTTTCCAGCCTGGAAGAGAAATGTTTATGTGAAATGGAGACGGAGCATGAAAAAGAAAATGTTCCCTATTCTTAATAATAAAACGGAAACCAAAGTACTTTAACGTCATTTGTCGGCTTGCTTATTCACATTTTTGTCATAGGGGAAGAGATAAGCTGGCGTGAAAATACGCTGCTAGTAGGGGGTATAATATCAGACATATCTTATTGACTTTGAGCTGCATGGAGTTGTGCAGTAATCTCCCCAGGAAGGCTGTGGTTGTGCCGCCGGCCGGAGCATGATAAGCTAATGGAAAAGGAGAGCAGCACGGCTACGAGAGCTGAGCAGATAGTTATGGGCTCCCCCTCTGCCCCGATATCTGTGGCCCCGACTTCGCAACTCCTTGTCGTGCCAAGTCCTGCTTTCCGATGTGTTACCTGTGCTTGCAGCCCATTAGCCCGGGACCACGTTTGCCTGCTGGCCCCTGCACCACCGCTGCTCACATGGGTATTTTCAGTCTCTCAGAGGCTGAAATATCCCTTATATCCCCCAGTGACAGCGTGATGCACATTATGAGCTGCAAACACGGAGTGGGTGGTTTTGGAAGCCTGGTCCATGAATCCCAGAGCACGCAGGCAGCGACGGCCCCAACTCACGTCCAGAAACTAAGCATCCCACATCCTGACACCTTTTCTCTTTCCCCCGCAGCATGATGGAGTATTCCCTGGACGGACACAACGTGAGCTTGTCTGCGATCCGCACCGTCCGGGTACTTCGGCCACTACGAGCCATTAACAGGGTTCCAAGTAAGTAACACCTTCGTCCATGCCGCAGCCACGCTGCCGGGCTGGCCGGCTGGTTCTCTGCATGCTAAGCCTTGCAGTAGTAGTCTACTCTCCTGCTGCTGGGAGCAACTACATTTATTTTCATTTTTAATGGCAAGTTAGAGATCATTTATTATGATTATCAGTGTTAGTAAAAGGCAAGGGAGTAGATTTTATACCTGGGGGGGGCCACACTTTCAGGGCTGTTTTCTAACGTTTTTGTGAACACTCTGAGGCAAGTAACTCTCTGCTCCTAGTGCAAAGTAAATAACAAAGTTCCTATAAAGAAAGGGGAAAGGTCAGTTCTAAGAACAATTTCCTTGCCCTGGATGGGTTCTTTTTCTCCTGTCAGCTATTTAAGGTCTTTCCATTTCTTTGTGTTCAGGATTAGAAGCACAGCAGCCTCCGTTGCTGGTAAAATACCACAGAGGGTTTGCTGTCATGTAGAACAAAATTGGGTTCATCCACAATAGAAAGTTCAAGTGGCCCCTAAATCCATTTTCAAGTGGCTTCAGCTGCTTGTCTTCTAAATCCAATTTGAAAGACGAACCAACAAGTTGAAATAATTTCCTGCTGGAATCAGCCGTCTGCTGAGCAATCCTTTGCAAGGTACTAATTTCATAGCGCTTTCATCATTTTTTAACCAAAATCCACTCAATTCAAAATGCAACAGCATTCTATGGAAATCATAGAGGTTCCTTGCTAAAAAAGCACATTTCCTGTTCTTTTTAAAAGCACGTTTGAATGACACAGCTCCGCCGGTCCTCACTGAACATCCTGCCCATCATGTCGGCACATCTAGGGACAGCAAAACAAACTCCCCCAGAAGGGTTTCAGTTCCAGTACCTCAGATGAACATGCAAGGGAACAGATGGATGTTTACACACAGGAGTCTTTGAAGTTTCTTTCTGAGCTCAAATTCTTCAGGATTTTTCTTTTTAAAAAAAAAATAAAAAGTCTGTAAATTTGACAATGACATCATTAGAAGTTAGAAACAAGACAAAAAAGAAATGAGAGGCTAAAAGGGACCATGAAACCCTCCGGAGCTTTGTTTTCCTAATGAGGTTTTGTTGCCAGGGTTTCGGAGCAGCCCAAAAGCACAACACAAAGTTTTTCCCCAGGGTTTTTAGCGCGGTGGCTCCGTGGCCTCACTGGGACAGGGAGGAGCAGAGGGACACTGGCACGTGCTCGGCTCGGAGCCCCGCCGAGGTTTCAGGCTGGGGCAAGGATCAGGCTCGCTCTGAAGTTATTTAAATCCATGAAGCCCTTCGTAGCTCTCCCTTGAAATAGTGGGAGTCTCAAGCTGGGATTCAGCTGGGCTGAGAGCAGAAGCCAGGGGAATTTGAGGATTTACATGCCTATTAAACCGAGACCCAGGGATCCAAACGCCTCCAAGTCTAGGTGAAATTTTGATCTGAGTCCAGCTTGTGTTCTTCTTCCTTAGGAGTCTGATACTGAAGATTTGAAGTAAGCCTTTTAGGCTGTCTTCTGGTACACTTGCCACTTCGATATTTTTGGTTTTTTCAAAAGACAGGCAACAGAAAATATTCAAATTTTTGTTAATAGCATGTGAGATTAAACCCAAAGAGCTCAATCTATGTTTGGAGTTGAGTTGCCTGGCTTGATGAGCAGCTAGGCTGGTCTTAAAACACTACCAGTGTCATCAACAAGTGCCAGGGCAGGATCAGTATTCTTAGAAATATCTCAGTTCCTGGAGGGCAGATAATCACAGACTTTACTTGTTTATGAGACACTAACTCCATCCACTTTTAACATCAGTACTTTTGTTGTTTCAGACTGATATAATCCAGGGTCTGCAGAGAATGGATAGCGACAACCCTCTATTTTGTAGTATTTTTGCAGTTTCCAGTAATAACAGAGTTACATTTCTAGTCTTTCATCCATGGGGATGCTAAAGCTTAGCCGGGGGATTGCCTCGGACATCCACTGCATCCCAGCCAGCAGCGCGGCAGTGGGTCCCACTCAGCCCCGTCCATGCCATCCCCAGCGCTGGGACAGTGATGCTTCCCTGGCCACCACACCACTGGCAGGAGCAAAGTTTTTGGCTCAGTGGCAGTCGCAAAAGGATGTCGAGCAGATAAGAATTATGGCTGGGTCAGAAGAGATGAGCCTGGTGTTCAGTCACTGTACAGGGGAAGCTGGGACCCATGAGAAATAGCCTGGCAATTTATCCCTATGATGCCTGGGCACTTTCCTGGGTTCCAGCCAGTGCTATTAGCTCTTTGCTTCCAGGCACAATAAATTCACCCGCAAGATTATTTCATTTTTATTTTATTTGTTAAGAAAAGAAAAGAGAACCCCGGCCAATAAAAACATCATCTCTATTAGAAATTATTCCTTGAAAATGACTGGAAAAATATAAGTCCTGCGATTTAAATGTTTGGCAGGGGCTGTAGTTAGGGGGTTTTTTTAGTAGTGGTCACTGTTTTTTCAAATTCATTTCACTGCTTTATTTTTATTTTTCTACCATGTGGTTTAAACCAAGCATCACATGGAATGGGAACGAAAAGAAATCCTGATCCTCGTTTCAGCCTAACCGATGCTCGTGCTCTTTTCCCATGGCACACTTGACATTCTGCTGGGAGCCCAGAGCACCCTTAGCGGATAGCAAACAGATGGATTCAATCTCAAGAATGGTGCCACTAAGCAACCCAAAATACCAGAAGTAGCTGAGTGGAAAAAAGTTGTCTGGCACAGGGAGATAAATTTTAACCATTTTTGGGAAAAAAAGAGTGAGGATACTAGTGGGGGGGGGGGGGGGGGGGGGAAAAA
>NW_010972731.1:7599637-7725758 GCF_000737465.1 Haliaeetus leucocephalus | reverse complement strand
GAAAAGGGGGGGGGGGGGGGGTGAGGGGTGTGGGGGGGGGGAAGAAGAAAAGCCCCAGCATCGTCTTTCCAGTGGGAATTAAGTGAGTCTTTTCTGCTTTTCCAAAGATAGATTTGCAAGGAAAGTCTGAAGGGCAGTGCTGTGGGATGTGCTCCTGGGGGGCTTACGATGACAGCATGTGTTGGGAACAAGCGTTACGAAATCAAACCCCCATTTGCCTCCAGCTCTGGGTTTCCCCCTGCGCTTGGAGCAGAGGCCAGCGCTATCCCCACGGCTGGCACCAGCGTTGCGGTTACAGGCGATGGCAGGGATGCTGGCGAGCATCCCGCACCGCCCATGGCGCTTGCCGGCGCAGCCTGGCTGCCAGCACCGTGTCCCTTCCCTGCAGGGTGGCATTGGCGCCGGGGAGGCATGGGGATGGGGTTTGGAGGGCAGCCGGCGGGGCTGGCACGGGGCTGGGCGCCAGGATCGCGGCTCCTCCGGAAAGGCATCTGCTGCCGGCGCCAGCAGCGGGGAGCCACGCCAGAGCCAAGATGCAGCTGGGCATGGAGACCTTGAAAGGCACTTGCCCTGGGATGCAGAGGTTATTACTCACACCTAATTATTTATTAGTGCAGGCTTCTTGGCCGGGGTGGTTTATCCACTCGTGCCATGCTAACAAGGTAATGTCCGCTCCGGCCCCACTTGGCTGGGTTGCGTTTCCGCTGGCAGAGTGACACGAGGAGGGGGGTAAAAGTGGTTTGATGGGGCTCTGGCTCCCGCCAGCATTGCCTGCCACGTCCTGGGAGGTGCCAGGTTGCACAGGTACTTCTCTCCTGGAGACCCTGCTCCTCCCAGCACCCATCCGTGGGGTCTACAGATGCCAGGCTGCAGCCCAGCGTTGTCATTGAATTAGCAGGGGAGGCATCAGGCATGACTTGGGAGCTAGCTGAGGGAAAAAGCCAATGTGGAAATTGGTGGGGGAAGAGACACTGCATCAGTGTAAATGCCGCTCTCCGTTCAAATGGGATGACTGATGGAGAGCAGCATCCTGCTAGGGGAAATGGAGGGAGGAAAGGCTCCACGCAGGCAGGCAGGCAGGAAAAGTTGTTTGCAGAGCAGAATTTTAGTGGGATAAAATGCCTCCAAAGGCGGCAGTGTCGCCTTACCCAGCAGCCGCATCGATTTCCACCATGCTATAAACTTGAGCCCTGCTCTCTGCTGAGCACCAGGCTCACAAGGATCGGTTTCTGGTTTTATTCTTTTCTATAATTTAGCATTTGCCTCTGCCTCTTCCTCTTTTCATTAGTTCTCCTCTCATCAATTATCAGCTGTTGAAATGATGGCTGGTCGGTGTCTCAGAGGTTCATTTAACCTCTATTGAACTGCTGAGTTGCAAGTCATTATTCCCTTTTTATTCCTGTTTTATCCTTGAGTTTGAAGGTGCCCTGATATGTGAGACAGGGCAGCCCCCAGGTGCCAGCCCAGTCCCTGTGTCCTGGCCCAGTCTCCCCTGGGCAGCGATGTTGGGAGCATGCTGCACCAAGATGCAAGAGTTAGCTGAGGCTCTGCAAGGTTGACTCATTCCTCAATCTTCTTTTTAGGATGGAAGATCTTGCATAGAAATCAGCATTTCCCTGGCAGCAAAGGTGCTGGGGGAGCCCCTGCTCTGCACAGAGGTTCACAGGGAGCCTTGCAGAGAGGTGCGGGACTGGCTGGGAAGGTCTCCCAGCACCCTGTGCAGGAGGAGGGGAAGGGAGCAGAGCTGAGAGCTTTCCTTAGAGGAAGAAACATTTGCATCCTGCTTTCCCCCCTCAAAAAAAGTCAAAATTTCCCCTGCCTCCCCTGCTTGGCAGTCCTGTGGCCAGCAAGGAGAGGAGTCCTCAATGGAAGAATTGTTCTCCACGGAGGAAGCCCAGAGAGCAGCCACAGCTATCATCCTACATGAGGTTCTGTATTGTTTAGGGGAACAATTTCTGTGACTCACAAGGGATGTTCAATATGTTTATAAATATATATTTTGACAATTTCTCGGGAGGCTGATGGTTTGCAGGGGCATTTCTCCAGGAAAGACTGTCTTGCAGCTTTCCTCATGCTTGCGTGTTGTTGAGTGTTGTGTTACTGAAAACATCTGAAAATCCCACCCTTAAGGCCACCCTTTGGAGATATGCTGTTTGTTCCCATCTGCTGCTAAGCCTTTTGCACTCTTTACCTTCCTTTTCAGCCTTAAAGTTTAGGGGAAAGTATAAACATCCCAGTTCCTCTGCCCAGGATGCACTGGCTGCACAACCAAGCTGGGAATGGTGTGGCATTCACACTTTCCCTGCCGAAGTGCTCCTCTAACCTGTTTTCTCCTTCTCCCCACAGGTATGCGAATACTCGTCACCCTGCTGTTAGATACTCTGCCTATGTTAGGCAACGTCCTCCTCTTGTGCTTCTTTGTCTTCTTCATCTTTGGGATTGTCGGTGTGCAGCTCTGGGCAGGGCTGCTGAGAAACAGGTGTTTCCTAGACAGGAATTTTGCAATGTAAGTACAGCAAAAAAAATCTCCACCTTTTCTTCCTTTCTCTCTCTGCCCTGCCAGAGAAACCCCGGCGGTCAGCAGGGTCAGCATCCAGCCGGGGTGCAGCCAGGGCCGGATCCAGCAGCTGAGAGCACGACGTGGCTGTGCTGCACGGCTGCAATGGCAGCTCTTAACTGGGCTGTCATCTTGATTCACAAGGTTGTTGGCTTCAGGACTCCAAGTCTGGCCAGGTACTTTTTGTATGGCAAAATCCACTTGTCAGCAGGTTACTGAGGGTTTGGAGTGGCTTTTTTCATGTTTTCCCTCTGCACCTGAAGGACAAGGACATTAGTGGTTTGGATTATGTCTGTCCAAGGAAGCTGAGATACCTGACTCTGGGAATTTAAGGATTTAGAACAAACAAAAGCATTATAGCTCTCCTAAAATTACCAGCTCCCAAAACTGTACAGGTCTGGGAGGTCACCTAGCACACCACACACCTGGCAGGGTGTTGATTAGGTGGTCTGCATGCTGGTACAGACAGCACCATGGAGATGCTGCTGAAACACACAAATAAATCATTGTAGGTGTATTAAGATAAGAAGCTTGATGTGAAAGGCACTACAGATGTTTGTACACTGCTCTCAGTCTGGGACAGGCATCAGGAATGGGCAGCACATTTGATCACCAGCTCTTTTTGATGCAAACTTTAGTTTTGGTTCTTCCAAGCTAGGCAGTTGCATAGACCAGGATCCTTGCCACATGCTGAGGGTGCTAATAGGCCTTAATTGCCCTGATGAGTCTCACCTAGGACCCCCACCCTGCCCATGGCCCAGGAGCTCTATTTAAGCTCAGCCTGTGACTCTTAGTCCTGGTTTGAGCTGTGCTGGTGGTGTGCCTGTTTCCAGCTCTTTGTTCCTGGTTTCTTTGGCTCCTGCCTGAGTTCTCTGGGTGGATCCTAGATCTGGTTCATCACTTCTGTTGTGGTTTCAGCCCAGCAGGTAACAAAGGACCACACAGCTGCTCGCTCACTCATCCCACTCCAGTGGGATGGGGAGGAGATGGAGGAGAGAAAAGGGAAAAGAAAAAAAAAAAATGGAACCTCGAGGGTTGGGATAAGGGCAGTTTACTGGGACAACACACAAAAAAAGAAGTTACAACAACGCTGCTAATGAAAGGATATACAAAAAGAGTGATGCACAGTGCAACTGCTCGCCACCCAGAACCCAACGCTCTGCCACTTCCCCCACTGAAAGTCGAGAGAGCTCCCCCCAGCCCGCTCCCCGTTTATATACTGAGCATGATGGCACATGGTATGGAATAGCTCCTTGGCTAGTTCAGGTCAGCTGTCCCGGCTATGCCCCCCACCTCCCAGGTTCCTGTAAAAATTAACTCTATCCCAGCTGAACCCAGGACAACTTCCCACACCTGGGGCTTTGAATGGACCCTGCTGCCAGCCCTGGGCTCTGCCTGCTGTGTTCAGACTGTCCCTGCAGGTGCTGCTGGTGCTGGGATGACTCTTGGCTCCTGGCTCATCCCCTGCCACAGGGCAGGCCAGCTCTTGCTGCTCCCCAGCCATCCCTCAGCATGATACCGAGCCTGGGCTGCTCTGCACTTGCCCTTTCAGAGGTGCAATGTAAGGGCACACCTTAAAACCTATCAGCACAACAAAAAGATCAAAACCAAGTGCAGCCTGCGAGCTTCCACAGAAAAGGGAGGTCTGCATGGGAAAATCCTTCCAAAAGGCTCCTGTCAGAGGCTGCTGAAGATGTCAGTTGTTCAGAGGTGAGGAAATGCCTGAGACCAGCTAATCAGGGCAAGTCTAGCTCTGTAAGAGAAGATAGAGCCTGTAATTATATCTGTTTGTAATCATCTGCTGTCTGCAACTTGCATTGTGTCTGGAAGACAAGCAGAGATTATCTGTCAGCTCTACCCCAGGTCCTGTTCCTGCCTCTCACTGATTAGTCCTGTGGCCTTCAGCTCTCTGAGCCTTTCCCTGTACTGCAGACCATCTCTGATGGCACTTACTCATCCCACCAGAGATGCTGAAAGGCAGAAAATCAATGGGTCTGCCATGTGTGTATGCTTCAGCTCCTGCATCTTGATGCTTCAACCTCACAAGCTCTCTCCTGCACCCACGGCAGGTATTTGCTGGTCATCAAGACTCTCTGTCACTCAGGGTAATCCCTGAGCTGTCATTTTAAAGCCTGAAAACTAGTGATAAAGCTGTGCTCAGGTGGCCCCGTTGCATGGGGCAGGCACTGTGTGCAGGCAGTGCTTTGAGCACAAGGAGTGCAGAGCTGTAATTAGCTTCAGTGAGTCCTTCTCATCCATTTGACCAGGTTTCTAAAATGCTGTGTGTTTTCCTGCAAAGTGGAGCTTTTAAAATTAACCACAGGGGAAACATTTGCTAAGTACAGATATTAAGCAGGCTGTTATGTAATGGCCATTAGCAGCATCAAAGGCATCACAGGATTTTCTTATCAGGGTCTTGGTCCCGGTCACTGAAAGCAAATTCAAGTTCCCTGGGCTAATCCTTGGAAGCTGTGTTTGAAAAGGCAGGAGGTTTGTAAGAGATCTCCTTCCTCCTTCACTGCAGCTCTGCACGGGTTCCTGGGTCCCCTCCAGCAGCATGTAGTGGTGAATTTGGGTGGCTGTGGGTTATCCTTTGCTTGTGCCCAAGTCCTGTTGCTTGATGCCATGTGGTCTTTAATACCCCAACAGCAAGTTGTTTAGGGGGAAAAGGCATGGTGTGGCAGTAACAGGGAAAGCACTTTAGGGTTACATCTTCCTGCTATCGTACAGATGGACCAAAATATACAGCATTGGGCCCAAAGTAGCAGGTCCTGCTGACCAGCAGCAGGATGCCATCTGCCTGCAAGACGATGTGGAGATATAGGCAAAGTCAAGCCCAGGGTTGGATTGGAGCAGGTCCATCCCTGTGTGCCCAGTGTCGGTGCTGGAGAGCCCTGAGCATCCGTCCCATTCTAGGCAGAGCTGCCAAAGAGAACAAAAACAACAACAAAACCTTCACCCAGGGGATGCAGGATTAAAGTTAAGCTGTGGTTTTGCTTAGAAGTAAACAGAATAGAGCTCTGCGGGAAAGGGGGAATGAGATTCTGGTCGGTTAGTTTTGTCTGCCAAGTCCCACTAAATCCCAGTGGTGTTGTCCTCAGCCTAAAATAATGTTTGCCAGCCCTTCAGCAGGCTGTGAGGGGCTGGAGGATGGACAGGCGTGCTGTGCACCCAGGTTGGAGCTGAGCAGGTGATGGTCCTGGCTCAGATTTTCCTTAGAGCCCCGTAAAGGGGAAGACTTGAGTTATTGGTGGGGCTCACATTGGTGGTGGTGTCAAACCCTCCCAGATGAAGACAGAACTGCTTTAAAGTGAGGGTGAGCATTTGAACACAATCCAGGGTGCCAGGCAAGGAACGGTCATAGCCCCAGAACTTTTCTGGAGTAAAAGAAGTGTAAGTGAGCTCAGAGACTGGTGCTTCAAATACAGTTTCTTATCTGCTGCATGCTTCTTTGCACACTCACTACCAGCAGCTTTCTGGGCCGTACAGCTTTACAGCAGGCATCAGATGGAAGAAGTTACTTTGATTTTGCCATCATTCTTCTTCCTGTGGAAGCCTTTTCTTTTAAATCCCCCTTGAAAGTTAGCTGCTTCAAGTAAAGAAGCTATTTTTAAATATAGTACATTCTGATAGAAATTTGGGGATTTCTTTGAGGTGCACTGGAAATATCTGCTTTCTCTCTTTCTTTGAAAATTGCACTGTTGCAATGCAATATCATGCTGGAAGGAGGCTGTTTTATTAAGGACTCTCTTTGAGTAGCGACTTTGAAGGAATTACAGGCAGTTACTGGGCTGTTGCAGTAGCGGGTTGGCAAGCAATAAACTGGACTGGGTCACTGCTGTTCAGGACACGTGAGAAGCTGTCACTTCCCAGTCAGCCCTGGAGACCAGAGTGGAGTTTCAGAGGTCTCTGGTGGCTCAGGCACCTCTTCAACCCGCCGAGGAGCTCACTGACCACGTTGCATTTCCCCTGGCATTGCACAGCAGTGGGGAACAGCAGTGCCAAGATGGTCTCTGCTGCTCTGTGAGCGAGTGCAGGAGATGCCTGACAGTGGGAGCTGGAGGGGAAATTTCAGAAAGGCCTTTTTGGTTGGTTTGATCTGAGAGAGGAAGGCTCGGCATGCATGCATGGGAAGGGCAAGCCAAGCCAGCAGTTTATCTGTAAGATCTCCAGGATGTGTGTCTCCCCCACGCAGCCCCTCTGGCTCCCTCCTGCCATCATGAGCTGCTATCACTGTAAATAAAGGAATTGGGTCACCCCCAGCTTGTCTGGGTTGTTGCTGCTGGGGCTGCTCCTTGTTTGTGTGTTGTTATGCAGAGGAGCGCTTCCCCCCTTGTGGAGCCTTTCAAGGAACTCAGTGGGTTGGAAGCAGGAGAGGGGAGAGAGCTGTGAAGTGCTTTGTATTATCTAATGCTGCAGGACAGTTATAATGTGAACTCTTCAGTCTTAATTAACTCCACACCTGCTTGGCATTGTACCGCCTTTGGCTCCTTGGCTTTTGTAGAGCTGTGAGAAGGCACATACGGCCAAGGCAGACAGCTCTGAGTTTGTCTGAAAGGTGCTACCGAGTTCTGCTTAATTGCTCCTCCTGGCATCACTCTGTGCAGCAACGTTGGGTTGTCAGCAGGATTTCCTCCAGAGAGCAGCCTCCTCTTGGAGGGAACGGATCCTGCCTGGTGCTGAGTTTCCTCCACCTTTTCCCATTCCTCCTCTGCTCCTCAGAAAGCTGAAGCAGGATTGTGCTCAGCGCACACACCATACTCCAGCGGTTGTGGATGATGTCCTGCACGGGATGGTTGGGCTGGGAGGACTGAGCCTGGAGGAAGATGGAGCAGAGAATAATTGTTCAGCCTCCTTTGACATGGGGGAGAATGGACTTGCCTGCCCCACTGCTGTCCATCCTGCACATGAACATGCCCAGGGACAGAGAAAGGGGAATACATTGCAAAGCTGCTGCAATCCCAGAGAAAGATGTGCAGTGGGCAGCCAGCCGAGAAAGGGGTGTTAATCCTTTCTAATGTGATAACAAGATCCATTCTGGGGCTTAGTTTCTCATGTCTTTTCCCCAGAGCACAAGGGTCTCATGATTAGTGGATTCATTACCATTAATAAGTTATTTGGACTATGCCTGTTAGCAAGTAACAAGGAAGTCAGATTGACCTTTCCTGCATGTGGAGGTAGACGGTCTTGGCAGAGCTAATTAATTTATTTTGTGGATACTGGGGATTCCTTCATTCTGCAACACTGTTGTTTCTCATTCTTGCTCTCCTTCCTTCTTTCCCCTTTTTGGTTGTGCCAGCAGGGTCATCAAGCAGAGGAACTAGAAAAAGGTCTTAAATTTGCAGTGCTTGCTGTCAGCTGGTATGTCCCTTCCCCTCTGTACTCAGTGGTTGCAGAGCATCATGCAGGTGCGGGTCCCTCCCAGCTGGACGGATGCTCATGGTGTCTCTGTGCCCAGGGCAGACATGGAAGAGAGAAGGGTTGGAAAAGGGCTGGGCAGAAAGTGGCCCCCATGTGACTGATTTTGGCCTGTCATAGGGAGGACTTCTGGCTTGTAAATCATTTTGGGGGCAATGACAAAAATGAGCAAGGCAGAGAAAAGTAAGGATAAAATCAGGCAGCAGCAGAACCAAATCAAGCTTCATCCATCCTTCGCAGTCAAGCTGTGCTTTGTTTTCCTGGTATTATTTTCCTCCCACAGCCACTAAAGTGTGTCATTCTTTTGGTTCTCCAGAGGGTTTGGGCCCAGATCTTCTCTATGCAGCTTATTAGATCACAGCCCAGGGCGCTGTGTCTGCAGGCAGTATTTCTTCTTCAGCCCAAGGCTTCCTAAATGGTGACTCATGGGAAACATGCAGCCTCTCAAATCTGTGTATGTGGCTCATCAAGGGCCTTTCTAGTTGCAATGTGTAGTGAATAGCGAAGCGTTGAACAGGAGGGGAATTGGTCCTGTAGGTCCCCAGGCTGGTTGCTTTCCCTCACTCCAACAAAAGTGGGTGCATGGGCTGCAGCAGAATTGGCTGGCACACTACTAGCTGTGTCCCTCCCTGTCCAGCCTGCCCAGTTGGAGTGGACATATCAGGAGATCACAGATCAGCTCTGGGGGCTGAAATAAAGGTGATTAATCTGCAACAATGAACATTTATCAGAGTCCCACAGCTGGGAGGGCAGAAAGCTGCGAAGTCGCGTGTGGTGCTGAATGTTGTGTATATTGTGCCACGGTGGGAGAGGCAGCTCTCAGGGGAGCTCGGGTGTGCGGTCAGAGTGGAGCATCACACTGATGCATCAGCCCTTCTGTCTGAGCACTTCTTCCATGGTCAGTGTTCTTCGCACAGGCGTGTGTGTGTCTGCGTCTAAACACGAAACTGCTCCCAGGAAAGGAGCTTGTGCATCCATAGCTGCTAATTACACAATCATCCCTCCAGATGGTCCATCTCCTTCTGCAAGTCCAGCTTTGCTCTGGGTAGAATCCTAATTATACTGGCCCGTGAGCTGTGGTGTGCTAAGCCTTCCCGTCCTGCCTGCTGCCAAAAGGTGTTTGTGATCAGGAAAATCCTGCTGCTGGTGTTGTGGTGGGGTGTTGTTTCCAGTGTGGTGAAGGAAGGAAGTTTTTTGCTGAGTTTCACAGCTCCACCTGGCTCTGGAGCAGGTTTTCGTGGAAGATCAGTTGCAGTTTGGAAGAGTATGTCCCTGGAGTGGCAGGTCCAGATCAAAGAGCCTTGGTGAGCATTGTTTTAAGGGAAACAAGAAAGAGCAAGGGATGTTCCCAAAATCACACAGGGTTGTTGCAGGGCTGGGTGCTCAATGTGTAGTTTTAGGGTTGCAGATTACTGTCTGAGACTTGCCTCTGTGGCTGTCTCTGTTGCAAGCACCAGGTTTGGGCACCAAGCTGCCCAAACAGCAAAAATTTCAAGTTTGCATGACTTGTCACATGGGGGATTTGAGAACTGCAGAGATCTGTTGAGCCTTAGCTGAAGGTCCAGGTGCTTTGATGAGAAGGTACCAAATGAGACCTCTCCTGCCATCACCTTAGAGACTCATAGAGTAGCTCTTTGCTTGTAACCCATAAAGTCCTGGTTTCAAGAGTGGTGAAGTCAGCCCCGGGGAAGCTGGTCATACCCTACGGTCCTGTGGCCATGCCACTTTGCTGTATCAGGTAGTGCACAGTGTAGTCCAGGCTGGGTCTGGGCTCTGGGGGTGTTAGACCCCTGTCACTACCACAGGGTGCAGAAAGCCCGGATCCCAATGTCCTATTGGAAAGGCTTCAGAGCTACTGAGCATCTGCTACTGAGTTTCCTGGGAGGACGCTAGCGGGACATGCACCCGTGGCCTCTCAAACCTGGAGGTTTCAGAGGAAAATGTCCTTCCTGAGGCTGGTGAGGCTGGGATGGCTCTGCCCTGGGCTGCATTGTGTGTTATGGAGGTACAGAGCCCTCCCAGTACCTCCCTGGGTGAGCAGGCTCAGGCAGGCCCTGTGGCTGTAAGCAGAGATGTCCCAGGTGCGGTGTGGTCCTCACCACGTTTGAGGGTGCAGGAGCCTTTTGCATCTGAACTGAGCCCCTCTCAGCATACCCGCTAAGGCCAAAACAGAGCTGACGGGTTTTGCCTGCCATTTGTGAGTTAGAAGTCACTTTTCAGGTGTCTCTTCTCCGCCTCCTTCTGTTTCTTCTCTCAAGTTCCCCAGCTGTCTTTGCCAAAGTCTGTAGCACTCCCAGACACATCCCTGCGACTCAGTGCGTTTTAATCCTTTGCAAGCCTCTGCAATACCCCCCTCTGTGTGACAAACTCTGCTGGTTGTAGTATCTGATCTTCTAGCAAACACCGTGCTAGCGAAGCACTCAGCCTTTTCTTCAGCTTGTTTTATATGGAAATTTCCTCCAAGTGAAACCAATTCGTGGGAGGGGAAGGAGAAGGCTTTTAGGCAGTCCTGGAGGAAAAACATTTTTCAAGTTTTTCTTGAATCTAAGGCATAGAAACTGGGAAGAAGATATTACAGTTTTGTCTAGAGGTGTGGGAACACTGCGCAATGGGAGGGGAATAGCTGGTGAATATGTTTAATTGCCAGTGAACAATGCCCAATTCCTCTGACATGTTACTCTTGTCTATTCCTAAAGCTGGGTGGACCCTCAACAGCCATCTCAAGTAATTCATTGATGGAGGGGAACCAAATTCCCCAGAAAAGTTGTTCAGGGTTAATTTCCCCTCAGCTCTGCCCTGCAGCAATTGCTCTCTCCTTAAGGTGCAGTTGCTGAATGACTCCTGCTTGACCCAACGGTTTTGGGGACCAATTTCAAGCCATTGTATGGAATAACACTAGTTTGGCACTCATTAGAGCCAAATTTATTCAATAGTTTGGTACATTCAGAAACAGATAGAAATACAGCTGTCCTGTCTTGAAGAATACCTGCTTATCTTCTCCCCACATCTCACTTGGTTGTATAATTTGTGTGTTGCCTTTTCCCTTATCTCCTGACTGGTTATATAGCATCTTAGATCCCTGCAGCTCTGAATGCAGCAGATAAAGTCAGCTCTAGGACTTTGCACTTTCTCATTTTGAGCAGTGCTTCAGCAGTGTGAGTGACGGTGGGTCTCACTAATGCTAATCAAACAGCATGAAAAGTCCCAGGCTCTGCTTGCTCGCTGATCTGCCCCAGAGCATGCCTTGGGAAAAAAGGCACATCCCTGCCATGCTGCAATTAGAGCATTTGCTTATCTTAGCTGTAACAGAGCCATAAACTTTATCCAGGCCAATTAAATCAGATATGCAGTAAGCATACAGTTCCTATTAATGTGGGCTCATTCTTTTCTTATGTAAGTACAGAAGGAATTTGAGATGGCCTGTGGCTGGGTATCTCCTTGTTAAAGTTCAGCTCACTCATCACAGAGATGGGCTGAGGGGCAAATTTATTGGAAAGCTGCTTTGCCATCAGCTTTTCTGAAGCATGTTCTGAGCATCAGAAGAGCTATCTTAAAATCCTTAGATAGAAACAAAAAGTTCCCTAGATTTTTGGGAAGCACCTGGCCTGCTGGGATTTTTCTCTCTATACCCTCTCATTTCAACTTTCAACTGCCCTGTTCACTTGGGAAAACTCAGGCTGATCTTTAACTGAAAGATCACTGGTGCAAAAAGCTTTGTAGACAAAGGTAAGGGCTGATATCTCAACTGTGGCTTGCCATCCCCAGTCTGATGGGGCTGAAGGGCAAAGGAGAAATAACACACCCAAACCAGGGACAGAAACCAGTGCCTTTTGCTGCTGCTGAAACAAGGGATGCATTGTTTGTTCTCATCCTTCTCTTTCTTCCCCCTCCAGGACGTACAACCTTACCTTCCTGCATCCGTACTACCGGACAGACGAAGCGGAGGAGAACCCATTCATCTGCTCATCGCATCGTGAAAACGGCATGCAGAAATGCTCCAACATCCCAAACAGGAAGGAGTACAAGGTGGAGTGCACCTTGAGCATGGACTCCTACACCCCAAGTTTATACAACCCTGATTTCAGCAGCAGGAATGCCTGCATAAACTGGAACCAGTATTACAACGTATGCATGGCAGGGGACGTAAACCCACACAATGGAGCTATCAATTTTGATAATATTGGATATGCCTGGATAGCTATTTTTCAGGTAGGATTCTCCTAAAGATTTTTCTGTTCTGTCATGTTTTGCTTGGAAAGATTTTAATAGATGCATCAGAGGAGAACAGTATTTGCTTGTACTTGTGTGAAACTGCAAATGAAGACACATCAAGTAAATGAATCGGACAATAACCTGCACAAATGTTGCAAGAGAGCATTTGAAGAGAATAGCCATTTTTTCAGTGCATTTTAGAAGAGGGGGGAAATACTTCTTGAGACAGACAACAGTATGGAAAGTTCTAGCACTGCAAATCAGACCTGGATAAATCCCAGGGATTTTTGAGAGTTAGGGTCTGTATTTATTGCTGTAGTATCAGGAAATGGAGAGTGTTGTCGAAGTCCTTAAGCAAGACTTAATATCATTCTAAAATGTAGGAACTAGCTTGATGGCATGGTTTGGGCTTGATTCTAGAATTACAGGGTTATACTGGTTAGCATGGTATGCTGGAGGGTGGAAGAAATCTGTTCTGGCTAGAATACCTGTGAAGAGATACTACTCGTGGAATTTGAGTCATTCGTGATCCACACCTGTACAGCTCTTCACTAGAGACCAAAGTACTTATAGCTCAAACTGGGGGAGCCTTTACAGGTAACAAAAACACTCCAGCAACTGAAGCATTTTCAAAGCATTTGTAGCTCTGGAACATTGGATAGCTCATCTACACAGTCCAGAGGCTATGGTCTCTTAGGGCTAGCCTATTTTAAATGATCCATGTACTGTTTTCCATTTTTAATTTGCACTTTCTGATTTTAATACAAATTTCTTTATGCTTTTGGCTAGATGCCCTGTTTTATTTGGTCCTGCTCAAGTGTAGGTGACATCTATTCCTAAAAGAGAAAAAAAAATGCTCTTTTTAGTTTTGTTAATGATGAATAATTACTCATTCAGAGCTCTAAATTTCATTTATGAATTTCCTGCTAGTTTCACATTATAATAGGAACTTAATAACTTTCAATTTTCATCTGGGAGTTGTAAAGGGACAATTGCTTGCTCTGAGCATCTTGTCTGCTCTCATGCTGTCACAGTAGCACAGTAGCACACCTTAAGTCAGAGGCTTAAAACCAAATCCAGAAGGGTTCAGGCAGATTCCAAGTCTCTACTAGGCTATATTTTTTAAAATGCTTTGGTTCTTTCCTGGAATTAGTGTGTCAAGAGAGACACTGCCATAGTAATTTTGAATATTTCTGACTGGTAGCAAGTGTTGCATAAAGGAAAGAGGGAAATCAAAGTGAGAATAGTAGATAGGTCTCTGGCTGTACTTGCATTCTCTTTTTTCTGCTCTTGCGTAGTTCTTTGACGGTGCTTGATGGATGTGCCCAGGAGGTCCCATCTGGCTCCCACCATGGGGCAGCAATGTTCTTGCCAAAGAAAGGGCAGAGGGCAATGTGTTGCACAGTGCCTGTGCTAGTGCATTGAAAATGAGCAGGTGCTTCTCGAGGGGTCCTGCTTCCTTTTTACTTCCAGTGCCTTTCTGCAGACTGCAAGTTTTCATTTCGTGTTGGTATTTCATTTCCTCAGCCTGAAAATGTGCGGTTTTAAGCCAGGAAGAACACACCAGCCACAGCAGAGGTTGCAACTGATTCCTTTGGGCAGAGCAGAGTGTCTGGCAAAGTTGGATATTGTATTCATAGATCATTTTGGCAGCTGCCAGGAGGTTTATGATTGGTTTTAGTGCTGCTTAGGCCATGCAAATGCTAAAGAGTATTTCCAGCCAAAAACTCTTCCTACATCTTTTTCCTTTTAGAAGTAAGGACTTGCTTTTAGAAGCTGAAAACAATATAACTCCAGGTAAAGAAACAGCTGTTGGGAGTAAGGTGCTTGCTTAACTTTGATATGGAAAGAGTAAATCATTACTGCAAGAGGTGGGATGCTAAATCAAAACAGTTACTGTAAGCAGAGAACATTTAACAAATAAAGCTATTGAGTTGTGCTCTCATTACATTTAATAGTTGAAACTGGGTAGCACCAGGTCAGCAGTTAGATGAGGCCTCAAAGTAAGTAGTGCAGAAAGTAGAACGGATGGGTTTAGTAGCTCAGGAGCTTCCCTGTGAATTGGTATTGAATTACTAGGCAGAAAGCACTCTGCTGTGTTCTGGATGAGACAGGTCCAATTGTCCTGATCCCTTCTGAGGAATAATGAATACGTGGTACTTTGCAAGAGTTGTAATGATGGGCTGAACCTCAAGGTCTGGCAAGCTTCCAGTTTGCATAATGGCAATCTTAGGACTCAGCTGGTTAGAGCATCCCTCGTGATTTATCCCAAATGAGTTGGAAATCTAGCATGGTTTAAGAGCTGTCAGAAGGGAGGTTGGTGAAATGAGCCCCACAGGTGAGATTTGGAAGGAAGCTTCCAAGTGCAGTGACTGCAAGTCGTGCCCATGAGTTTCCAAGGGCACAGTTTGATACTGTGCAGACTGCGAACAAACAAAACCAAAAGCAGACTTTGACAGGGAAATCTGAAGATCTCTACTCCAAAATGTCCTTGTGAATGGTGCGCCAAGGCAGGAGGCTAGCAGTATGGCCAAGCCCTTTCAGCTGCCAGAATTTGGATTTAAGCAGCCAAGCTGAAAGACATTTAACTTCATGGTAGTGATCCTGAACTTGCAAGTAACCTGGCACATGGCAGCAGAGCATACCAAACAGTGAAATGCATTGTTGACCTTCCAAGTGGAAGAGTAAGTCAGAGGCATCAGACAGGAGAACCAACCTAGTGCAAATGAAAAAATCTTAAAGTAATAAAGATGGTGGCTGCATCTATGGGCGTTTGAAAGGATAATAATTCCTTATGTAATCCTGCAAATGATTAATGTTTTGATTCCCCTCATTTGTTGTGTAATAGGCTAATTCATGTATATAATTGCTACAAAGGCACGTTCAATGGCAAATTATGTGAACTAATTAGCTTATTACAGAATAAATGAAAGGAGATGGAACCTAAATTAACTGTGAGGTTTGGCATGATATTAAGATCCCTTTATTGCACATGAATTTCAGGTGCAACAATAAGAGCAGTAATTACAGGTATTGTTGTCACACTGCAAATGATGAATTACCCACCTAACCAAAGTCCAATTTAATTTGAATTACTGACAGTCTCAGTGGAGCAACCAAAACACTGCCACCTTCCTAACCATCAGTCTTGGTGTGGCCAGGCCTGGATGCAGAAACCCTGTTGAAACAAAAGGGAGTTGGGTGGCTGGTAAGATACACAGTTTGGGAAGAAGAGATGATTTAGGCTACTTTGCAAACCACAGAACCATTGCTTGGATGATTTCACATCTGACTTGCAGAAAAGTAAGACATATAATAGCACTTTACATCAGGAGGCAATGCTTTTGGCAAAACTAGTGAGGCAAAGTTGAAGGAGCAATAACCACCAGCTAGGCAGAACCAAGACGAGATCAAGGGAACAAGCTGTTCCTCTGTGCCTCCTTCCAGGGTATAGTTGGAAGGACTGAACTATGAGAGCAGATGTATGGGAAAAAAATTACATGGATGTTTCAGGAAATGTCCATCCAATACAAGAGAAAAGATTTGTCTGGCAATTCAGAGGAGCTGTGACACTGCTGGTGCTGACTGAGTTACCTTTTCTGTGGCCTCTTCTTCACATGTATTTTGGAAGTAGTTGTGTTTTCTAAGGGGCTTCCTTAATGAAGGACCCTCTTGAAATTAGTCCTTGGATACAGCTCTCAGATTCATTATTCTGTTTCTGGCTTATGTTGTTCTGGGTGCATATTGCTTCTATGAGGTCTTGCTTAAGAAGACATCTCAGTTTACAAGTTAATCAAGTCATACAAGTAACACATCTCTGGCTCATGATCAGAAGGCCCTAGCGAGGGAATTCTCAGAGGAGACCATTTTGCATTCAGCAGCCCCCTTGCTGCTGTCAGGAAAAAAAAAATAAGCCTAGTTGTGTTCACGAGAGCTGAAGACAGCCCAGCAGGCGCACGACATGATAAGAATGTCCAAGAAAGGAAAAGCTGAATCACCTTCTGAAGAAAGATGTCTGGAAATAGAGCAGTGCTAAAGGAACTGTCAGCAGCAGCAAGAGTTCAAGGTGTTGATAGCATGCTTAGATGGAGAACTTCTCTTTGCACCTGGTCTCACCAAAGCCAGCGGTATGTTACAGCCACAAAGATGTGGGTGACGAGCTCAGGAGAGAAAACAAGTTTGGGGTGGGAAAGGAAGGGAATTGATGCCACCCACTTCTTCCTTCATTTGTCCTTCTGCAGGTACTTTACTCCTAACGCAATGGCAGGCTGCCTGCGCAGGTGTGACAGCTGGCAGTGACAGCCGTATGCTGCAGGCCACCTGCCGAAATAGCCCTTTTTTTTCGACGTGAAGTTACCTCTTTTGTGCTCTAGCCTGTCAAAAAAACCCCTGGGAGCTTGTGTAAGCTATCTCAATCCAATCAAGGATTTATTCATTTTGACCCCGCTCTGTGTGCTGATGAGGGGCTTGTTTTGTCTCTGTGTTGCTGACTCTGCTTCTGCTGGGATCTGCACCCCTGCGAGCTGTGCCTGTACATGGGCCGGCTGAGAAAGTACAGAGCTTGGGGGAAGATTTCAGGTTTGGAAATAAGAAGGTTCATTTGTCTCATTTCACTATTGTTTGGTGCCCTGATCTGTTCCACAGCCATTGCCCCCTTCACATTGTTTCAGCCTCTGTTCATCATGATTGAAATCATTCCCTGAGTATTTCTCCCTTGCCTGGAAATCTTTCAGCTAAATCTGTAATGGGAACCATATCTTCTGTTTGAATTAAAGAAAAAATTATATGCATTTCAATGCGCTTCTGTTATGGCCAAACACAAGAATGAGCTTGGAGTCCCTCCTCATCTATACTGTCACTCTGTCAAGAAAAGATCTTGTTTGAGGAGACAAGACCTGAAGCTCTAACATTGCTTTTCCCTTAGAGTATGCACAAACCTCCACTCTGGAACATACTGGCAGGACAGAATTGGCAGGGTCATTCCTGTTTGTTCCTACTTGCACATCTTCCTCTTAGCTGGGCTGTCTACTCAGGTGGATATTAACAGGGACTTTGGGGGGGGCTGTTTCTCTTGCTTTGTTGCTGGGACGTCAAGGTACCTCAGCCAAGTTCTTTACAAAATAACAGCTCAGGAATGGTTACCCCAGTGTCTCGAGTATTGTACGCAAGATGTTACCAACACGCTTGCTTGCCTGTCTGCTGCAACCTCTGTTCTTCCACTTCCAGTAGTCTTAAATATTTTGGGGAACAGCCAAAAGGCACACTGAAGCAGAAGGAAGTGAAAGAGCCTGTGGCTTCCAACAGCAATTGTATTTATCCGTGCAACGTGTAGTTTTGTGAGCCATGTTTTTCAGAAGCAGCTGTCACACTGGGTGCCCATGTTTTCAGGGTTGATTGAGTAGATAATTTTTTGGCCAAAAGGACTTTTTTTGTCAAATGGTTCATTCTTTAAACTGGAGATATTTCAACAATGCTTATCTGTACTGAATTTGGCAAGAAAAGAGTTCTAAGCTTTTCATTTCCACTGCTTCAAGATGATGCTTTGTCACTAGACTTGAATCTGTTTTGGATCACCAAAAATATTTCCCTCTAAATGATGGGGTTTGAGTTTTGTTGGTGTTGCTTTTTTTAATTTGGTCAGCCAAATAAACATCATTTTCTGCATTTGAAGAGCTTTCATGCTGAATACCCAATCTAAAAATATCCAGCCCCTTTAAAGCATCTCAGAGTGTGGTTTGAAGAGGATTAGTTGCTTTTGAAAAATCTCCTTAATTTTGAAGGTTAGAATGAATTGTCCCATATAGCACAAGTCAGAGAGGCCATCCTGATTCCGGGTCTGGGCCCACTAACCTATGGGAGGTATCAGAGTGACCCAGCATGGCACAGAAACCTCTGTAGTTTTGGAAGGGTTTCATCTTACCTCAATCATAGATTCTTGTATCCAGAGTAGAAAGAAGGGTGCCTGCGGCAAGCCATGACCCAATCTGGAGTCCAGTTAGGTGATGAAAAAGCTACTGGTCTTGAGGTACATCAACAATTCTTACAGGAAAATCTTAATTTGATTTGATTGCCCCAAACGGGCTCCATGATCTGTTGCTGCTATTGCACCTTGCACTGTGAGTTGTACATAGCCTAAGGGAGACTTGCATGCTAAGCCAAAGGTTTGGCTCCTTTACCCTCATGTCCCCACACAACTGTCTCCAGACTGCGTTGAGTTGTCAGACCCATCCAGGAGAACAAGACACCCCCCATGCTCTGATTAGTGTGAATGGGTAAAGCTTAGACGCTTGGACACCTGAAATGTGTTTTGGGTCATAAGTCCTGAACAGAGGGCTAGTTTTGCTTGAAGTTGTGCACCCTTTGTCCCTAATAATGTCTAATGTAATTTGAAACAAGGTGTAATGACATGAATAACAAAAATCCTTGCTTTTTTCATTTGGGCCAGTACCCCAAACTGCTGCTGTGTTCCAGACAGTGGTGTCTGGAGAAGTGCTGTCATTCATATAATTGCTATATGGTACACTCATCTGTAAGCAAGGATCTCAGTCTGGCTTCGGTTCCCTTCTCCTCATTGCAGACTCTTCATCTTTCAGCTTTGCTCTGCTATAAAATGCTGATTTATGGTGCTCTCCATGATAATGGACTCATTATTGCTGAAGCTAAACAGTTAAATACATTCCCTGTGCATAAGATACTTTACACAAACAATGAAGACAGAGGATAATTACCACAGTAAATCAAACCTCATGAATATGGACTGAGATGCGATTTGTTATAAGCAGCAGTCATCTGAAATCAGTGATGTTTTTGCTATCAGATGAGGATCTTGCATTATTTAGTGTGAAACGGAGAGACAGCAACTAACCTTCCTTTTGTAGCAGAAGTTGTTGAGTTTTTATGCCATTTTTAAGCCTGCAGATTCACTTTCATGAGGTTTAGGGCCACCAATAACAGTATCAGTGATGTGTCCAACTATTGCACACTGGCTGCGCTCTGCTTTTCAAGATCCACTGTGAACTGGTAATGCTGACCAGAGATCACGTTTATGTGGAGCAAATTTAAGCCATCACAAATCCAAGACATGCAAGGTTGCACAGTTTCCTTTTTTCAGTTTTGCAGGGCCACTTTTCAGAGCAGATGCATGCTTTGCAAGACTTTCAATTTATAAAGAAATGTCTAAAGTTGCTTTGGAAAGTAAGCAGGCCCTCAAAGTGAAAGGGAAAGCATCTGTTCAAAGGACATTACTCAATATAATAAAACCTGTTTTTCTGACCACAGAGGTTACTTAACAACATGTGTCATGAGGAAATAATTAAAATTGTGAAGTTGACTTCAAAAATAGTGATTTGGTTAGCTGCCAAGCACTCTGCATATGGAAAAGGAGTACTCTATTATTCACTGGTCAGTGCTTGCTAGCCAAATCAATATGCCCAAGAGGGCAGAATACATAGATAAGAGGCTTTCAGAAATGAATGCTGAAGGCCTTATAAAACTTACTGAGAACATCATAGTAACTAATAGCGCTCTCAATTTATATCATTGGATCTTGTCTTGATGAGGTTTATAAAAATAAAAAAGCCTTGCAGCAGGGCCAGGGAAATGATGAGATAAAAACTAAATAAAACCAAATAATCATGGCAGTGCTCAGAGTTGCTGTTTGGTTCAGCATAATTGATTCTGATGCAGATAATGCCCATCCTGTTCCCAAAGGACCCAGTTTAGGCCAAAGAAAAAGAAGCTGAGTGCAAATTATAGATGTCAATTAAGATGAACACTTCAAATGGTTTGGAAACACTTGGATTTCTCTATATCTCTGTATCATCTCCTGCTTCAGTGAGGCACTGTTGAACAAGCACCTGCAATTCTGAAATCAACCACCAAGGACATTTCTGTTTGCCAGAGCTATGCTTTATAGCGGTTTTGATCAAAGTGCGAGATGCTGATTTTGGTTCCCATTCTTAGGGAGGCTGTTTCTACAAATGAAGTTTGTTCAAGTAATCATAGAAGTGAAATCTTACCATGAGAAAGATCAGGCCTCAGGGCTAGGCTGGAGTTTTGTATGCTGTGCATTCAGTTCTTGCAATCTTTTCAGCTTCACTTCACACAGTAATTGTCCAAACTTTCCTCGATTGATTAGTGGCACCTCAAGGTTGATTTCTGTCTGCAGCAGTCCATCTGGCACTAGCCATTAGTGCTTTCTAATACACAGAAAGTAATTCAGTGTTTGACTTTACTAATTAAAGTAGTTTGGGTTGGAGTTTGGGTATTGGGGTTTTTTTCCCTGGATGATTCTTTTTTTTTTTTCTTAACTGACACTAAAGCAAAAAATAACATGCTCTTGAATGGATTATAGCCAAGAACTTGCAAAAATTTTGGCAGAGCTCAAAGGCAAGGATTTTTATGATGAAAACTTCTTGACAAAATACAAGAAATTGTTCTGCAGAGGCCTTTGAAGTGACCCCAGAAAAAACAATGTAAACCTCCTGTCTCCCTGGGAACAATGCGGAGGTCTGAGTTAATTGCCAGCATCTTTAATCTACGTCTCCCTTGTGATTTTTCACTCTGGAGTTTTAGATTGATTCTGATTAGCTTGACTAGAAGACCTGATTCTGTCCCCAATTATGCTACTATAAATCAGATGAGCATCTTTGTTACAACCGATGAAATTATTGTCGCATGAGCAAATCAGGAGGATCAGAACCACAGAATAGAAGACATAAAAAAGAAAAAATCTGATTGTCCACTCTTTCCTGCTCATTTTAGTATGGTGATCAGGGAGTGCCTGACTGTGGACTGCATGAATGGTGTCCAAGCCAAAGATCAATGAAGTCAAAATCTGTCTTTACATTCACCTGAGTGAGCTTTCAGTTAAATCCTTGCAGTGGTGGGAGAGAGGATCAGACACAAGGCTCAGGGCTTTAATACTCAGCTTCATAGGTATTAATGGGAGACAAATGATTGATGCCATCCCTGCCCATGCTGTGTAAGAGGTAAAGGACTGAATGAGCAGGCAAGGGGAATCAGACTTAGCATCATACAGGATCTCTGATGGGTTAGAGGACAGCTCTGTTCTCTGCCCAGAGTCTCAGTCCTTCGAAGGCAAAAATCATTTCCCCATGCTAAGGGGGCAGTATCTCCTTTCCCAGTGGGTCTGCAGCATGTGATCACAGTGAGCAGCACCCTCCAGGACAACCTTGCCAATCATCTTAATTGAATCTTTCAGCTATTTCCCTGCAGCTGCCAATTTTAGTGTGCCATGTATCTTGCACATCTTTTTCATCAGAGCAGAATTAGGAAACGTGTTTCTTGCTGTCTTATCTCTGTTGATAAATAATCGTATGTTGCATTTATTGGAAGCTTTGAACTGGTACATTTGGAGACACTGTTTAATATGTCTGTCTGTGAACAACCGTGGCTTGAACAGAATTTAATTACTGAGAATGGATTTCTGAGATTGGAAAGCATAAGAAAGGTGCTCTAGGTCCTTGGAAGACATCTATAAAGGGCTTGGAGGGCCAAATCCTGGAGCTGCAGTCAACTGCGTTAATCAGATTGGAAACTGAAGAGAGAAGGAAGTCATTTCTGCTTAGCGAAGTAGGTGATACTGCAGTCAGGGTGCCCCAAGGGAGGAACAGTAGGCAAAGCAATGCTGAAAAAAAATATCCTTGTTCTTGGGAGAATAGCGAGAGTTGCTAGCTTTCCCTCTGAGTTCATCTGGTCTGAGAATAAGTGTGTAGGATCAAATTGTGCATTGCAGCAGTGAACTTTGCACCAGTGCAGGTGGCTTTGACTTGGTTCCAAAAATAGTTAAAGAGTTTAGTTCATGGTGTATAGACCAGCTGTTGGCAAATTCAAATGGTCTGGTTCCCATTTACACCAAGGCCTTGCTGGGGATATGCAATGAGATCTTGGAGTAGGTAAAAATGTACTCATAAAATCATTCAGAGCACTTTAAAGGACAGCAGGAAAGAAGTCCACAGCATGGCAAGAATCAGGCTGTAAAAATCATAGACGCTGTTCCTGTCCAGACAGGTGGCTATGCATGTGTATTCTCCTGCATTTCTCCACAGCTATTTGATTAAAAAAAGAAGACAGATGTGAGCGCGCTCTCTTACAGGATTGCTAGTACTCTCTAATCCTCAGCAGTTCAGGAATCCTTCCCCTAGGTTCTGCTGCATTTATTCTGGGTGATGAGTCCAAGAATGAATCCACAAAGATGTGAAACAGGAGAACAAAAGCCCAGCGGTCTGTTTATCCCTCCTGTATCCCTTTGGTTCACAAGTGAGTAGTAAATAATGCAAATTCTAATTACATCTTAAATATTCTGAGAGCCGGATGAGCATTTTCAGCCCTCTGGAGGAGAAATGTGGTGTGTTGATTGATTCTTGCTGAAAATGCTGTCTAGCATGCAAGAAAAATACCTCTATAAATGTTGGTTGGCCCTCACTCTTGTCTCAGCAGCTGTTTCCCAGGTGGGAAGCTGGCAGCGCCTACAGAAGCCCAACAGCAGCCCCCAGGTAACTCCTTTTGTAGACACGCCTCTGAGTTTAATCGTTCTAATACATTGAATTTGAGGATTGCCAGCAAAATGCAAATTTGGTGAAGAGGTGTATTCAATATGTTTGGAGTCCCTGGGCTCATTTTTCATCCCCAAGTGTAAATGGATGGAGCACCTGCTGTGCCAGCTGTGGCAGCCTGACTCCAAAATGTCCATCCAAATAGAGGAGAAGGAAGGGAGAGGACTTTGAACAACACAAAGAAGACTATTTCTTAGGTAGTTGGCAGTGATTTGGTTTAGCCTTGTGTCACGTCCCGACTTGATCCCTCCAGTTTCCCCATGAACCTCCACAGGCATTGAATGCAAGAGATGATCGGCTGCTGTGCACAGCCAACACAGGCAAGGAATGCCACCGAAAAGAACTTTGCTCTCTATAAATGTTTCAGCTGTGTTAAAGGAAAGGCAGAAAAGGGCAGCTTGAGTTTGATTGCTTGTCCATTTCGTACCGCTGAACAGACTGATTACTGCCTGTGTCTGCCCAGACAGCTTAACCCCTTCTCAGACTCCAGGGTGAATAACAACACTTGCATCCACACAAAAAAATGTGTCTGTTGTGGAAAACTTTCTACCACAGATTGATCTCTGGCGTTCGTGTTCACCAAAAGCATTCTTTTTGGTTTTGTTAAACCCATGCTGCTGGAAGCATAGCATTGCTCTCTGATACCTGTACACCACTAACCAGCAGCGAGGATGTGATATAAAAGTATCCAATGCATGTAATAAGGAACGGGTGAGGTGGGTGCAGTTTGTGTAAATGCAGCCAGCATGTCATCAGACCTGATTGCTCAAAGTCTTTAGCAATGCTGACAGAGTCAAACAGCTGCAGAGACATTTTTTACCTGCTCCTTGGCAGATCATGTTTATTGGTTTTAGCATGGAGCTGTATTCACTGGCTTCTTCTCACTCAGCTGCGTGGTGGGTGTTAAGTTACGCGTGCTTCAACACTGGAAGTGGGTTTGAAAACTTGCTGGTGAGACATCACCACATTTGACTTTAGGATGAGAGGAATCAAGAGTAGGTAGTGTTTCTCTTCCAGCACACATGAGCTAATGCAAGGTGCTCTGACAGTCTCAGGGAAACTGAGAGTACTGATAGTTGTGTGTACAGCAATGCTCTCCCCCTTGCAGATGTGGTCGTATACCAAAGATCCATATCTAGGAGCTTCTTCTGGCTCCTTAAGTAAAAAAAAAAAACAGGAGAAAAGTGGCTAGGATTCATGTCTGACTTCCCTGCAAGTATTTTGCCCTGATGCTCCAAGTGTGACAAGAACATTGTTTTATTCACTGCCTCAACAGCAAGTGCTTTATGGATCAGCTTTCCTGTACGCATCATACAGAAAGTCCCCTACACCAATGAGGCTTGATCCTTTTCTTGTTCACAGCAAGCTAATTCACAGTTCCTTCACTGCAAACATGGTTTAAATCAGAAAGGATGCCACTGAAATTGGAGACAGGCAGCAATTCTGGGTTTATGCTAGGACCAGCAAGGTTCACATTAGGTGTAGTGAACAGGGTACATCACTGCAAGTAAATTCAGACAGGAGCTTTGATTTTGATGGAAATTGTGCTGGAATTTCAGGTCTAGGACTAGCAGCAAGATAGAACTAGAAGTTTGGTATGTTTTATATAAATAAAAAAGTGTAAATTACATGGCAGAATTTGCTTTGCTCTGCACACAGCCTGTGTGGTGTTAATTAAATCCTCAGCTTCTTTTTTAGTGGAAGGAAGACTGAGAAAACGAGTATGAAATCAATTTTACATTTAATTAAAGTAACTCTTTTCCATTCAGATGCTTTCCCACTATGATATTGGTGATGCAGTTGTAACGGTGAGCCAGTAGGAATCACAAAGAAATTGGTTTTACAGAAACAAAATTGACTTAAAAACTTAGGAATTTTATGGGTAGTATTACAAAACCAGGAGCCTAAGGTAAAAGCCCAGATCTCTGCACAGAGAGACCTTTGCTTTGTTTATAATCCCTCCTCAGAAATTCTTTGCACTGGCTCAGAACCAGTGTTTCAGATGTTTTATTGTAATATTTTATCACTTTAATTGTACCAGATTCCTGTAGAAACCTCAGGCCAGTCCTTTGGTCACACATTGCTGCTATTCTAAGCCAACTGGGAAGAGAAGTGCAGCAGGTCTGGATGGATCCTGAGAGATGCTGTGGCGTGATGAGTACCAGGCACTATCAGAAAATTGATGTTTACTAACTTTTTGGTTGACTTTTGTTCTTATGCTTTCTTTCTCTGTCTTCCTGTAGGTTATAACCCTGGAAGGATGGGTTGACATCATGTATTATGTGATGGATGCACATTCTTTTTACAATTTTATATATTTTATATTGCTTATAATAGTAAGTATGAACTGTGAGATGCTCCCATTCCTTGTCCTTGTGGGGTAAAGTTTTTCCCTGGGCTTTTCACAGAGAAGAGCCAGCTAGGATTCAGAGTGGAAGACTTTCCTTCCAACATAAAGTGTAATCATTCGGGTTGTGATTAGTGCTGCGGGGACAGGTTATTGGCTACAATAGCCCTTTTTAGTGTCACATGTGATGCATAGTCACAGCTTGTCAAGCCATATGGTCTTCCCTCCCCCTTACTCTCCCAGTCTTGGTCTTGTCACCTTGATGTGTCCTAACTATTGTGCCTTGGCCAAGCAACTGCTAATCAAAACAAAAAGCAGAGAGGCTGTAGCTTTTCTTCTTTTAGCCACCTCAGTCTGCCAGAGGACACCTCATTTCAATGAAGGGCCCTCAAACTGTTGAACTTCACCTGAGCCCTTTAAATAACCATAATAATGGCAGTGCCGCTTTCTGAGGTCTTATGGTGCTGTCATTCCTAAAAACAAAGTATTACTCACTGGAGGTTGCCTTCAGAAGCTGCCATTCCCTGTTAGCAAGGTTCTTTTTTTACAATGGGCACAACCTTCTCCAGTGGTCTACATCTGTGGAAAAGTTAAAGCATTTAAGTCAGGAGGAGAGCAGAGGGAAAAGTACCAAGTAGATTTCAGGCAGGACATGGGACAGAGGCACTTTGAGGTGCTTTTGTGGCTGGATATTCTTTATATATAACCCCATCCTCGTCAGTGTGGTTTTGAAGGCCTTGGGAAGTCAAACCACCAGAGCTCCCACCACCAGAGGGAAAGGCATGGGTCAGAGCAGTGTGAGAGTTTCCCAGTAATGAACAGCATTCTGAAGCCAGTGATTTTTGAGCCTTTAGCAATGGGCCATGCATAGTAGAGATTTACGCTCCACTCTTTTGAGCCCTTCTCTACATATGGATCCTTGCAGAAAAGCCAGAAGGTGACTAATCCTCAAGTCACTTGGAGCTGGGAATGGCACCCTTGCTGCTTCTCAAACAGTATCCAAGCTGATATTACAAACTGGAGAATAGCACTGCAAAACATCTCCCAATGGCTTCCCCTGAGGATTCACCAGACAATGGTCCAGATTAAATCCATACGTTTCCTACTGAGCGCAGCACAGAGGTTTGGCCATGTAGACAGTGGCACTTTCTTGACGTCAGTCCCTTTCACGCCTAAGGGCACTGATTCTCTGATGGGAATATTTGACATTTTCCTTTGGCTGATTTATGAACCCAAGTGGTGAAAAACCAGTTTATGGACTCAACAGCTGAGGGAAGGATGTAGCCTTAGGTCACTTCACATTCTTGTCCTTGGGACTTCATTTTGAAAACCTGGTATCACCCCAGAACACATCAACTCAACCAGACAATAAATCAGGCCTTTCTAGAAACGCTGAGTCTCCTGAAGATGCATTTCTCTGTGTCAGAGGGATACAAGAGTAGAAGGTCACTGATGCATGGACCCTGACTGTCCTCCTCAAAATGAGGGCATACATTTGCCAGGGTGTGAAGTGATAGAGGAAGAGAAGAGGCAGTTTCAGTACAGCACAAATTGGACTTCAGACCATCTTTCCTTGCAGGTTGGCTGGGTGTTTTCTAGTGATCTGTTTTGTAGTGGTAACCGATTGCACTGTGTTTCATACACCCTATGTTAGTAGCAAATGTCATCACTGTTGAGGGGAGGAAAGTGGTGAAGGCTATTGTTAACAGCTTTCTCTGCCATTGCCAAAATAATTTAACATGGCTTAGGAGCAAATTTAGCAGCCTAGGCACATGTTGACATAACATTTGGTGAGCAGACCCTGAGATTTGGCATGTTTGGAAATCTCAGGATTTCTTAAGAACCACACTTTAAGTCCAGACAGCATGTGGTGGCGAAGAACGTGTCTTGCTTTGTAAAGTTCCTGCTAATTTGCTAATTCCTTTCCCTGTGTTTTCTCCAGGTTGGTTCCTTCTTCATGATTAACTTGTGCCTGGTTGTGATAGCAACACAGTTTTCTGAAACAAAGCAGCGGGAGAACCAGCTGATGCAGGAGCAGCGGGCCCGTTATCTCTCCAACGACAGCACAATTGCCAGCTTCTCGGAGCCAGGTAGCTGCTACGAGGAGCTGCTCAAGTACATCTGCCACATCTTCAGGAAGGTGAAAAGGCGGACAATACGCCTGTACAATAACTGGCAGAGTAAGCGCCGGAAAAAAGTTAACCCAAACAGCACCACAAATGGACAAAGCCACCGTGGCAAAAAGCGCATCACGTCCATACACCACCTCATCCACCATCACCATCACCACCACCACCACCACTATCACATCAGCAATGGGAGCCCTCGGGGGCCATGCTCCAACCCTGAGATCTGCGACCTGGAACTCAAGGTCATGAAACCTGGAGGCCAATTGATGCTTCCTCCTCCATCACCCAACTTGCAGACCCCTGCTCCTCCTCCAGATTCAGAGTCTGTGCACAGCATTTACCACGCAGACTGTCATGTCGAAGGACCACAGGTGAACTGTAAGTCTTCCAATGCCCCTGCAAGCATTAAACTGACTGCCGGACTCTCCAACCATGGCAACATGAACTATCCTACCATCCTGCCTTCTCCAACTAGCAAGGCCAGTTCTGTTCCAGTTCCCAAAGGAAAGAAGAATGGCAATTCACCTGTGGCCGTGGTTAATAGCCCTGTGAATTTGGGCACGGATTCTTATGGGAAGCTGCAGCAACTGGTAGGAGAACATGGTAAGGACAAACAAGCTGCTTTCTTTTGCTTAGGAAAACTGGGCAAAGGGCAAATTGCTCAAGAGTGAAGGTGTTAATGACAGCCATGTAGGGTGCTGAAAACGGAGGCTGTTTTGTGAATGCTATTTGAACTGAGCGCTGAAGCCAGAAGTAGGACAGGTTGAGGGACTGAGAGCTCTGTTCCTTCTACCCTTGTATTTGCAGTCATTGGGTAAATCAAGATACAGGATGGTCCGGGCAGTGAGTTCAGGCCACCGCTGGAGGCCTCTCTCCCATGGTTACAAAGCATGTGTTTTTGAGCTCCTTTCATGTGCTTAGTGATATCCTGGAGATTCTCCTTCTGTTCCCACCCAAGAACAGATCTATGCAGCCCATGGAATTACCTCTCTGGTGAATGACGGACCTGCCTGCTGCAGCCCTGCACCAGAGAAGCCCCAGATGCTGGGAGGTGGTACCTTGAAAGGGAAGAGCAGGTGGAAGCTGGTGGAGAAGCATAAGGTATAGGAAACATAGGAAGTTTAAAACAGGGAGTCACCGAAAGAACTCAAAACAGATACTTCTAGAAACCCCTACCTCTGCTCTGATGGGCCCCTGAGCCTCTGAATTTCTTTCTGGTAAGAAGGGGCAGAAGGTTTGGAGGAAGGCCCACGGCCACTGCAGGGTCTTGCTCTGTGCTAGTCCTCAGAGGATGCATGTAAGGGCAGGAATGTAGCAGAGCTGCAGGTCTCAGGCTTTCTCTCTTATCATTCCCCATGTGCAGAAGAAATGTAGGACTAAGTGTTACTGCATATTTGGAGCTCCATTCAGTCTGAATTTATGAGGGACATCTTGGGGACTCTTTTGTACCTCTGTCCTATCCCTACCTGTACGGACTGCAGCCACGCCAGCACTGCTAGTTAGTGTAGTGTTATCTCCCTTCACATATAAATCACCCACTGCTGGAGTAGGGATTACATGCAACTCTTAGTTTCTACTTTGCAAAATGTTTCCAGTCCTCATGGCTGGAGCTAAAGGCTGAAAAATAGAGTCCTAAGCCCTCAAACAGTAAAAAGTAAAAAAGATCTAGCTTCTATTCTTTAATCTCTTTAAACCAAACTCATCTTTTGTTTTTTTTCAATGCCTGTGTTTTCCAAAATTGTTTATCTGCGTGTGCATGGACACAAATATTTATCCTAGTGACGTATGTACTGAAAAAATACCAAGCCTAGCTTAGGGGGGGTCACAGTAAAGGTTGCTTGCCAAATAGGTTGGGTGGCTTGTCTTTGTTAATATGTTTTTTTCTAAGTGACCATACAAAAGGGTAAAGTGGATTGTTTACAGAAATTGCCTTCAGCGGACATTTCTGTACACTTGGGAGCTTAGCAGGAGGGCAGAAGGGGGCAAAGTTAGTTGCAACGTTCTTCCATTGTTAAGCAAGGGCTTTATATGAATCACTGGTTCATCTTTAACTATGCCAGTCAATGAAGGTTATTATGAGAATGTGTATTTACCTTGAGATAAAAGCCCAGGCTCTGCAGAAGTCTGGAACTGGGAAAGCAAGGATGAGCAGAAGAGCTGTTGCATGGAAGGCAGTGTTCAAGTCAGAGATTTGGTTCTTCATGCTTGCAGGGGGATCTGCTGCTGGGGTCCTCTTCAGAAGAAGAAAGCCACAGATCTCAGTCCCAACTGTGACATCCAAGGGCCACTTCAATGACTGAGGAGATTTTCACATAGCCTGTGGTGGTTCTTTGAAAGGTGGAGGTTAGATGGAGTTGCTATTAATAATGCAATTATAGTATCCTCTTTTTACAGAGGCATTTCAACCCAGAGGATGCCAAAATGCTTTAAACAAATCTCCTGAAATTGTTTCATCTCTTTCAGAAGCGTGGTCATATCTAGGGAAAGGGGTGGATGCCACAGCTCTTACCTGGTGAGCGGCAGCTTATCTGGCACCCTGAGGAGCACAGGGACTGGGAAGCAAAGCAAGTCAGCCGGGTCCATCTGGAGACCCTGTCACGCAATGTGTCAGTGCCCAGCTCTTCCCCTCCATGGCTCTGGCTCTTTCCAGGCCCCCCTTCCCACTCCTGCTGCAGCCCCTCCTGCTACACCAACAAGGCTGAGTCAGATTCACTTCTGCAACGCAGCCATCTTCATACAGCAGAGATGATGGATGTGTCTTCCAGGCTTCAGGAGGGTTTTTAAGTGCCAAATAAGCTAGCTCCTGAGGCTGTAGTTCTGTCAGGCACAGCTCCCAAATCATGTTTCTCCCTCCCAGCCTAAACTTAGCAAAAGAGCCATGTTAAGTCCCTACCCTGTGCTCGGCGGGGAAGGTGAGGTGGGCTCACAAGCTCACCCAACCCTCCTGGCCTCAGCCTCTTTGGGCAAACAAAGAGCTGTTTCACTTAATTCTCTCTCCACTCTTACAAGTCAACAAGCAGAGTCTGTTCACTGCAAGACTTGTGCAAGGAGAGCACACAAGTGATAATTGGGAGCATTAAGGAGGCATTAGCAGCCAGGGCACTCACAGCCCCAGCTGGAAGCAAGGTTGGTGTCTGCTGGGAAAGATGCAATTGTGGGAGAGAGTATCCTCTTCCCTTCTTTTGTTGTGGAATTGAACAGCATAAAGTACAGCCTGTTCCTCCGTGTTCTCGTGCCCTGCAATGCTGTGAGGTTATTTTAGCAGGCAGCCAAGGAGACTCTGGTATTTTGAAGACATCTGCGGCGCCAGTGTTTTTCATATAATTTTTAACACTTTGATAGCATTAAAAGACGTCTGGGAAGCCCACTACCTCTGCTATACGTGCTACTGTGGCTGTGCTGCAGTCTTTCCTTGTCAGATTGGTCCTGATCAGAAATGCCATGCTAATATGCAGTGCTGCACTGGTGCTGCTTGCAGGTTGAGTAAGGGGGCAAATATTTCTGATCCTACTGGTGTATTTGATATAATGAACAAGGAGGCTGCAAGGCTATTTTGAAGGTCAGTGATATCTGAGTGACATTCAGGCAAGTAAAGTATATTTTGACTCTTGTCACAGCCTGGTTTTCAAGCTAATGGGGTGCTTTTATTTTGTTTGGTGCTGCCTTCTCTTTAAAGACGTCCTCAGCCAGGAGTGCCTGAAATCAGCAGCATTACTGCTGGGTGAGCTCCAAGCTCCTGGGCCCAGAGCCAGGGGCATCCACTGCATTTTGCTTTGTCTCCCCAAAACCGACCCAAGTATCCCCATCCAACCTCCAGACAGGGGCATGTTACAGGAGAAAACTGTCCCCACACCTTATTTCCCTGAATCTCAAGAAAAGCTTTCATTGATGCTTGAATGGCATTTTGTAAGAAGGATCCCATGCCTGCAGTGTTGCATTCATGTTGGGGTGGGGGGGTGTCTGCCATTAATATCTGGTTCCTAAATATGAGGAAACTAGGAATTTGGTTCCTAAAGATGAGGAGATAAAGTCTGGTTCCTGTTGCACCTGAATCATCCTTGTTACACTTGTCCATATCATCTCCGTACCCGGGCTCTGAGAGGGCAGTCAGCATTTCTCCTCACACCACAAAACATGTGGCGATGTGTTTGATTTTAAAACACCCTGAACACTCAGTCCTGTGCCTCAAGCAAAGACTTCACCTGAGCTTTATTAAAGGCTGAAGGAGGGATGAAGGAGACTGAAGGGACTACGTGACTCTTCAAGCTGTGATCCGTGGTCTGTAGCCACCTTTGGTCCATTTCTCCCTCTCCCTCCTCATTATTAGCTAAATGGAAGCGCTATCTAAATTGGGTTCAACAGCTTGATAGCGCTCAGATCACCGCTAATGATGTTAGCCTGGTCAGATATAATCAAAAATAATTGAAAGTGAGAGATGTGCCAGTCAGTCTTCTCGCAGCAGCAGAACACAAAATGTCTGCCACGCTCTGTGGAGAGAGGCCTCTCCATGGAGGGGGCTAGAGGGTGGGTGTCGGGACTTGGGGAGAGGGGAACAGAGGGAAAAATGACATAAAGCAAGAGCCTCTTGGTAAGATGTATGGCTAGAAGGCTGTATTAAGGTATTACATTTATTTGAGGATGCAGCAGAAGCTGCTCTGCCCTGGACAGGCCCAGTGCCGCCTGAGCGGGGACACGAGGCTGTCCGCCATGTTGAGGGTGTGAGGTGGCTCATGGCGTGCGTCTCCCCTTGCAGGTCTGCGGCGGACGCCCAGCCGGCTGTCGGGGCTGAGCGCGGCCTGCCCGCTGTCCAGCCCGCCGGGCAGCACGTTGATCTGCGAGCTGCAGGACTGTCCCTTCTGCGCCAGCCTCCTGGAGGACCCCGAGTTCGCCTTCAGCGAGTCCGACAGCTGCGAATCCGACAGCAATGGCGTCTACGAGTTCACCCAGGACCTGCGGCACGGCGACCACAGAGACCAGCTCCAGCAGCAGCGGGGCAGGAGGAGGAGGAAGAAGAAAAAACCCAAGGAGAGGAACAAGGTCACCCGCCTGTGGAAGGCTTTCGGCAGCAAGCTGAAGAGGATCGTGGAGAGCAAGTACTTCAACCGGGGGATTATGATAGCCATTCTTATCAACACGCTGAGCATGGGCATCGAGTACCACGAGCAGGTGAGTGCGGGACTGAGGGTCTGTGGTTTCAGGTGTTCATGGCGTGGTGGCTTGCGCAGTAGCTTGGGGTGACTCTGTCGAAGCCCTGCCAGAGGAGGAGCAAGCGGGTTTTGTGCAAGTTGGAAACACCAAATGGGGCTGAGGGCCTGATCCTGCGGACGTGTGATGAGCAGGAGCATCCTTCTGTGCGTGAAAAGCCTGGAAGGTGGCTGGCAGCGCTGCTGAGGCGTGGAGAGTGTAAATGTGTGTGTTAGGATGCGGCAGCTCAGAGCCTGACTGCCTAAGTTGTTTGCTGTGAGTTATTCATATAAGCATGAATTGTTCTGATGGAAATACCCCTTTGGTCTGATGGTGGTGGTGCACAGTGGACCTTGTAGTGCAAATAACCCACGCAGAAGTTTCTTCTTTGATCCTGGACCTTTAAATAAAGACTTAAACTGTCAGGCAATGCTAAAAGCGACAAAGAAAAAAAAAGTTTTTTTCTTCCTGAAGTCTCCAAACCCTTTAATTTGATCTCATAGGGTGCAAGTAGGTCTTTCTTTTAAGTGTTTGGAGGGAGGAATGAGAAATCATGCTGTTCCCAGTATTAGTCTGAACACAGTGATGGCAGAAAGCAGTGCTGGCAGCTGAGGACAGCTTGTCCTTGTTGGCTGATGGGAGCTTGAGGGGCTGTGCAATGGGAGAGGGAGGCGAGTCATCTGAGTATCTCCAGTTGGTCATTCTGGAGAAAGCTACACTTTTCTGGGCTTTTGTTTCTCGGGGAAACTGGTTACTTTCAACTATTTTCTCAAGATGTGCTCTGGAATTTCTCATGCCGCCTCTGTATCAGGTGCCGAAAGTACATCCCAGTGAGGCCAGGAAATCCTCATACTGATCTTCTGTGAGGTGGATAGTCAAAGGTTCATCCAGTGCTCCCCAAAATCTCCACTGCAGGATCAGGACCAGATCAAGGTTATTTATAAAGGTATTCCTCCTCTCTGCCTTGGTCGGTTTGCTCAGGAGTGAGGAGGAAAGGCAGAGAGAGTAGCACAGTACATCCAAAGGCAGGACAACAGACCCTGCATTTTCTTCTCCATCATTTCCCAGGAATAAGTCCTGCTTGAGACCATGGTAAACAATCCTCTAGAGTGCTGCTACTTTATTTTCTCTCCACTTGTGTACTTTAAACCTGCATATTCTATGCTATCTGAGACATATTTTCTTTCAGAAAAGTAAGTACTCAGCTAAAACACATGAACCTCAGCTGTGCAACAATAAATTAGTTCACACTTATAGCAGAAAGCGTCCAAACCCAACAAAGAAATAGCTGTCGCTGTCAGCTTTCTGTCTGGTTAGTTGTTCCACAACAAGTTTTAAAATTAGGAAATACACCTTGTCAGTAGCCTTTGAATAGACCATTCATTCTTCACAGCGGCTGCATTTCTGCATGGATACTCTTTTGTCAGGCGGATACAGCTTTGTCAGTCCTTGGATATTGCCATGATGGGTGCTGGGGGAAAACCTTAGGCAGGCTGCAGTGAGAAAGCCCAGGGATCGTATGGAGTCTGTCCACAATCACTCGTATAAAGGTAAATTGTGATAATTACATCCTTGCTGCTAACAAAGGAAAACTGTAGCCGGCAGGTTTATATTGGATTTTACCTTGTAAAAGATTTGCTTTAAACCGTCTCAAAGCCAATGGCAATAAAGATTCTGAAGCTTTTGGCTACGGAGCATCAGACTCCCGCCAGCTTTGCTCACAGGCACTGCCCAGCGTGGGCCCAATAAAAAGGGAGGAATTTTGAAGTGAAACCTGTAAAAGTTCCTCCACGTGCCTGACTGCAAAGTGTCTCTGGTACACAGCGGGGATAATGAGCCATGGAGCTGTTAAGAGCCCATAGGATCATAGAATCATAGAATGGTTTGGGTTGGAAGGGACCTTAAAGATCATTTAGTTCCAACCCCCCTGCCATGGGCAGGGACACCTTCCACTAGACCAGGTTTCTCAAAGCCCCATCCAACCTGGCCTTGAACACTGCCAGGGATGGGGCATCCACAACCTCTCTGGGCAACCCATGACAGTGCCTCACCACCCTCACAGTGAAGAACTTCTTCCTTACATCTAACCTAAATCTACCCTCTTTCAGTTTAAAGCCATTACCCCTTGTCCTATCACTACATGCCCTTGTAAAAAGTCCCTCTCCAGCTTTCTTGTAGGCCCCCTTTAGGTACTGGAAGGCTCCTCTAAGGTTTCCCCACAGCCTTCTCTTCTCCAGGCTGAACAACCCCAACTCTCTCAGCCTGTCTTCATAGGAGACGTGCTCCAGCCCCCTGATCATCTTCATGGCTCTCCTCTGGACTCAATCCAACAGGTCCATGTCCTTCTTATGTTGGGCGCCCCAGAGCTGAATGCAGTACTCAAAGTGGGATCGCATGAGAGCAGAGTAGAAGGGGGAGAATCCCCTCCCTCGACCTATTAGTCACGCTTCTTTTGATGCAGCCCAGGATACAGTTGGCTTTCTGGGCTGCAAATTCACAGCTTCGAAACACCTCGCCCAAACACTCTCCTATCAACAGAGTGACCTCCAGGGCATCACCGGAGGCTGAGGCGCCATCCGAAAGCAATAGAAAATGGCTGTAGGCTCCGAGACTGTTTGGCATGAAAGTCTGGGGCTTCTGTGAGCAAAGCAGGGTGATTTCAGAACCTGCAGCCCTCCTTGTGTGAGAATTGGCTGCAAGACTCAGGGTAGGGGGCTGGCTTTGTGTGGAGATAAGAAGGAGATGCCTGAGTGAAGCTGTCAGGAACACACAGCATGGTGCTGGGACGGAGGGGAGGTTAGAATGGCTCATTTTGGGGTATGCCATGATCCTTGCCAGGAAAAACAGTTTAATCACAGCTTTCTGGTTACTGAGTGACGGATGCTGCCCAGGCACTCTGCACCTCTGCTCGGAGCAAGTATTACAAGGCGAGAAGGTGTGAGCCTTCCCCAGGCTGTTAAGCAGGCGCGGGTGTTGCCATCATCTCCTTCTCCATCCTCCCAAGGGCAAAGCTGGAGGCCATGCCCCAAGTCATAAGGATTTAGGAGCTGCCTACAAGGATAGCTACTCTGTTGCTCTCCTCTGATTTCCTTGCTCCCACTGAGCTGTTCAGTGTTACTCAGAGAGCTGGGTTCAGGGGCTCCCATTGAGGAGGCCTCCTGTGCCTGCTGACAGCAGCATGGGCAGGGTATTCCTGGGCCCTGAAGCACTGCAAAACATCACCTACCATGGAGACATTTGCTCTGGTTGGAACAGCTTAAGCAGGTTCCCTGGTCTCAACTCTTGCCCCTTGTTTTCAGCCATTGACTGGTTTTAGCAAACTGGGCTGCAATCAGTGCAGCAGCCACAGGGAAGCCCTCCACAAACCTCAATGTTTGTAAGGAAATGCCCAGTCCCTTTTATAAAAAATTTTTAATGGCTGCTTGCTTTTCTTTTCTGGCTTCTCAGACTTAATAGTCATCAGTGGCTTTGCAAAAAGATGGGCACACCATATACATTTTTATTTCAGAGTGCTATTCAAAGCCAAGGCATCAATCCTCTGTGTGTGTGGGAGGGGTGCAGGGTACTGAACAACATATGGCGTGGAAGATAGAGCAGTACTAGTCCTTGGTGTGTTATCTCACCTTTCATCCCGGGACATAGCAGCAATCTGCAGAGAAGTCTCACGGAGCCCTCTTGAGGCAATCGAGCATTATTGTCCATATCTTCTGGATGAGGAAATCGAGGTTGCAAAGTGTGAGGCTGGAGGCAAAACCCGGTGAGCTTTACTGCTGGCCCTTATCGTAGATGCAGGGCATGGGGGCATGTGTGCCGCAGAGGCAATTTGGTAGCACCCTTTGACAAGTCAAGAAGGTGATCTGCTTGTACTGCCAGAGTCCTGGATGCTACCTCCAGATGAATGAGAGAGACCCGTCTGTATTCAAATTCCCTCAAGACTTCAATATCTGTTTTTAGGGGAATTTGAAGCTCACAGCAGCCTGCTCACGTGGTTACTCTGGCTGCTCTTGGCTAACATAGCTGGCACAACCCCATTTAATGCATGTAGCCCACACAATACCCTTTTAGGCAAGGATCCTGTCCTGTGGCTAAGGGCACGACCACTGTAGCAGCTAGCTGACTCATTGGAAAGGTGAGGAGATGCTAGAACAGCTTTGCACAGAGCTGTCCTTTAGCAGTCCTGCTCTTCTCAGAGGCAGATTGAAGATTTCATGGCAGCACAGCCAGTTTGCGGTAGGAGATCTGGGTAGCAGGAGGCAGCTGATAATGGGAAGCAAGTTTCTTTGGGACTTCAGTCATTAGCGGCAATCAGATCCTCCCGCACAGCGCATCCGCAGGGTTAACAGCCAGCTCTGTCTCCCAACTGCCACGTTGTATGTGGCTGGTAATTAGGAGGTTACAGGGTGCCGTTAGTTAGCAGCAGCACAACTTGTATTTCAAAGGTTAATTGGCTGGTTTGAAGTTCCTCTTTTTTTTTTTCCTCCTCCTCCTCTCATGCTTTATTTATTTATTTGTCTATCTCCAGCACGCATAAGCACTCCCACAGATGAGGAAAGCCAAGTACAAAGAAGGAGGCAATCCTTGCATTAATCTTCCAGGCAATTTCAATACACTGGATCATTTTGTTATGCATTCACTGGAGCTGACAATTCTCCAGAGTATCTGAGAACGTGCCATGGCACTGCAGCAACCAAGCAGGAGCAGTGCACTCCAAAAGCATGACTTCTGCCATGCCTTTGGGGCAGTGGGGAGAGATGCCTGGCACAGGCAGGTCCTGTTCCAGGAGCTGTGTTTCCAAGTGCCTCTCTGCCACTGAAAGTTGATACCTTTTCATCCCAGAGTCAGCTTCTGTGTGTCTTCCACTGACTGGTCTGAAGAAATAATTGCTACTTCTTCAGTCTGCTTTGATTCCCAGCTCCCCAGTTGCCCAGTAGAAGGACGGAGTCCTGTTCATTTGTCCAAGAGAGATGCTGGTGTTATCTCTGCAGAAGGGTGAGCTCCAAATTCATCCATGAGGACCTGTAGTTTAAGTTGTGAGGAAAGACCCCCACTGGGCTTCCCAGAGGAATTTGCAGAAGTAGCTGTTGATACTTGTAATGATTCCACATAAAAGGCTCAATTTACATCAAATGGCACTAGAAATGCTATTTTATATTCACTTCGCAGAAGAGAAGTACAAATTAGTATTTGTTCCAAGCTATTGCTGTTCAAAGAGCTTTTAATTGCTTTTCTGACCCCTCATCCGTGGCATGTTTCGTTCAGAGCAGCTGTCTTCGGAATAGGTTGGAGCTGACCTTGGTGGGCACCCAGTGGTCCATTGCTTATCAGTGTAAGAGGAGTACTGGGTTTGAGTAGCACATTTTATTATTCTGGAGTAAAAGTAATTCTGTGTGATTTAAGGTAGCAACTAGCTTCTCTAGTGATGTTCTATTTTAGCATTTGTCAATTTTGGCTTGAAAAATTGGTTTGGCCTGGAAAGCTCAGCACTTACTCAGAAAGCAGAGGAGAATCTTTCAGCAGTGTTTGAAGCAAATTGCTTAAATTCCTTTTGAGTTGTGAGTCAATAAAATATTATCCTGATCTGAGATTCTCACTTTCAGCTAGCAAAACCTGTAAACTCTTCCAACTTTTTGTGCGATCCAATTTTAAGAACTCACACACTGGCTGGACTTGAAGCAAACAGATTCCCCCAGCCCAGCCTGGGATGTGAAAATTCAGCCCAACGTGTTTGTGCTTATTGTATAAATGATGTGGGACTCGTTCTGCCCTTAGTAGTCCTTTGTTTCATGTGTTTGGGCTCTGTCAGCTGCATACCAAGCTGTCCCTTCCCTGGTCCCCGTCCAAGGTCCCAGCAGTAAGTGGACAGCTTTCCCCAAGCATTGGTTTGGTAGGGAAGTTGCACTGGTCAAGAACACAAACTGGGTCTCCTGAGCAGAGCAACAGAAATTTGGCTCATTCAACAACTTGTGATAACCTGAATCCTGTATCTACCTCTTGGGAGGGAAGAGAAGGGCTTTGTCTGGCAACCTTGGGGAAGAGAGGGGTGTTTCCCATCCTCTTTTGTGCCCCAAGATTATACCACCTTTTCAGTGCTCTCCACACCACCTTTATCCAGGCCCCCTTTTCTGCAGACAGCCACTCTGTCAGGACATTAACGAACCTGGTAATAGTTTTAGGATCCCCTCTGCACAGTTCAGGCTGCAAGGCTTCTGATCAGAGCCAGCAGCAGCTCATAACATGAGCATTTACACCTGGCAAGGTGTCATTCTCTTGTTAGAGGGAATCAAGGATCAGAGGCAAGATAGGATGAACTGATGGCAAATGTTTGCAGTTAAAAGCCAGGTGTCCCAGCTCAGGGCTACATCACTGTCTGCTGGACCTTAACAGCTGTCATGGCAAAGGGTATAAATCACGTCCTTCCACGGGGAGCCCACTGCGAGTAGTGTTCACGGGGCCTTGTCTCTGTCTTACTCTCTTCTGTAATTTCACTGACTCCTCCACTGCTCTGTTTTCCTTCTGTTGGATTGTATGTTCTTGGTATATTTTTTTTTACTATATAAGGGAAAGCATACTAGAGATCCTTCCATTCCTCTGCCTCCTACCAGACAGGAACAGCACCTCTCCAATGTAGAAACTGAGTGTAATAACTCATTCGAGTGCTGACATACTGAGCAGTCAGGGGAGAGTCAGGAGAACAACAGAGCTAGTCATGGCGAGGGGAATTTGCAGTCTGATCTGGTTCCTATAGATGTGCTCATTAGCCTAGGGAATAATATTAGGATATTCCCTGTGGAACTGTAGGCACGTTTTACCACCACCAATGATTCGGTTCCTTCCCCTCACTTACGCCATTAGTTGTTCTCTGTGGTGAGGGATTGGCCATATATATCACATCTGCTCTCTGCCAAGATGACAGACTTCTTAAGCAGGTGATAGTAACATGCTTCCCAGCATAAGCTGTTGCATGGAGACTGGAGATCTGCACAGCACCAGTAACAGACCCACGCCATGTAGCCACAGTGTGCAGGACCCACCAGATGCGTTTTTTCCATCTGGGTCATGCAGCGAGTCAGCTGAGACAGTTGTGGTGCCCTGCAAGGCTTCTGAGACCGAATCCATGAAAGCCCCATGCTTCATAAACATACATGATGGCAACAGGCGGTTATATATAGAATGTAGACAGCTTGTTTGCATTTCAACTGGCAGGTAAAATAAACCAAGTGTAATATAGCCCCAAGAATGAAAGCAGAGTGCACTTGCCAGCTGCATTTCATCACAAAAATGTGCATAAATCACAGCCATGAGCGGCCAGCTTCAAATGTTATGCTGACAATGGCTCTAATGTGCTCCCAGGCAGGGAGGCTTGACACAGCTGGACAGCAGGGTGTTCTCTTTCTGCAAAGGGAAACTGCGATGAGAGGGGCCCTGTAATGAAGAAGGTGGCTTTCACAAACAAAGAGCGTGGCGTTGCATTGAGTCTGTGCCTTCCTGCTGGCTGTCAGCTGAATGCTTTTCATCTGGGAGTGGGTTTGGTGAGAGGGAGCTTGGCTTTGATCAGGTAAGCAGGCCTTGGGGTGAGCACGCTGCATGCTCCAAAGCAGGCGTACCTGGTAGTCCCTTGCCTGAGCGATGACAAGATACGAGTTCGAGGAAGAGCTCAAGTGTCTGGTTCGTGGCAGCTGTGATCAGCAGCTCCAGAGAGATCATGGTGCCTGCAGGCAACATGCAGAGCCTTAGTCAGGTCCCTCTGAGCAGCCCAAGTGACTTTGGTACTGCACATGGCAGCAGCTTGCCATCCTTCCAGCTGCCTCCATGAAAGGCAGCTGGGCTGCAGGGACAAGAGCAGGGTTAGCAGAGAACAGCAGAGGAAGAAATGCAAAAGACTGAGACAACCAAACCAACCAATGGGGGCAGGAGAACTTGTTTAGGCATCGTTGGCAAAGCTTGGAGAGGAATGTGCCCTAGAGTAGCAGGAAGCAAGGAGTGGCTTGGATTGACTAAGATGCTCTGGGGAGGATGCAACTGCTGGTCTACCAGGAACACCACCTCCCATGTTAGCCGAGGCTGTCTCTTTGTTTCCTTACACTTCCCCAGTCTGTCTGCATCCATCTTTTGTCTTGGATTTTTTGTTCTACAAGACAAGGGTGTACATCACCCCGCCATGTGGGGCTCCCAGGCAGGGCCTGCTAGATGTTACAAGTAATGGTAACAGTGGGAATGGGAACAGAGCACTACACCTCTCCTGGCACCAGTTTTTGTGCCTGGACATAGCAGGTACACTCTGTGAAACTGAGTTTGCAACACAAATTCAAACCAAATGCAACAAGATTGCAACACAAGGGGATATGCAGATAAGAGGATGGGGATGGTGGTACATGATGGTGCTGTGCTGTGGACTAATGGTGCTATAGACTGGTGGTTCCCAATTGTTAGGAGGCAAAGGAATTAGTCATGTTTTTTAATACTTTTGTGCATTTCCAGCCACTCCCTTGGATGATTGCTTTCTCTGTAGACATGGAAAATACAGAAAGGCTTAAAAATAGATTTAACTGAGAAAATGTTAGGAAGTTGTAGAAAAGACAGTCATGCCACACCTGACAGCAAAGTGGGGTTAGTATTTGGCAGTACATACGAAATGATGGCAACTTCGTCTGAAAGCTCTGTGTGGAGATTCAGTGGCATTGCTAAGGTGTCCTGTACACCACCCTTCTCTGGGTACCTCAGAGCTGAGAGGCAGAGCTGGCTGTCCCCATTGGCAGGCAGAGGATTAAAGATGCTCAGGGTAGCAATCCAGGTCCTTACAGCAGAGGAGAAGAACCACTGCAAGGAAATAAACAGGTATGTTTACTGCTGCTGTCAACCTGAGTCATGAATTTTCCTCAGGTTGTAACCGGGGTTCTCCAGCTGGGACAGTGAGATTTTCCAGAATTATGAATGAAGCTTTAAATGTCTCCTTGAAACCTCCTTCTGGATCTTTTGTTACAAGATCAGGATGCTTTTTTATAAATGGTTTTGAGAGGTGGGGGAGAAAGCTGCATCTGAAAGGAGTGAGACTCTTACTCGAAAATGAGGGAGATTTGGCATGCCTGCATGCATTCTTTTAAAGCTCTATTTTTGTTTGCTCTGTCTGGTTTACAGCCTTAAAGACAGCCTGACTCCCAATTTGGGAAAAACACTCTGTGCACAGGCCTTGTAGCATCAGTGGTAAAGCTTGCTGGAGCATGGAGTCTGCCATCAAGGAGGATGGGGCAGGAAGACCACTTGGCGTCTTTCCCCCAGTGAAGGCATTTCTCGGGAGTTTTCCTCGGCTGCCTGATGCCTGGTCAAATTAATACCTCCTCTCTCCCTGTCCTGTCCTTGTCCCATGCACAGACAAATCCAGAACTTTTTATTATAGTGCCCCTGGAGAAAGCAGCAGAAAGAGAAGTGTTTTATTTATTTTATATACTCCAAAGGGAATTGACTTTGCTGCAGAGAGACGGATCCTATAGTTCTCTGACTCTCGGCATGACTATACATGGACTTGCCTATGCTTTAAAGCTAGTTTGGATTGAGAGGGTTTATGAAGCCAGAGTGTGCTGGCTGCTGCTAGGAGCTCTACCTGGAGCTTGGTGATGGGACCAGGGGAACAAAGCCCTGGCTCTGTGTTACCCAGGTGTGCCTTGCTCTCAGAGCTATCCAGAGCCTAGGCAGAAACTTTACAGCTCCAACCTGCCCCAAATCCAATCAATAAGAGGAAATAAATCAAACCACAGGGAGCTGCTCAATATGGGAGAGAATCAGAGTTTTCCTTTTGTTCATGAAGGGTTCAGAGGCAAAACATCAACCCCATCAGCATTGTTCATCCCTGGTCACTGCTGCCTGGGAGTGCAAAGAAAGTCATTCGTGTAAATTAGTTTCAGCCAGAGAGTCTGAAAGCATTGTGGGTTGCTGGGCAATTATCTCTTTGCAAATGGCCTGTGTTACGGGGGCCATATTGCAGAAGATCTCTCACTTGTGCTAAGGTCTCTTGAAGCTGCCAAAATAAGAGATCAGCATCTTAAATGTCTTTAAAGCAGAACTACTAATATGGTAAGTTGGAGTGCTGGCAGGTATTGGCTGATATGTGTGCCAAAGTACAAGGGACTGAACTGCAGAGCGTGGAAGTGCAGGGGGATTAAATGCCAGAAATAGCAGTTTATGCTGAGGACTCTTAGGAGCTGTGAATGTCCATGAAAGCCCCTAGAGGAGACGTGAGTGCAGGGATGGCTTCCCACTTCCTCTGAGGACAACATAACCTACCAAAACACTTTTGAGAGATATGCAAAAGAGAATTCCCATTCCTCTTCTTGTACCCCACTCTTCTTTCCCTAGCTGTGTCCCCTCTTTGGGGTGCTACTGGGATCTCCTAGGGTTCAGGCTGGAATTACGTTATTTACATCCCTTCCTTCCTGCTGCCAGAGTACCAGCATATACAAATGTCCCCACAAAGTAGCAGGAATCGCTCCCTTGCTGTAGTGTGGGGAGTTTGATGCTGAGGACATGCCTCTGCTCCTTCCTTTCTCATGCACAGATTCTCCCTGTTCCTGAGACTAAGTTTAACCTGTGAGCAAGTGATGGACAGGCAGGCTGAGACCAACAGACAGATTACTGACCCTGCAGCAAACAGTGGAGCGGATGTTTCCCACCTGAGCTTGCAGAAGTCCTTTTGTATTTCCGCAGTGATTTAATGCTATGGGTTTCCTCCCACTCCTTTTTTCCCCCCTTGCTAGTCGGTGTGTAATAGCAGAAGGTTTCATTCATATTTGATTTTTTAACTATAACATGAAATCTGAATGCTGTGTATTTATGGCTGCAGCTGTTGCTCCTCTGAAAACATGCAGCAAAATGAAGGTTAACAAGTTTGGGCTCTCAGGAAAGCGCATAAAGCGGCACTGCAGAAGACTTTGTGTCATCACGCTGGAGTGAAGAACAGTTTTTTTTCTGAGGTTCTCCAGTCCAGGGTTATTTATCATCATCTGAAGCAAATACTTTTCTAATTGTATATCCTTGTTTGAAATTCTCGAAACCCCAAGTCAAATTATTTTCCCTTGTACAATATACACAGAAAGTACAGGATACAGAGCCTGAGGGGATGGTTTAATAGTTTAAGAATCAGGTTGGCACTAGCCAGCCTTGATGCAGCCATATGTTTAAATCCCAGGGGTGACTACTCACCAGGAGGCAGACAATGCTCCATACCATTTATTGTGTGTTCACTTAAAACCAGATGTCCCGATTACCGTGGCTGAAGAAAGAGATACTCTGCCTCTCTTCCAAAGAGCAAGGGTACGCTGTGCTGTTCAGTCCTCCCACACACACACACACATTTGGACTGTTTCTGTGTGCTTCCTTACTCCTGTGTGTGCACAGTCGGAAGTTTGAAGGCCTGGCTGGTTGACTTTAATGGAGATTTGCTTAAATAAGAATAGCTTTTGGCCTTTGTTTAAACAGTACTTTGGTCTGAAAAGTATCAAATATACTTGAGAATAGTGTACTTGGTATAGAAGGTCTTGTTAGAGCCTTAGGACTTGTGGCTGTGTCTCTCTAGGGTCACTGCACTCAGGTTTGGGCTCTGTGTGGCTCAAAGGAGTTGTGTCAACACAAGACGTGATGTTTCAGCTGTGCCTACGGGCTTTTCTGTGCCTGACTCAGTGCCTGGGAAAAGCAGAGCAGAGCCAAACTGGGACCTAGCATGAGTGTTGAGGGAGCTGGGCACCAGAGCAGACCAAAGCTCTGATCCAGCAGAACCATACGGATGGGATGGGATGGGAAAACTGTCTTAATGATGCAAATGGTGAAGCCATCAAGATTGATGGGGCTGGGCTGTGGGAGAGTTCAGACATATTTCTAGTAATCGCATCTTTCCTGTTGTGTGTTGTTTCTGTTTCTAAGACTCTAAAATAGACTGTGTAGGAAGTTGCAAGATTTGGACTCCTCTGCCCAGCTTTGCAGATTAAGGAGATAGAGCTGCTCTGAGAGGCAGCCAAACACAGCTCCAGTGCTCTTCTGAGAAACCTCTTAATGCATGAGGATCGCTTCTGCCTTGCAAATGCTCACGTCCCTCCCTCTCCCTATCACGTTCACACCGTAAGAAAATCGGGCAGGCTGTGTCTCCTGTATTAATGCCCCATTGCCTGCAGTTAATTAAACTCTGCATGATACTCAATGCAGCGTGTCAGTTTGGTTAACGCCTGTCAGCCAAAGTGGTAACTTACCCCCATTATCTGCTACTCTGAGTAAGAAGTCGTATTCTGTGTCTCTAATTCACTCCTCGCACTCCTCTCACCCAGCATTTGCTGCACACCCGTTTTTGCCATGCTGAATTTGGCACCCAGAAGGTGCTGTTCCATTTTTTTAGCATCTCCATAGAAACCACTTTGGAGTTGCAGAGTGCAGGGTTTGTGCAAATTTAAAAAGAAACTAATGTAATGGTTCAGCTCAATCAGGTTTCGAACAGCCAGTCACTTGGAAGGAGTGTGTGTTTCAATGATAAAGTTGGGAAGAAAAGCAGTGGAAGTTCTCAAAGGCAGAGATGCAACAATTTTCTGCTATATGAGCCCAGGATAAAGCTTTTATGATAGCACAAATTTTATCTGAAGATTGTTTGGAGGGCGACACAGACACTTTTTTTACCCTTCCACAGAAATCTAGGTAAATTTCTTGCCTAGGAGGATACCTGTTTATGTGCAAAGCTGCTTTTTTATGTGCAAGCTCACTTCTTCACCTTGTTAACACAACTGCCTCTCAGTTTGACCTCTCTTACAAGGTTTAAATGCATATAGATTAATGTAATTTCAATGTCTGGGCTAATGAAGTCCTGGGCCTCCGCTGCTTAATTTTCTAGTTTATGGATAGAGGTTCAGCACTGCTCAGTAGAAGCCAGGATTGGACCTAAGGCTGGTTTGCACCTGACTGATAGAAAAGTTAATTCTGGGTTGGGTAGCAGAGAGGCAGATGTGAACAGAGCATGCTTCTCTGTAGTAATTTGGGCTTCTCTGTCTCTAGCACAACCGCTTAAGGCAACTTTTAGATGGGGATGAACTCAGAAATAAAAAAAACATCATTAGACAGCAAAGGAGGAAACTTCTTGCTGTGCTCAGATGTCCAAGGGTCGCAGTGGTTTAGCCGCACCAGTCCAGGTCCACGGTCACCAAGGCAATAGCTCATTGCCATGGAAACACTCGCCACTTTCTCGAGCAAGAGCATTTGAGCAAGTCCTGATGTTTGGCAAATAATTGCTTGTGATCCACTGCGTATCCCATCCCTTGACACATTTGGGGACTAAGTAATAAAATAATTTGACAGCTTTCACCGTGATCTATCCATTTTGGAAGCCCATGAGGAGGATTTCCATCAGGGCAGAAACATTTGCGAGCTCAGTTGCTTTCTCAAGGGCTCACTGTTTGCACATGGTTGTTTTAGCTTTACTAGTTTACTAAAACCACTACACTGGAGATTGCATCTAGATGCTCTTTCACTCCCACTCTCTACAAATAAAACTTTGTGTTGCCTGTTTCGTGTGAGAACTGACATAGCTGTTTGGAGGATATGGATCAGTTTGGCTTATTCTTGGGGTTGCCTCTTCAGCAGGGGGTGGTTGGCCCTGCTCCCAGAGCAGGGAGCTGGATCAAAGCCCTGGTGCGGCTGGCGTAGCCATGAGGTTTGATTAGAGCAGGCAGTTGGAGCAGCCCTTTCTGCGTGCCTGTTCCTCGTGGCTCTTGCTGCAGGCGAAGCATCACTTCTGCTAGTCAGAGCCAGGGCAGGGATGTGAAGAGCTGCCAGGAGGAAGACTCAAATGTGACATGGAGGAAGGTTGCAAATGAAATCCTTTGTTTTGTTTTGTTTTCTTTGTCTGAGCTGTCACTGTCTGACAGATTTTCCCCAGGTGAATGCATGACGTGGGCAGCGGGTTGGCAGAGCCATGCAATTCAGTCAGGCTGCAGAGCGGCTGGGCGCTGCCCCAGTGCCGTCATGGGGGAGCAGGTAGTGGAGAGAGCCAGAGCTCACCTCCTCTGCCTGGAGGGTTTCTCCTGACATGGTTCCTGCACATGGTGTGGGATCAGGTTGGGGGCATCATGGCAAGGCAGCACAGAGGATAGCGTGACCTGCACAAGGGCCGGGCACAGCCTGGCATCATGTAGGAGGAGGAGGGAAAAGGGCTTACCTGGCCCTTCAACCGAACCAGGCATCTTCTGCAGAGAAATTGCTGCAAGATGATAAATCCGGAGGAGTGTGCTGCCTCTTTTACCTTTGCTTTTCTCTGCCTCACAGCTCGCCTTGAACTGACAGCAGCGCATAATTGCATCGCTTTGGTGTTCATGGCATCAGCGCTGATGATTTGAGAGGTGTTATTATTGTTGCCGTTAGCAGTGTAATTAGTGTTAGCGTAACAGTCCCCTTTGCCCAACGCACCAAGGCTGAACTAACAACCTCCAAAACCAAATACATTCACTCCACCAGCTTGGGGAGAGAGTCTCTACTCTCAGGTGTTCAGCAGTCCTACATCTTCTGCAGCTTGGCACTGCAGCCTCGTTGTAGTAGTGAATTACAATAATTTTAATTAGTACTACTGTTATTAGGGCTAACATAATTGAATTTCATTATTTTAGCAGTGATTTTATTTCAGTATATAAAATCAGAATGACTAAACTTTTTTTTCTGAATCATTTTGTTCCCATAACAATAGAAACATACTGCAAATTCAGGGCATGCTTGGGGGTGAGGCATATTTCGTGTAAAAGGAATGAGAAAAATACAATGGAAAGTCACCTCCTCGTTTTTAAGTCCTGTTTTCCAAATTTTTGTGTTCTTCCCTCAATATTAGAAATAAATATTACAAGAGAAACACGTTGCAAAGACAGCACAGTTATTTTCTGTGAATTTTGTTCCTTAGTCATCTGAATATTGGTGGTGGTTTAATATAATTTCATTTCATTGGGGTTTTTTGTCAATAAGGTGTAAATGTGGAAGCACTGGGCCATCTCCAAACTCAGTGGTGGTTCCACTGAAATCGAGGAATTCTGCCAGGTGAAAATCCAATAGCTGTCTGTAAGATACAAACAGCTGATGTGAGGAGGAACAAGAGTTGCTGAGCTCTCCTGCTGGTTTGTGCTTACATTCAGTAATTCCAAGCTTTCGCTTTGTGCAATGTCCAAGTGATGCAACTATGCTGAAGGGCAGCTCTGTCTTGTAGTTCCTTTCTGACCTCTTTTGTCCTTTCTTACCTTAGCAAAACAAATTGCTGTTGTCTCAGGGAGCAAGAAGGATGACGGTGATTGTAGTTGTTTGAATTTCTGAGTTTGAATGCACACATTGTGCACACTCAAAAGCTAAAATGGGGCAATGTGCTCCCGGGAGCAGCTCATTCCCTTGTCTCCAGCAGAAATGGTGTGTTGTGTTGCTCACCACTGTCCACCTGCTCTGATGCAGGCTGTTATAAAAGACACACCTGAAAGATCAGTACCCAGAAGCCTTCCTTGCAAGTCGTAATAGCACATGCTGCAGGCTGCTGGCAAACACAGACTCGGGTTTTGTACCTTTTTGTCTTTGCTTTTTCTTTTTTATCATTGTGGATGGTTTTAATTGCCACTTCAGTCTGATGCTCATGGCTATGAAGAACGTATCAATAATTCACTTGCAAGAACAGCGTGGCAGCTCTAAAGTTCCCATCTGCCTCCTTTGGCTGCAGGCTAGAGCACCCTGGGCTGTTCGCAGCATTGTGTTCTCAGGGACAAAAATAAGCTTGTAACAATTGCTTGGGTTGCTTTAGGTTTGCTAGAGGGAAGGAAAGGTGGATTTCCCTTGAATTTGTTCTCCTGGCTCCTAGCCTATCTTTGATGCAGAGCAGAGAGGAGTTGTTGCCTGTATTACAGATGTGGATTTCAGATAATCATTTCCATGCTGATGAAGCTTTTGAATCTTAAGCTCTTCATGAATGTTTCTGGAAGCTGCAGAGAAACTTTATCAAAACTGAGTCTGTACCAAGTACGATCCTGTCTTGGAGGACAAAAGGCCTGGAGGTTCGCCCTGCTGTGTTGTCCTCACAGGATGTCCCTGAGCTCCATCAGCTTATGAAAAAAGTGGTAAGATGTAGCTACCCACCCTAGCAGTGGCTTGGATCCTAAGAACCCAAGGGATCTTTTCGGTGGAGTGTCAGAAAAATTGCAGTAGATAGAGCTCAACAAACCTAGTCCATCCTCTTGCTCTAAGACAGGATCAACTCTTCCTATATCAGGGTTGTAAGTGGTTTCATATTTTTTAAGACAACCCCAGGAGGTGAACATGTTTGGTTAATGAAAGTCTCTGCACATCCCAAAGAGAAGCCCATAAAGAACTGCCTGTACCCCGCTATTCTGCAAGATACACCACCAAATTTTCTCCTGATGTCCACCCAACATTTTTGTTTTCTTCTTCTACCCCAAGATCCTTGAACCTCAGTAAAGCTCTCCTAATCTTCTTCCATCTTTCCTTCTTCCACTTAGCACTCAGAGGTCAATTACAGCAGATTGCTCAAATTTTTCTGAAAAATTATCCTCTCCTTCAACTTATTTCCACATCAGGCCACTTCAGCTTCCTGTCCTTGGGCTTAAAAGATGACTAAGTCAAGGTCTTTGTCAGATATAGACTAAACATATTCCCCATCTTGTTCTTCCCATCAGCAGTCCTCTATCATGTTTTCTTGATGTGCCTCATCTCCTAATACCAGTACACAACCCGCAAATCACGAATGTGCATTTTTCAAAGGGACCCTCCATAAAGGTCTATTAACAAGGGATGAGTAACGGTTTGACAAAATAGATTTAAGTGGCCCCTTCTGAATCATCTTGGCAGTAATAGAGAGAGTGTGTCCATTTTTTGATTAAATATTTCCAGTGCCATTAGCTTGGGTGAAGCAAACAACTTCTATTGAGTTTGCCTGCTAATGACAACCCAAAGGCCTTTGATCTCTCTGTTATCAGCGAGCAAGCCTGTTGCTTGGATGTGGATAAAGATCATATAATCACTGCTAAAGGTGCCTCTTGCAGTACAGTCAAAGAGTTTGGAAACAGTTCTTTATTCTCTTGATGTTCAGGCTCCCGCCACCTTTAATGGACGTGGTCAGAGTTGCCTGTGATGGGCATCCTGTAATTTCTGTGCACAGTCAGAAATATGCAGTTGTAGTTTGGCTGCAAGATTTTAGCCAAAAAAAAAATCAACAATTAACCTTTGTTTCTTGTGCAGACTCCTTGAAGCAGGGCCTCTGTGTTCATTTTTGTCTGAAAGGGGCTGTAGCATATTTCCATGTTCTTTGTGTCCATCCTTTTATAGCAAGTCTCACAATATTGTATGCATTTTCTTAAATTCTCCAGCTTTTGAAATCTTGTGACTCAGTTTACATCTAAAAGGAAAAGGTAGACACTAGTTCTTCTTTCTAGTTCATGGTATGGAATACAAGATATTTTCAGCCTAAATATAAAAAAAAAGAAAAAATAAATCAGTGTGAATGATGGATTATTTTTTTTTAAATGCATGCTTTGTGATTAGCCAGTAAAGCAAAGCTGATTTCAGGCATTAGGCTGATGATTTTTGACCATTTGTTGTTGACTTCAGCACAGATAGTGGTCAAGAACAAAAAGTTTTGCAATGGGCAAGAATTGTGTGAATATACTTCCTTGTGTGAGTGTAGTTTTTTTATGGTGAGGGATAAGCTAAATATATTGGATGAGAGTCAACACAGGCCTTGCTAAGAGATGTCACGCCTCACAGATCTGCTCGTTCTTTGAAGGACTCCACCAGCATATGGATGGGAATGATTCAGTCTGTATAATTTCCTTGGATTTTTGCCAGAGGCTCTTAAAGGAACTAAGCCCATGTGGGTTGGGATGGCAGTCTGCTCATAGAGAGAAGCCTGCTCATATTTAACAGCTGCTTAAGAGAAGAGGGAAGGGGTACAAGTAACAGGTCCATTTCTGAAACACTGGGAAGTTGCCAGAGGCAAATCCTGATGCGCTGTGGGACACATGCTGTCCTGCGTACTCCCGAATCATGCTCCAGTCACAACACTGCTGAGGGTGAAGGGGTGATCGTAGCTTCCCTTGGCACCAAGCTCAGTCTGAACAGGCACTTCCTCGCTTGCACCCAGCACCGGAGGAATGATTAGGCATTCGCTGTCCTCAGTTCAGCCATTTTTCTGTTTTTTTCTTCTTTTTCAATGAAACTAATCAGTGTATTAGTACTGAAAGAGATGACCAGTTCGCAGAGTCCACACTGGAGCATCTCTCCCTAGGTGAGTTATTACAGTGCTCTTGGTGTATTGCTGGAGGCAGTCATTCTTGGTTGTTATCTGGAGAGTTGGCTCCTTCCTCCTGTGACTTCTTGTTTAATAACTAAACCTGAGCACTTCTGGCCTTGTTTTGGGGGATGAGGGGTATTTTATAGTGTTTGGGAGTGGGTTTTTTCATTTTAAGGCTTATTTTTTCAGCCATCTGTCAGACTAAGTGATCTTCCATCAAGATATAATCCAGCTGATTGGCCTACTTTTCAAGAATAGTAGCTTTAGTTTTGTACGGTACTGCTGATAGCATTTCAGATTGCCCGGGTCCTTTCCTCCTGAGGGTGGAAAAGACAGCAATTGATCTAATCCAGCTTGGCATTTATGCCACTTGAAATGAAATTGCATTTTGCTGAATGAAACTGAGAAATGGGAAAGTAATACTGCAAATATGTTGTGCCATGTGGGACCGTCTGCCTGGGAAGCTTCCTATGGAAGCTACAGGGGAGTTGATTATCCCAGAGAACAAACTCTGTGATCTGTAGCTCTTGTTGCAAGAGATCAAAGTGTGGCAGCCAAGGCTTCTTCTGTAGAAAAGACTCCCAGCCAGGAGTCAATACCAAGTGAACTTGAAGGATTCGCACAAAAATCCCAGAGAGCATGTATATATAACTTGGGTATATGGTCAATGCTGGATAACATTAACTCTAATGGCATTTTTTTAATGCCAGAGTACATCACGCTTGTATGCAGCTTGCTCCATTCCTCCACTGATGCCCTAGTTGCAGCTCCAGAAAGGAGCAGCACGTTTTGCATTTGGCTGGCCATATGCAGTTGGGTAAGTAATTATTAACAGTGACTTTCATGCCACAGAGCAGAGAGGTAAAAGCAATTCCATGGAGCATTAGGAGATCAAGTAGGTCAATTGAAAGGAGGAAAAATTACCATCGGCTATCTTCAATTAAACTGTTATCGCTCCACATGAAGGATCCCATTTAGAGGAAGGCATAAAACCTGAGAATAGAGGTGCCTGAGAGAATAAATTCTCCATTTTTAATTCCAAAGCCAGAGAGTGAACATTCATCAGTAGGCATGAGGAGGAGATCTCTCTCTCCTTCTGTTTCCAGCCTACTTTTAAGTAGAGCCCATTTGGAAATCTCTCAGCAAAACATTTTTTTCATCAGAAAGCACAAACTCATCAAAGTCACAGCTTTTAGTAAAGACATTAATGACAGCTAAACCCTTCCGGAGAAGGGCTTTTGGTTCTGAGAGGTTGTGATGTCTGGCTGTCAAAAGCAGGGCAGAAGGCACCTCAGAATAGCAAACATCTTGGTGACCAAGGCACTCTTCTAGGAGCTGGGGCATCCTGGTTCAAGTACCTGGTCCCTTTCCAAGGCCAGAGAGCATAAATAACTTTCAGCTGCACTCATGTGCATGGGAAAGCACCAACCAAACCATTTTTCCTAGTAAGAGTAGTTATATCATATGAGGCAAGGCAATTTCTGTGGCTTGAACCATGGTCTAGATTGACTAAACTGGTCTGAAGTTGATTTTAAGACATTAAGAGTCCTATGTTGTAGTAAATAAACTACATCAAAATGGTTTACAAAGGAAATATTTTCAAATGCAGAAATTGAAAGGCCCATTTGCATTTTTTTTTTTTTTTTTTAGGGGCAGGGAATGCAGAGGAGGAAAGAAGCCAGGTCTTAAATTGCTTGGGGTTTTTCTTTTGGTTGGTTTGGTTGGTTGTTTACTTACCTTAGAAATATCAGAATTATTCAATTTGGTCTTTGACAAGCAAAAAACGGGGAGAAAAATAAAGGTCAAAATGTAGCCTTCGCATTTGCTGGCAGTCTTCTGAGATGTCACTTACATTCCCTGACAGCACTCTGCTTCAGCTGCGAGCTTCCGGCTCTTTAAACTCTCTCAAAGAGGACCTTTTCCCAAATTGCTTCAGAGGCATTAGAATGAAATAGCTGTAGATAAACAAGCATACAGCTTGCAGAGTGTAGGGCAACCTTGTCTCTTCTGCATATAATTGCTGCAGTATTGAGTCGCTGCTTGTGAGGTGTCGCAGCTTCCCTCCTTCACCCATTTCTGGACCAGGGGATGTTTGTGTTGATTATTACAGTTGAGCCACACTACACACTTATGTTTCATTACTGGTGTGTGAAACGTGTTCCACATCCCAGCTCAGCCAGTGCTGCCTTTTGACAGAGCCCGCAGGCACTCCCAAAGCACATGGGCCTAAACACTCTTGCTGTTATTCAGGTGTGAAATTCTCAGTCTGCCTGTAGTGTCTTGAGCTGCTCGTTTGCTGGGATTTCAGGCATGCATCATTATTTTCAGTAAGGCGGTCACCAGTGCTCAGCCTCTGCACAGGCTGGGTGAAAGCTTGGGGAGGGACACACAGGCCCCTCTAACTGCTTCGTTTCTGCATCCCAGTGTAAATCTGCAGCGATATTCAGGCTGTTCTTGTCCCAGACGTGTGGAATGGGGGTGTTTGGGGGAGGCAGGACAGAGTTCCTCTGCCAGGGTGATAAATACCTGCTGTGACTGAGGGAAGAAACCAGATGCTGGCACGTAGAGCATCCGCTGTCATGCTGGATAGCTGATTACATTGTTCTGGACAGAATAAATAATTAATAGCCTCCGGGGTGCTCGAGGTGACAGATTCTCCTATACGCTCCATTAAGCATTTAAGAAACTTCAGCTTGGGCCTGTCCCATGCTGTGTCTGGTTGCTGGGCTGACTTCAGAGGGGTCTGAGCTTGTGCCCAGGAGGGCAAATGCTGCTGATGTCTTCATGTCCTTTGGCCAGAATTTGCTCCATAGCAAAATGCGTGTGGTGTGACAGTTATAGCTCCTGGTCCAAGAGCAGAACCTACCTGAGGAGACTAGGGCTCCTTTCTAGTTGAATTTACTGTAGGAAAAGGGTTTGGGCAAGAAATTGGTGTTTGGTTTAATTTTTCAAAGGAATAAGTGTGCAAGAAACACAGCTGAGGGTTTCAAATACAAAGTTGGAGCTTGTAAGAGTGCAAGGATTTGGGGATCACTCGCCTGTGGATGGAGGTGAGCTGTGGCGCATGAGGAGGAGAGGACCACTGGGTGCTGTGAGGACTGGGATAAATCAGCCACCTCCAGGGAGAGGAAGGAAAGGAGACAGGCTGTGGGTTAGAGATCCCTGCACTTTCTCAATGGGTTAAACCCAGCCTCCAACAGTCCCATGCAATGTTTTATCTAACCCTTCATCCTACATTCAGAAGGCACACGGGTCCAAGGTTGCAGAGTGATGCTCGCTGCCTAGCGCAGTGGGAGTCTGCTTGTAATATTAGTATTATACACACATTCTGTACATGTTCTAGTTTTTTACAAAAAGTTAGAGGAATGTTTTGTAATTTTGAGCTCTCTTTAGCAATTTCATTGATTTGCTCCCCTCCTGTGGTGCTAGTGCTTCAAACTCATTTAAGCTATTTTCCACAATTTTTGAACAATATTTCTTATTAAAAAAGTCTAATCCTTCCCAAACGATAGCTTTAATCTGTCCCAGAAAACTGGCTTTCATCTCGCGATTGCTTTCACAGTGGCACATAAACCGTACAAATGTAATATGGAGCCCAGTAATCCATCACTTAAACAGATTAGTTATGTAGGAGGCTGTATGGCTCAGTGAGTAAAGCAAGCAGGCTTTACTCTCCCTCCATAGAGGAAAAGCCAGCTCAAGTATAGCTCTGTGCTCTGCAGTCGGTGTGCACTGGAGATGCAAAGGGCTTCCTTCTGCCTTGCAGAGCTCACGGCAGGGATGGACCCAAGAGGGTGGCTGGTTGCAGTGTCTTGGTTCTCCTCAGATGAGTGAGCACAGATGTCCATCACGACCTGAAAAGCTGAAGCGTGAGGCTCAGCTGCCAAGAGGCACGGTCTCCCCCCTCCACTGTGAGAGGAGGAGAATTGCACTGCCGTTGGTATCCCTTTGCATGGTTTTTTGGGACTGTTGCCTTTTTGCAGCTGGTGACACCATGACCAAGGCTGCAGGTGTCCTGGTATCACCTGTGTATCTGTGCAGCATGCAGACACCACTTGGAAAAGTCTTCAGTGGAAAAGTAGAAATTCTTGAGTTCCCATCCTGACCCTGCCTATGGCTCACTGTGTGAGGTGGATCTTAAAATCCCCATAATCAGGTTTCCTTTCACCAGGGTTCAGCAGAGCCTTTGCACCCCGTTACCATAGATCAGGCAGAGCCGCAGCTGACACCACTGCCTGGCCTCTGGAAGGCAGGAGCTTGTTTTTGGAAGGAGGAGCAGGCTGTGCAGAAGTGACGGAGGGGGATAAGTCCTTGAAGCTAGACCCATTCCTTCTGGGTGTTGTTCTGTGCATCGCTGTTACTGGATCTCCGCTAAGAAGTATCAGGAGCAGTCTCTCCTATAGTCCTTGGCCACAGCTCACAAATGCCTTTGCAACCTATGAACATACTAAAAAGTAAAGTTGCTTAGTGCTGGGTGGGTTATCCACTATTGCACTAATTGCTATGGTTTGGGTTTATTAATCTAAAAAGTTGTGTGGTTTGGATTTCCCTTCCCTCTTCTACCTCATTGTAATTAGCCTGAATGCCTTCTCCCCTGCTCCCTGCCACTCTTGTGCATTCCCTTTGGTTTTTAATTCTGTGAAATGGGGATGATGCTAGAGACTGCAGACAGGTGAAATCTGTTGCAATGGAATAACTGGTAATTGGAAAATTACAGTCTCTCAAAAATGGGTTGAAGAGAGAAAATACAGAGTGTCCGGAAGCAAAGCACAAATTGACAGTTCATTATATCTCCTCTTCCTGGTCAGAGTGTCTGCAGACTGAACTTAAAAATATAAAGCAGAAAAGCCAACATAAACAAGTGCTCAGAATCCCATTGACAGCTTTAGGCCCAGGACTAGAGAAAAAACAACACAAGTGCAAAGGATGTTTATGAGACTAAATGTTCTGGATTTGTTTACCACTCCTCTGTGTCTCTGCCAGCCTCAGCTCTCCTTGTTCAGGAGGAGTCGAACGGCTGCTTTGGTCTTGGGGGGGGATTTCTGAAGCAAAGCACATCTTTTACTCTGGAAACTTCCTTCCCTGTTCATTCAGTAGGAGGCACCAGGTGTCTAACAGCCCTTTTCTTCAGGGTGATGCAGGTATGATTATTTCTACTCAGTATCAGAGCAAAAAGGTGCCCCAGCCAAGGCATGGTGCCATCCTGCTAGTGATTGAACCTAAGCTATGTAAAATAGGTGGTTGTGGATGCAGCAATCAAGAGACAAGGTAGGAGATAGGCGAGCGGAAAAAGAGAGGCACAAAGTCATAGTGACTTGCTTGAAGAAATGCACAAATTGAATCTAAGGCTGCAAACTCCTACTCCTGTTCTTCATCCTCTGCTTGTAAGGGCCATCAATAATTTGACCATTATGGGTTTCTCTTTTACTGAATTTCTCCCAATTCCAGGAAGGCTTTGGGGTTCTGCTGCGTCCTGCTAAAACCAGAAGTATCAGCTTCTCAGAAGGAGACTAGTCTTCCAAGGTTTTCAGACCCAAACTATTTAGAAAAGGATTTTTTTGTCTGTTTATCTGAACTCAGAATGAACTGCTGAAACGTTTGAGGTTCGTCCCTAATAAAAACATGGTTTTGAGTCACTGAAATATTCTGCAGCATAATATGGCCTTCAAAGTGAGCAGAGGTGGTTGTGCTTTCCTGGGACATGTTTTGCCTGGAGTCAAGGCTAATTGTTACTTTAAACTCATATTCAAGGATGCTGAAATCTTACAAATTGATCCCATACAGTTTCTGCCCTTCTCTTGAATGGTGGGAAACTTACTCCTGCAGCCAAAGTATGAGGATTCATTTGAATCTGAAATCTATAAAATCTGTACTTGGATCTGAACCGTTTTTTGAATGTTGCCTGGGAGTGGGTTAAACCACTCTCTGTGCTCGTTTTTGCTGACTGTCTCCAGCACGGCAGTTCCCATTCCAGCCTCCACATCTGGCACTGTGGACCCTCATACCAGCAGGACAGCATTGCCCACCATCTCGCACATTGCATCCTTTGTGGGGATTCCTCGGCATTTCGTGGCCTCGTGCAGGAGATGTCCAAAGCTGATGAGGGGTCACGCTCTCTCACTGACACTTGAAAAAGGAAGTTTTCACTCGTACAGGTTGGAGTCCTATGGTGGGGAAGTAGTTTCCTTCTGTCAGAGTTCTTAAGGCATACAAAGTATTTGGCAAAAAGCAAAAAATACCACTTTAGAACTACCCTGTTGGAAGTGCATTGTTTTGATGCCAACCTTTGTTTGTTAACTATTCCTTGCTAGAAAGGAAGTTGCATTTTGTGACACAACCACATCTCAGGCAAAAAGCCTGAAATTTCATTTTCTGAGAAGGTCAAAGCAAGACATTGCAGCAATTTTAAAGCTTTGTTGCAACTTCATTTTCTTCCAGCCAGGAAGTTTGACAAAAATAATCCTTGCCATGAAAAGTTTTGTTTTCAGCAAATCATTTTGTTTTTTACCAGAGAAAAATGCTCCTGGAAAAATTCCTGCTCTGGGGTTGGCTTAAATTTGAACAAAACAACAGTGTCTCCTAGTGGCTGACTCTAGGGGAATGGCCAAATCCATCTTGGCTTTCAAATGTCTTTTCCTTGACCCTCCTCCTAGATCTTGCTCCTCAGAGAGTGAGAGAAGTGGGAAATGAATAGTTCTCTAAGCAACAAACCATTTCATAAGCCATAAAAATATCTATGGCAGGCTGTTTTCTAGGCTCCAGTTGGTGTTGAAAGAAGGTAATTACATTTGAAGGCTGTATCACTGAATGCTTGGCTCATCTGCTGTTAGCTTCCACTCTAATAATACAAAAGCTCACATCAGCAGCTTAGCCAGCATGCAGGGCTATCCATCCTTGTCTTTGCCCAGTGGGTCCTGCCTCCATGTCACTGCAGGATTGCGCTCCAAATGTCTCGCGTTACAGCAGTCCTTGTCATTGAATTAGCTCTGCCTCACACCAAATATGATCACTAAAGGATAATGAAGATCTCTTGTCTGAAGCAGGATTGGCTTTACAGTGTCTGCCTGCTGTCTGTCAACCTTGCCCAGGTGTCCCCCATCATACTGATCTGCTGGATCAGCTCCTCATCACAGCTATTGATGATCTCATCTGGGCCACCTCCTTGTCCTCTCCTTTCCCTCGTGCCCTCTCTCCCCTCCCCTGAGAGATGGCTGCAGATTTCCTCCTGCACCCTCTGAACTCATATATGAAGCAAAAGTCATAGCGCTGGAGAGTAAGCAATAAAGGCACCAAATTGTCAAAGGAAATTGGCAAATCAATTCAAGAAATAATACCGGCAGGTTAACTGGTTGCAATGCCATGTGCTCAACAGGCCACAAAAGAATCTTGACATTGGCTTAGAAAACATGGGATTTTAGAGAATAGCAACTTACAAATTCTTTTTATTTGCCTGAGGGTGTTTTTAAGTTTGTTCGGCTTAGGCTTTTCGGGTTGGACACTGACTTTTTTGGTAATGAGTCCTGAGATTGTCTTGTCATACTCGCATAACTCCAGGATTAGGGATTTTGAAATGATCACCACCTATCCCAATTTTCATGATAAAACTATGACTCTTGGCAGCACCTCTGGCAGCAGTGAGGTGAACTTGGAGAACACTGAACTGAGTTTGACTTTAGCGGATGAGACTGCTGCTATATTGCAGACTACAAGGTACTGTAGGTAGCAATGGGCAGGTTCTCAATGTTTCCCAGAAGAAAGTGCTATAGAACAACGCTGTCCCTTCAAAACTGCCCAAGCTGCAGCTTCCTTGCTGATGATTGTGTCATTAATTTCCCAGCCACAACACACTAACAAGCTATCCTTGGCCTGCCGTGAACACCCTGTCCCAAGGCGCCCTTAGTCTGCTGCCTGGAGGGATGCAAGAATTTAGCAAGTTATTTTGCTTCTTGTTAAGAATGCCCTTGTATAACTCTGGCTGAGGGGAGACTGAACGTGCCAGCCATGCACTGCTCCTGACAAATAGCTCAAGGACTATTTGGTGTCCCGTCACCACTGTGGCTTACAGCCGGATAGGCGCCTGGGAGCCCGCAGAGCTATTTCAGGCTCGGTCTCTGTTGGGAAGCTGGTTAGATGCCATCCTAGAGCAGCCCTTTTCTTCAGCTGTGTTTTCATTGCAAAAGGAAGACCTCTGCCCAGGTGTTTTGGCATCATCGGGGTGGGGAATAGCACGGGCGAGCGCTGATTGATGTTAGGGAGGGAATTGCCATCCCTGCAGCGAAGAAGGTGTGAGGAGCACAGCCTGGTGAACATGCTGTTCAGGTGCACTGTGCAGCCATCTGGGCCACCCCTTGCTAGAGACTGAAGAACTGAAAATTGCACAGTCCTTCCCCTGGTGTCCCTTAGTAATTAGTGTATATGGATTATAATCATGAGGTCTGAGGCTCTTAGTGCTCTTTCTCCTGGATAAATGGTTGAGCAAAAGACAGTCTATTGCATAAAGTAATTTAGCCTATGAATGATGGTTCATTAGCAGCCCACAGACTGTCGCTGCCTATAGGAGGGGATGTGTGGGCTTTTCCTGCATTTGAGTTAACTCTTTCACTCTCTCCTTCAATTGCCAAGGATTCAGTTTGCAAAGTGTGGAGTTAAATGTGGCTGCCACAGTATTACAATGGTCTTCTCCCTTCAGAGCCTCGAATAATGCAACAACATCTCCAAGAAACTGCCAACTTTTAATGTAGTGTCTAATGATGGATGGGGAATAAAGGAAGCTATTATCAGTCAGGAGATGAGTCAGATATGAAAATAACACCTTTTTCTAGACAATATTATTACACTGAGGAAATGAAAAAGACTCATTTTCTTTTGCAAAGAAACAGGCCTTGAGCGTTAGAAATGCGCATTGCAGAGCCTGGTGCTGTTTGAAGGAGTAGCTCCAGCAAGTGAGTGAACCCCATCCCGCCTTTTGCATCTGTCCCTGCTGTGCCACATTTTGGAGCCTGGGACCTGGGCAGGCATCGCTGTGCTTCCCAGGAAAGGAACATCTAAGGCTGTGTCTGAAAAGCAAGATTGTAGCCCAAGGTAATTTGGTGCTGGTGATAGAGGAGGGGAATGGAAAAATCAGTTCTTGGATTTAAGCTGCATGCAGTCTTGTACACTCAGAGAAACTCACACTAATCCTGGAGGGAATCCTGACACTCAGGGCCACACTCCTGTCATTTTAACAAAATCTGCTGTACATGACTAAGCAGGACTTCAGAAGGAAAAATCATCTTGGGCTTTAGGGGGACAATTTCCAAAGGGAGATAAATATCTCAAGGGAGATAAAACTATTGATCCTACTGACTTTCACTGGTATTTGTTTTCCTAATTCTTTTAAGAGATGTCTGCAAGAAAAGTGCTTTTTTTGTATATGAATAGAGCCATGCTGTATTGACAGTGGTCCTGCCTTGGATATAGCAGTATCCATAAAGCTCTGCTGGGGTTAGCGCAATAAAAACAGCCTGACCAATGCAAGTCCAAACAGAAGCTTTACAAACCATACTAGCCATTCACCTGGATAATTGTATCTTGCAACAGTGAACAAGCCATCTCCTTCGCATAGCTTTAGGTTTTTGGGCCCATGTATTGGGCACAATTGTTCTGCAACTGCTCCAGAAATGGGCTGGGATTCTGTGTTTCCAGTAAGACTCACAGGGACTGTCCATGATCCTTGTCTGCTGTTCCCCTCAGGTACCTATCTGTCTCCATGGCTCTCTGGAAGGAATACAGGAAGATGTAGTGTTTGTACATCATTAGCATGAATCCCAAAGCGGGAGGAACATACCAGCCTTTAGCCATTTCTTCTGTGTATCTGTTTGACCATGTTGCTTTTTTGCCCCATAGCCAGATGAGTTGACCAACGCCTTGGAGATCAGTAACATCGTCTTCACAAGCATGTTTGCCCTGGAGATGCTCCTGAAACTCCTTGCCTTTGGCCTCTTCGGCTACATCAAGAACCCGTACAACATCTTTGATGGGATCATAGTTGTGATCAGGTCAATGCCAGTTCTTTCTCCACTGTGGCTTTTCTGCCAAAGGCTCAGACCAGTTGGGGAGTGGGATGGGGAATAGGAATGACGTGGCCTGTGTTAATCCAGGGCTCACTGGCTATGATGTGCTATAATTATGCTGGCCTTTTAGGTTCCTGGCATTAGAACGGCTGTCCAAAGTAAATGGACCTGGCAGATGGAGAACAAAGTCTATTTACGCCACACATCTGGCACTGTGGTCAATTTTCCACTGAAGTGCAGAATGGCTGGTCCTGGGAAAGGAGTACTGTGAGTGTCCATATCCCAGCACCATGCCCTCCCTTTCCCAAATTAACACATAGGCCAGAATAGGGCAAGCAGGAGGGTAAGAGAGGGCATTGTTCTGCTGTTCTCTCCCAGGGAAACAGAATCCCAGCCTAAACTGGGGGATGTCACAGCATGCATGAGAAGCTTGTGCAGCACCTCTCTGTGCTGGGATTCTTTCTAGCAGTGCTGTTCACCCCTCAATCAGTAATTTGGGGCAGAGAAGTCAAGGGAGACACAGCAGGTGTAAACCAGGATAGTGCTCTTGGCTTCAGTTGGCCCATCCCTTTGATTCAGGGAAGTGAGGAGCAACAGAGGCCCAGAACAAAGGCCAGTCTGTGGCCTGATCAAACCAACCCACCCCAACAAATGTAAATCCCTCCGGATATTAGCTTGGTACAAAATTGTGATCCACAATTTGTGGCTAGGCTTGTGACTGACTAGTGATGCAGGCTAGCAGGAGACATGCTGTGTTGTGGAGAGCCACAGAAAGCAAGGGAATTAAAGAATCAAGAAACCAGCTATAAAGAATATAGGTTGTGCATGAGCAGGTGTATCTGCACAACTGGGAAGTGAAAGTGTTTTTCAGAAGCAAGGAAGTAGTGGGGAAATAAACTATCCCTTTAGGGCTTAAATGGTGTGATATCCTGTAAGAAAGCAGCCTGCTCAGGGCTTTCACAGTACGGTACTGCTGTTTATAGTTCTTCTCCTGGTGTTCCTGCAGTGTCTGGGAGATCATCGGCCAGTCAGATGGAGGCCTCTCTGTGCTACGAACTTTTCGGCTGCTCCGGGTGCTGAAACTGGTGCGTTTTATGCCGGCCCTCCGTCGCCAGCTGGTGGTCCTGATGAAGACAATGGACAACGTAGCCACCTTCTGCATGTTGCTCATGCTCTTCATCTTTATCTTCAGGTATCAGAGGCTGCAGCTCTTCTTCGATTAATTGTTCGGCTTGCTTAAGTAATATGTAAGTTAGAATAACGATACACTGCATTTGCTAGGCTGCCTACATGATAGAAGCGCTCACAATAGACTGACAAGCAGACGTTCAACAGACTATTTACCTCTTTTCAGTCTTAGTTTTTCATGCAGTACTGTAATTCTGTAGATGAATGAAGTACACAAATAGGCAACAATTGCTCTGGAGTTCCTGGGAGGCTTGTTTAGCTCTATGTCAGGAAGCTGTCAGTAACTGGACTCTACCAGTGTTATATTTGAGACAGAGGTTGTACAGACTCCAAGACTTCTGTCTGTTTGACCCTATAATGCTCCTCAGGATTCTGTTCTTGGAAACCAGTTAGATTAGGGAGCTGGCAATGTGGTTTGTCATTTTCTAGGCAAAGGAGATCCCTGATTTGGCTTCAGTGTAGACAATTGTAATGAAATGTGACACAGAAGAACCAAATGGCAGGGTTTGATCAGTGATTATGTCAGTGGTGGAGCAGAGCCCTTCTTCCTGGGAGATACCACTGGCACACAAAACACTGGGCAGGGCGGGGGGTAAGTGTCCGAAAAATCACTGCAATCCTCCCTACACCCATATTTCACAGCATAATGTGTTTCTTCCATCTCCGTTTTTTCCTACTCTAGCATTCTTGGCATGCATCTTTTTGGATGCAAGTTCAGCCTGAAAACTGATACAGGAGACACAGTTCCAGATAGAAAGAATTTTGATTCCTTACTTTGGGCCATTGTGACCGTATTTCAGGTAAGCTCTGGATCCTTTGGGAAGATTTAATGTAGAGCACCTGGACAAGTTATTTCACTTTAAAAAAACCCACTATTCCAGTAGGTGTCAAATTTGAACTGAAATGGCACTGTAGAGCTATTAAGGCAAAGTGATTGTGTTTCTGAGTTAGCTGGCCTCTGTAAGCCCTGATAGAGAAGCAATCTACTAAAAGTCATCACTGTGCATATCTGTTGTCAGTAAAAGTCTAAGAAGGTCTGGAAATCCACCCTTATTTTCCATTCATATAGTCGGTAAGATCAGACCCACAGTCTACTATTCTGTAGATCTCTGTCTCCTTACCTGTCTTCACTTCCCCAAAAATGCACTTTGCAAACAATTTCATTTAACCGGGAGTGACAAATACTGTCACAAATCAGAGCTGGAGTTGCTGGCTGTATATGCTGAGAAAGTCTTCATATAAAAGTTGTGTTTCCTCTGCAGACAAGATCTGGTGTGTGCTTGAAGCTACACAATGGAGCAATAAGGTGCTGTTTCCAGGACATTCTAAATATAAAGATTAGTCTTTTCTGTTTAAAAGCTCAGTCTTTAGAGTCGAAGTGCAGCAAGTGGACCACAATGTAAACAATGTTAAACCAAGTTTCTAAATGCAGAGTAGGTGTTTGCTACAGTTATCATTCAAAGTAGAAACCAGTCCAGAGTCTTCACTGTGAAGAATATAACTTCTTACAAAGGGGCAAGGACAAATAAGCATTAGTTTCACAGGTTCACATTTTTCTTTTACCAACATAAATACAAATTTCTGCATTTATTCTAACAGTCCCTTGGGAAATAGAGTTGACACAGAGCACAAGGGCTCAGTCCTACATCCAATGAAAATTAATGAGTGACATGACTCAGTGCAGCTGACTGCATTCCTATCCCCAAAGCTACCTTGTTTTTAGGAGAGTTAGAGGCCATTTTCATTGTAAGCATGAATTAATGTGGAGCATGAATCTGTCATCCTTTTTTCTTAGGCCCCAGGATTTTTGAGTTCCGGGAAAGCTAGGAGAGCAGGAATCCCTGAGGAAGGTCCCTTGGAGCAAGGCTTTGCAAAGATGTATATTTTTTTGCCCAGCTTGTCAGTGCTTTTACCTAATGGAAACCACTTTGCTTCCCTGAGTTTCTTGAGCCACCAATGTCATTTATCTCATCAAATATCATGTCCCCTACCCTTTCCTTCAGCTCCAGATGCCTTATAAAGAACAGCCCGAAAGGCGACAACAGCTCTGGCCTCAGGTCTGTTATCTTCTGATGGTTATCAAAGGAGGCAATACCACCACCAAATAATGGGACTCGTACCAGCACATCCTTCATGTTACCATATCTAGGATCTGAACTAGTCAGCTCTATGGCAGCGGTGTGCTAGATCTTCCTGCAGAGAGGGGAGGTTTGGCCAGGAGAGAGCTCTCACATGCAAAGATCTAAATAAAGGAGTGTTGCTGTCTCATCTCATGAGACCTGCTAATGATTATGCTCAGAAAAGGTCAAAAGGAGAGGAAGAAATGGATGAGTCAGTATTTGAATGCAGCTGCTGTGCATGAGAGGAGTGGAGTAATTAGAGAGTCTTCCCCTTCACCTCTCTGCAGATCCTCACTCAAGAGGACTGGAACGTGGTCCTGTACAATGGGATGGCATCTACATCCTCATGGGCAGCACTCTACTTTGTGGCCCTGATGACCTTCGGCAATTATGTGCTCTTCAACCTTCTTGTTGCCATTCTGGTAGAAGGCTTCCAGGCAGAGGTAAGAGATCTGAGCAGAGGGAGGGAGAAAACTGAGAAGCACGTGTAGGCAAGAGTGTAGGGATGAATCTATGTCAGTGCAAACATCTAGTCATGCAAGCAGCCCTAAAATTAAATTTAAGGGGTGTAGATGAGCTGGGTTGGGCATGTGAAGCTCTTGTGAATCTATCTTTGCAAATAAGGCCCACTGGACTTGGCATGAGACTTGGGAGACCAACACTTTGGTTGATCTGCTACGGGGTCTGTTGTGTGACCTAGAGGAAATTATTTAGGGTGAATTTAACTCACCAAATCTCCCACATGTCCTGTGTTTCTTTATGGTGGGCCTCGGGCCTTCAAAGAATCTAGCCAGGGCTAGTCATGGGGACCAGGTAGGATGTGAAATGTCTGTCAATCCAGGCCTTTCCTTGTGACTCTGTCCCTTATGTGTTATTTGAGGCTAGTAGCACAGCTGTTCAAAAGCTGTGTTGCAAGGTTACAGACATCAAATTTTGAGATACTTAGGATGATGTAGGACATACAAATGCTAAAGAGGTTTTTACCTACACCTGACAGTAATGTCTGTATCAGGTCAATGAGCAGGGAATTTATGATAAACTGCAGGCATCTCATCTCATCTCACATAGAAAGGATTAGAGATATTATTTTATTTCTCAGTCAGAAGTGATATGCCATGTCCTGATCTGAACTAGGCAGGAACCTGAGCAGCTGTGCAGGCAATCCTGTGCCACACGATCCAGAGCAGCAGGCCACACTGGTGTGAGTGGTGTAAGTGGTACAGTACTGGTGTGAGTGGGGGGCCCCTGCAGCCTCTTAAATTTTCCTCCCCACTGGCAAGTCCACTCCAGATCTGCTTTCAGCATCCTGAGACACTGAAACCAGCCATCCCCTGCCCTATCCTGCTCTTCTCCATATTCCTTTCAGAACACAGCAAGTCCATTTAGGGGAGATTTTAAGTGAGGATGATCTGTTCTGGTTGTAAATATAACAATGTATGTGCACATATATATTATCCAGAAAAAAAACTACTTTTTTTGAAGTCCTAGTGCAAATGGAAATGATTTTGAGACATACCAAAAGTCATCCAGTCCCAGTTAAGGCTAAGAATAGTGGCATCGAAAGGGCTTACCTCATGTTTTGGGATTTTTTAATTATTACTTTTTTTGTTTCTGCAACCATCAAGAAGGGAAAGTTTGCTTAGTGCTGGATTGGCTTCAGAGACACACACACTCAGAAAGAAAATGAGAAAATGGCTTCAGTTTTCACCGCCTTAGCTCCCAAGGGAAAGAGAAAGAAATTATTTTTATAGAATTTTTTTTTCACTTTTCATTTTTTCCCCAGAAATGGTATCGTGCTCTCATTTGCCGTGTTTAGATCACACTTAGATGAAACTTCACTGACCATGGAATATAATTGAAATATTCATGGACCAAAAATTCACTTCTCTTAAGCCAGCACAGCCCCATTTATGTCTTTCAAGGATGTATGCATAGATTCATTATTAAAGCATCCCTCCTAGTTTTCTTGCAGCACTAGCAGAGGAAAATTAATTGAAACAACAGGAGCCAAGTCCCAGTCTGGAAAAAAACAACCCTGATCTACATTGCTCAGGGCTGTTTCACAGATGCTGAGGGTGGTGAGTGCCACCTGCACACACACACAAGACACAAGTAGTCCAGCTCATTGCTTTCAAAATCAACAGCCCTGCACTGCATTGGTGGGCATTTTAATGTCTCGTACAATATGGCCCACACCCTGAAGATCCAGCACAGCTGACCAAGAAAAGCAAGAAGGTCCTTTTCCAAGAACAAGCCTATACTCCATATCTCAGTAACTAGAGCTCATGCTGACACTGTTTATTTCCAAATTCCTGTAGTTTTCTCAGTGTCACCAATCTCAGCACCTCCTGGCTTTGCTCTAGATACTGTAACACCTTTGCCATATTCCTATTTTAGTGCAACCTGTTGCAGATTGAATTGAACGTTTTAGCCACTAACCTAGCAAGACCAGAGCAAAGCCGTTACCAATATTTCTACAGGCTCTGCAGTAGCTGCTGTCTTCCAGCCCAGAAGGGGTTTTCCTCTAGGAGAGTTGTAGCTGTATTCAGAGTGGTTGTGCGGGACCTCAATTCTGCTAGAAAATGACACAGGCAGACTGAAGTCTGTGCTAAAGTAATAGACTGTCCTGAACTGAATGCAGACACAACCAATACAGTTGGCCATATGGTAACTCAGAGAGGGGACTATTCAGTGGCCAGACATGTGTCAGATATCCTGAAATTCCACCAACCAGCAAATCTGGGTGGAAAAAGAGGACATGCCAGGGAAATCCAAACAGATGATAACCAGGATGTGTAACCCAAATGCCTGGAAACCACTCCTGCTCAAGCAATCTTGCATTTAGGCACAGAGAGCCCTTGTAGAGCAGTTTGCATCCTTTGTTCCTGATTGCTTTAAGGCAGAAGAAAGTTTTCTCCACTTGGCATCCTGGCAGCTTGCAGGTACCTTTTACAGTACCGATCCTGTTCCTTACCTGCTCTTTTGGAGGTTGAATCACCTACTAATGGGAAGCCTGTCATTGTTTAACCCCAGCCAGCAACTAAGCACCATGCAGCCACTCACTAACCCCCCTCACAGTGGGATGGGGGAGAGAATCGGAAGGGTAGAAGTGAGAAAACTTGTGGGTTGAGATAAAGGCAGTTTAATAGGTAAAGCAAAAGCCGCGCATGCAAGCAAAGCAAAACAAGGAATGCGTTCCCCACTTCCCATGGGCAGGCAGGCGTTCAGCCATCTGCAGGAAAGCAGGGCTCCATCATGTGTAATGGTGACTTGGGAAGACAAACGCCATCCCTCCGAACACCCCCCCTTCCTTCTTCTTCCCCCAGCTTTATGTACTGAGCATGGTGTCGTATGGTCTGGAATATCCCTTGGGTCAGTTGGGGTCAGCTGTCCCAGCTGTGTCCCCTCCCAACTCCTTGTGCCCCCCCAGCCTGCCCACTGGTGGGGTGGGGTGAGAAGCAGAAAAGGCCTTGGCTCTGTGTAAGCACTGCTCAGCAGTGTGTATTATCAACACTGTTTTCAGCACAAATCCAAAACATAGCCCCATGCTAGCTACTATGAAGAAAATTAACTCTATCCTAGCCAAAACTAGCACAAGCCAGAAATGGGCAGCCTCATGCGATACTCTCTTGAGTGCATGATTACAAACCTAGCTGAATGGCTGTCATTTTCTTGCTCAGGCTTAATGGCTCCTTTCGGAGCTGTTACAGACCATGATTTAAATGTGTGTAAGGAGTAGTTTTCAAAGCTTGTATTATTCACTCAGTGCTGCCTCAGAAAAGGCCAGCAACCACAGGCATGACATTTGCAGGGCACATTTTGCTCTCCACTTCCATTTATTATAAATCCTGACATTAAGCCCATGGGCTTGTCAGTTGTCTCATAGCAGGTATTAGCTGTGTTACAGAAAACCCTTCTCAGGGCTGTATTTCAGCTACCAGGGCTCAATTCAAGTCTTGCACTTACAAATGCATAACTTAGCTCTGGTTGTAAACCGAAGATGTTTACAGTCTCCTTGGACAACTCCCAGGAAAAAGTATCAGTGGAGCTGGGTTTTCTTTTGTCACCCCTGGTTCTGTTGGTACGTTGGAAATATGGCAGAAATTCTTGTTTTGACCTCTTTGACTTTGCCCTCTTATAGGGTGATGCTATTAGCAGTTATAGAAGACACTGAGGTGCATTTCTCCCTTTGCTCGGATGTTTCTTTTACTTAGATGGAAGGTGACTCCTGGGAGACTTGTGCAGCTAAGAGGGTACACATTAGAGCTGCTCTAAGCTCTGAACCATCAGCAGCGTTTCAGCAAGAACACTGAAAATTGTAATGTGAATCACAGTACAGTCTCAGCTTGATCTCAGGTTCTGATCTGCCTGTGGAGCAAGTTTGGCAGGAGTATCCCTAGAAGAGAATAGGCTTAAATGGCCACAAAACCATTTTTAGTACATTTGTGCTTAGGACAACAAGAAGCCAGACTTCAAACAGGACCATAATTGCATATTTGTGCTTACATTGTTCCCATGTCATTTTGAAATCTACCCTAGAGCTGCTCTGGAAAAGCAGACAAACCTTCCAAAATTATGCAAATCTTTCATCTACTCTGCACTAGTGCTTCTGCTTCAAAACAGAGAAGATGAATAAGGCAGCTTAAGCCTTTCAGTCATCCTGTCTGTTTGGCTGCACCAGTTAGCAATACATCACGGATGAAATTAAGTTCACTGCCACTTCAGCACCATGTCTCTAGAAACCATGGTGATTTGTTCAGGCATCAGTTAAGGAACTGTACTCCTTTTTCTGGGATCAGCTGCTTTAATTCAACCATTTGCTATCAATTTGCACAGCTTTTCTGCAGTCTTGATGGATCCAGCCAGAGTCATGCCGACAGCCTGCTGGAATCTCTCCTCTCTGCAGACCTCCCCCAGCAGAGCAGAAGCTGACAATAGCTCTTCTGTCCCAACCTTGTACATTATTTAGGCTGATCGGTTTGGGTAGCAGAGGCAGATATGTATGAAAGGGAAAAATAACTGGACTTCCAAGAGGAAAGCCAGTGTAAGGGTGGTTGGCTGTTCTCTGTCTTGAGATGATGCTGTGCTGCCAGGCAAGCTGGCCTCTTTCCCTTCTGTCACAGCTTCAATGTTGCCAAGAGATTTCCCAATACAATCTCAATTACCAGCCAGCGTGAAGAAAGCAAATCAGGGGTGGGTTTTCAGGTCTAAGTCAAATTTATAGTGCTGTCAAATAAAGAAGAAAAACCCTTTGACATCCTTTGACATTAAAACCTAAGTGCTTTCAGCTGGGATCATGGAGAATGCAAATATGGAGCCCCACAATGCCAATTTTTCTTACTCACTCTGATTACAGCTGCACTTTCATGTTCTCCCCTGGGATACGCTGTTCAGTGAGGCTGAGTGCAGTGTAGGAAACACGACAACGTTGCAGGAACAGTAGTCACAATCACAACATCATCCTTTCTGTCCAAGTATGAAAATGAATCAAAACAAGGAAGAGGGACTTACCTGGGGTCATTCCCCAGGACAGTGTCAGAGGGAATTTGGCATTCTGCCCTCAGTTCTTGGGGCCACACTTAAACTAACCATGAGGAGCTGAGGTATCTCTGAGCTGCTAAGTAACCCAAACGGCCTTTGTGCTAAAGTTTAAATGAATCAAGTCTGTTAATTATCCTTCTCCTCCCTGCAGGGTGATGCCAATAGGTCAGACACAGATGAGGACAAGACATCTGCCAACTTTGATGATGATTTTGAGAAGCTAAAAGACTTCCGAGCAACAGGTAGGATTTTGTCTCTACATTTCCCTGAGAATCCGAGAGTTACAACTCTGCTTCCACAGTCATCTTTTCATAGAAACTTAAGGCAGAAAGTGGAAGAATCCATTTTATTTGGCAATTAATCTGATAGCTATGTTGACAGAGCAAAAAGTGCTCTATGCAAAAAGTGTTAGGAAAGCTAAATGAGCATTGATACTTCCTTTAAACAGATGTTTTTCTTATTTAAACTCTACTAGAATATTTAGATGTGTCTCATTGTTTCTTCTGTATTATTACCACAGAATGGTTTGCTGACAGCAATATTCTCACACTACTTCTCAGCAGCTTTTCAAATCAATCATGTTCTCATCTGTTCTTTTTGGTTTCTCACACAAATGCATTTAGGTGAGGTTTGATTGATGGAAATGTTGCTGTTCATTTGTGTTACAGGAGGGCCTGGCAATTGATTTGAAGTAAGGCCCTATTGTACTAGTGTACTATAAACATGGAATAGTAGGTGACAGCCTTCGCTCTGCAGAGTTTGCAACCAGACAGGGGACAGGAAGGGATCACACATTTTAACAGAGTGAATAGCCTGATGGTAAACAAGAGCCAGTTTAGTTCCTCTGTACTTTGATTCTTGGCTTGGGGTCTTGTTAGGATTAGTTTAAATGCTTCTAAACCAGGATTCGTTTTGGCTAAGGAAATGATATTGATTGTGGTGAGCAGATGGAATTCAACTGAGGAAAGGGCAGAAATAATCTGTTGGGGAAGCTGAGACAGAGCTGGATCACAGCAAGGTGATGGAGCTGCTCAGTCTGCAGGTGAAGCAACAAATTCCAAACACCAAGTGATCAAAAGAATGTCCATTGCAAATAGTTGACAAGGAACCCACAGCACCAACTATGCACCAGCTTTGCACCAACTATTTGCTGAGCAGCTTCAAATAGTAAGAGAGTTCTAGGGGAAAGAAATATTGTCACCTCTTCTCAGGTAACACAGGAATAGAAAACAGGGATGAATTTGCCATCAGTCAACGTCCATGAGTAATTGTGTGTCTCCATAAGCCTCATAGATGCCAACCGGTGACTAAACAGCATAAGGACATTAACAATTCTATTACAGTGTCACTGGTCTATAGACAGATACACTGGCAAGAGGAATGTGTATTGCAGATTAGCAAATTTTGAGCTGGATCTTCCACCCCTCAAAGTGAATGGCAGTGTTCCCATGGACTCCTGTGGTGCAGATCAGGTATTTGTGCACAAGCCAGCAACTAAACAGATGATACAATAGAAGCACACTGCATTACAAAAGCAGTGGAGGAGAAATAGCAGAGGTAATGCACTCACTTGGATTTCTCACTGCAGACTTGGACTTCTTTCCTGCTGGCTGCAGATGCTACCATTCTTCCCCCTCCTTAAGAATGATTCTGCAGTTATTAAACCAGAACCCACTAAGCCCAGTAAGATAGGAGCTAGTTCAACTTTAGTTTTGTGTTTGAAATTAGGCTTTTGGTTTTGAGTATTACGGCACTCCATAGGGCTGGAGGTGCTATGTCTGGTTTGTCTTCAGTGTGAATATGGTTTTTGCAGTCTGTACTTGCCATACAGCTAAAATAGGTGCTTTCTATAATTACCACAGAGATGTGCCATTAGATTTCTCTGTTACAGAGAATTTTACTCTTCTAGATGGCTGGATATGTAAAAGCAACTTCCATTTCCTCTCCTCTGAACAGATGACTAAAGACAATGACTAATGTTTGCTTAGTGTCTTCCCATGAAAGAACTTAGACCACATCAGAACTGCATAAAAATCTCTGTGTAAGACTGTATCACAAGAAGAAGAGATTAACTTCCTAGGGTGAATTTAGCCAGTCCTCAATGTCCTTTCCCCAGAAACTCTCTCCCAGTCCCCCAGAACTGTAGCTCCGCTCTCTAAAGCCCAAGAAACAGTGAACAAAAGAAGCTTCCTTTGGAGGGCAACGAGTTCCAAGTCCAGGCAGGGCTGAAGACCTCTTAAAAGGTTGTGACATTTGCCTTATGCCTTTGAGCACGGTGGGGGTGATCTTATTGCCCACAACATTTCATCTCCATTTGGCAGAGTTCCTAGAAGACCCAAGGAGCAATGTCCATTCTGAAGAATGATTTCTGTAGCTGTAGCTGAGCATTCACCTTGTATTCTCTCTCCCCTTCTCTCCAGAGATGAAGATGTACTCACTTGCTGTCACCCCAAATGGACACCTGGAGGGCAGGGGAAGCATGCCACCTCCTATAATCATGCGCACTGCTGCCACACCGATGCCCACACCAAAGTGTTCCCCACACATGGATTCAGTGCACTCTTTTGTGGACTCGAGGAGAGGGAGTAACGCCTCGCTAGACCCCTTGAGCTACGATCAGAAGTCCTTGGTAGGTTGCTATTGTGAACAACTCTCCCTCAAGTGCCTGCAAGCAGCATAGATGATATATGTGTGTGTGTGTGCGTGCACGCATTGCCAGAAAAAGAAGACGGGTGATAGAGGTGAGAAGTATGTGGAAAGTCAGGAGGAGAACAGAGTCAAGAGGAAGAAACATAACAGTCAAGGACAGAGAGTATATGAAGAGGGGAGACAGGAATGTACTGGGATTCAGTGTCTTCCTGCCTAATATCTGATTGGAAGTCCATGCCAAGCCACCCCACTGGAGAGACGCAACCTGAGACAAGTCATAAGTTCATGCAGTTATTCCAGCAAACCCCACTGAGGAGGAGCAGGCACCTTTTGCCAACCACACTGGCCATTTTGTGGTGTCTTGGAGAAGTTGTCAAGTGCTCCTGTGAGGATGAGGCCTATTTCCCCCCACAGTGTTTTAGGGTTGCATCTTGAATCCACCTTGTGTCAAGGGAAATAAAGCATTTGTCCTTACCAACACAGCAGCTGAGCTCCAGTTACAGTACAGCAGCCCCATTGGAGGGGAAACAAAGGAAATGAGGTAGTAGCTGACCGATTGCCACCAGGCACAGCTCATGGAGCAGAGATTTGGCTGGAGCTGACTGCTTTGGCAACTGATTGCATTTTGCCTGCAACAGGGGAGCAGGAGGGCAGCTCTGTGAAAACAGAGGGTGCAGAGTTAATAGACAAAGTGGATTTCTGCTGCTGCTTATCTATCCCATTCCTCTGCTCTGTAACTGCAATATCATGTTCAAATCAAGGCAGCAGACCGTGAAGGCACTTCACATAGAGACAGAGCCACTATCCCCTTTGGTAAGCTGCTTAGTCAAGGTAATGCTTTTGAAAAGAAAATAGAGATGACTGTTGTTTGCCTTGGGGTTTCATGGGATTGTGAGTTGCTGGAAAGGGTTGTTCATGGTTTGAATCCATTCTGTGAGAGCACATCAGTGCCACCAGCCAAAGGAAGATAAAGCAGTCAGAGGAGAGCTGGCCAACGCTGAGAAGGAGGAGGAAGGCAGTTTGCCTCGTTTTGTGCTGGGAGGAAGCCATGGAGGGAAAAGGAGATTTCCTTCTAGCCTTTCTGCTCTGACCTTAAGTGCTCTCATCTTGGCAACTACCTGCCAGCCAAAGTGCACTCACACACCTATCAGTGCCAGAAATTTGCTGTAAGAGAAACATTCATTCCATCTCCTTATGCAGCAAACTGAAGAGAAAGTAATGCAAATGGGGGCACAATTTCCAACAGACACTTGAGTGACTTAGGTGCCAGAGTCCCTCTGGAAGCCAGGGAAGTTGTGTGCTGAAGCCACTTGAACATGAGGAAAGAAAATGCCACTTCAGCAATAGTGTCTTTGGGTTCAGTTTTTATGCACAGTTAATGCAGCCAGGACAGTAGGAAGTCATGCAGCACAGAGGATTGGTAGCTGTGCTACAGGTATAGTTCAAGGAGTACCTTCAGTGTGAGATTAGCTGGGTGCTTGGCTCCCATCTCAAGGCATTGGCATGATGAAATCAGAGCAGTGAGGAAAGCTGGAAGGGGAAGACATGACTTGCAATAAGAAGGGTCTTCCAGTCTGGGCAAAATGCTATATCCTTTGGCTTCCTCCTGCAAACAAACCCTCAAATGTCTTTTTCCTCTCTCAGTCCAGCCTCCGCAGTTCCCCTTGCGCCAACTGGGGCACCAGCAGCAACTGGGGAAGCCGACGCTCAAGCTGGAACAGCCTGGGCAGAGCCCCGAGCCTCAAGAAGAAGAACCAGTCAGGAGAAAGAGAGTCCTTGCTCTCTGGGGAGGGAAAAGGCAGCACAGACGATGACTCTGATGACGCCAAGTCCAGCACAGTCAGCAGGCCCTCATTGCACCGCCGGGCAGAGTCCCTGGACTACCGCAGCTCCCTGGACCTGCCTGAGCTGTTTCAGTTGCCCACCATGCGCCACTCACTCAGTATCAGCCCCGTGGCCGTTCTGCCTGCCGAGTACCAAGACTGTAACGGCAAGATGGTTCACGTCCCCAGCGAGTTCTTCCTGCGTGTTGATGGACACAAGGAGGATGCTATGGACTATGAGGATGACATGGAGGATGTGAGTTGAGGGGGAAATTGGGTGCTCATGCGTTAAGTGGCTTTTCCAGTCCAAGAAGGCTGATTAAAAATCAGGCTTTGACATGTGTTACTGCCTAATGGCTGGTGTAGACAAAATGAATCCAGATCCGGATGGGCATCCATTTCGCAAAAGGCTTTTTTATATTAATGGGTTGGGCTGTTACCTTGCAGTGGTCTCTAACGAGGTAAAACTGCAAGGGGTTGTGCATGCATTTGCCTAGTTTTTGAACTGGTTGAGATTGTCCCCCTGGCCCAGGTTGCCTCCAAAAATGAGCTGTAGACACAAGAGATAGCTAATGTCTGTGCTCACGAGAGCTGTTTGGCATCTCAAAGGCTTGAAAGCCTAGAGTGTTCCCTATTTAAGTTTTTGGTTGTTTGAGTCCTTTTTGGTTTTGACACAACTTTGAATGTCAAAATGATACCTGCCTAGAAAGTCTTGCTTTGTTATGTTCATATCTTACTGTACAGCAGCCCCTTCCACCCCTTTCCTCTGTGTTTTGTTGGACAAATGTGACAATGCCTGCCACGTCTCTGTCCCAAAAGCCATGACTCCCTACAGGCGCTATGAAATGTCATGTGCTGCCCTCTTTCACAAAAGGACTGTGAAAGTTGAAGAGGCAGGAAAATAAAAGAGGAAGAAAAGGTGTTTCTTCTTTTCTATCCAGAGTTACTGCTACCGAATTCGTAAAGTCCTGGAGCCCTACAAACCACAGTGGTGCAAGAGTCATGAAGACTGGTCCCTCTACTTGTTTTCCCCACAGAATCGGTAAGAAATGCCAGCCCACTAGGTTTTTGTGGTAATGAAATACTACAATTCTAGTTAGCCTTCCCTTGAGAAAAATCCCTCTCTGATGTAGAAGCACTGAGAGTTTAAGAAATCCAATTTCTGATTTTTAGGTAACTTCTTCTGTTACATGTGGGCAGAATTGTTGCATGGTTCACCCTATGCCTGTCTAGGAAGAAGGGTGGTTTAACCAGCATTAATAATAGCTGTTATTACATCTTGTTTACTGCATTGATAATAATGGCTGAAGCTTGTGGAGAGTCTAGCTCACCACCTGGGCTGATGCTGGTGGCACAGCTGCCAAAGACTTTCAAGGACGTGCCATTCAGGTGGGAGTCTCTCGCTGACCCAAACATCTAATGTATACTTTTTTCCCCACCATTTCTTCAGGTTCCGAGTGATGTGCCAGAAGGTCATTGCCCACAAAATGTTCGATCACGTGGTGCTGGTCTTCATATTTCTCAACTGCATCACTATAGCACTGGAGCGACCAGACATAGACCCACACAGCACGGTGAGTACCTGAATCATTTTCTTCCTTGATCCAGCATCCAGATCTTAGTCTTGTCAGGGCAAGACCCTGCAAGATGAAAGATGTTTGTTTTCTAACACCTTTAAATAACTTGCCTCTTTGCTGTTCTATGTTTTACAGGAAAGGATATTCCTAAGTGTTTCTAATTACATCTTCACTGCAATCTTTGTGGCTGAAATGATGGTTAAGGTAATTATATCTTCATCCCATGGCCCTTAGTGAGGCCTGGCAAAGACCAGAACATGACATAGTTATGATCTGGGTGAAGATTTAAATGTCTCTCTTCTCCTGGCTGTAGGTGGTAGCTCTTGGCTTTTTCTCTGGGGAGAACACCTATCTGCAGAGCAGCTGGAATGTCCTGGATGGAGTCCTGGTCTTTGTATCTATCATTGACATTATTGTCTCCATGGCATCGGCAGGCGGAGCTAAGATCCTGGGTGTCCTTCGCGTTTTGAGACTTCTGCGGACCTTGAGACCCCTCCGGTATGTTCACCAATAGGGTGGCTGAGTTTTCTTAGTGTTGATAGATCAAGGAGTTTGAAAAAATGCACATGAGCCATCAAGGTCTTACTTAATAACACAAAAAGCTGAAACACAGTATGGGTAGAATCATCTTTGGGGAGCTCTTATGTAGTGAAACTGTTTGAAAACAGTGAAATTAGTTATAATATAACTCAACTTCTCCAGCACAAAAAAAAAGCGGATGGAGTTTGGAGTGACAGGTGTTATTGTACTCAGGCAGTTAGTGCAGTGAATGCCTCCTCCATGCTGCATTTTCATCACCGTTTTACAAATCAGTCTGGCTCCTTGTTAAACTGCACAACCTCATAGTCATTCCCAAGCAAAGAGGTTGCCTTGGTTGGGAGAAAATTTGCTATTGAACAGGTGCTGACAATAATTTGATAAGCTCCAGCATCTATACCTGTTCTCCTGTGCCTGCATATCTAACATTACTGCAAAACAATTTAGTTCTTGGCTAGGAAGAGGAAGGGGAGGCACTTTCAGTATTTGAGAAAAGGAATAAAGAGAATTTGTATTTTGTTTACAATTATGCAATAACAAAGAGTGTTGATGCTTGGGGGATTTTTATCAGCTCACAGCTCCTGTGTTCTGCTTCCATCCTGCTTGGCAAGAAACACAAGCCTTTTTTCATGAAATTTCAGGGGAAATAAGATAGGCACCTCCTGAGACCTGTAGGCTTTCTGATGAAAAGCTGCTTGCTTATGACAATAATCAGAAGAGGCAATCTTGTTTAGGCCCATGACCACAAGAACAACAGCTATTTGTCTGCTGCTCTGTATTTCCTTAGTGACACATAACTTTGTGAGTGTTTCTGTCTCCTCTCTTGCTCCCATGCTCTCTTCTGCTGGTGGCATCGGGATCCCCTTGTAGTGCTGGCTCACCAGGAGCCACTCTGGGTCACCCTGCACAAGCCTTGGCCTGGCAGCGCCTCGAGGCATTTATCTAACACGCATAAGTAGGAACAGAAATCAAGGCATAGGCAATTCATAAGTAAGTAAACGTAAGGGGAAAAAAAGGAATTGGTCATGGAGAATAACTAGGCCAGATCCTATTAATAGAGAGGAATTCATCACCTCTCACAATGGCTTCACTTATCACAGCCTCTTCCAGGATTACTCCAGGGACCATTCCTAACACTTTGTAGGTGCAGTTCAGACTGCTACATTATTTGCTGCCAAATAAGACCCTATTGAAATGCTTTGTCCCTGCAGCATACAACTCTCCTCTTTTCTCTGTGTTTGGCAGGCATGAAAGCATCATTAGCCGTGCAAGCTCAAGCTACCTGCAAGGACTCATACCCTCTCCCCTCTACAGGCCCCTCCAAAAAAACCCTTTGATGTTCTTCAGTCAAAACACCCGCCTTCCCAGAAAAGCTTGCTTGGGCTAGTTACACTTATGAGTGCAAACACATTTTTCAGACGCCCATGGGAGAGCCATTCTCCAGGCGCTCATACAGGAAAGGAAAACGCTTGTTCTCCATAATACCCAAAAGCTACTTCAGGCCGTGCTCAGAGCATGCCTGGCCTCTCATGGCCTCACAGCAAGCAAGCAAGCTGCTCTTTAATGGGATGACCCTTTGGCTGTGGAGCTGTTGATCACAAGTTCCTGTTAGCTAAGAGTCAGTTCAGGAACTAATTAGGAAACAAACTGAAATTACTTTGTTTGAAAAGTTGTCATGGGGCTCAGGCCAGTAGGGGAGGTGAGCACTTATGCCTGTAGAAAGAGGACAAGACATGCTCTCTAGTACCACTGTGAAGCTGTTTAGATGTGTTGTGTTAGGAAGCAAGCTTCTGCCTGGTGTGTGCCCCTCTGCTTGGATCAGAGAGACCTCAGAGGGGATCAGCTCTCTAGACTGAGGTACAAATAACCCTGTAGTGGGAACCTCTTGATATTCTGCCCATAGAGAGCGTTCCCTCGTCATTGTTACTAGTAAGCAATTGCCCAACACCCTGCTGTCAGGGTGTCTTACACTTTTTTAATTTCATCTAATGTGACTGTGAATGTTCTGCTTGTCCAAATAAGTCACTAACTGTCTCTGAATGCTGCCTGCAGGTAGGGGAGGGTTGTGTTAGCTTTACTGCAGCCCAAGCAGAGGAGGAAAAGCAACCATATAATAACAGGGCATGCATAAAAATTAAAAGCTTTATTGTTTTGCCATTTTTTCCAGAGTCATCAGCAGAGCCCCGGGTCTGAAGTTGGTGGTAGAAACCTTGATCTCCTCCTTGAGGCCTATTGGGAATATTGTTCTCATCTGCTGTGCTTTCTTCATTATCTTTGGGATTTTAGGCGTCCAGGTAGAGTATTTCCCTCACCACAGCCATCTGTAAGTGACTGCTGCAAAAGAGAAGCTGTTTTTCTCACCACCTGGGGTTAAGGTGGAAGTAACGAGCTTAAATGTCTCCAAAGGAAGATTTCAGTTAGGTGTTAGGAAAGCAGAGCCAGGCCTTAGAAGAAATGCTCTGGGGTGGGGTTAGCATCTGCTCATTGGAAGGCTCTCAGGATTAGAAGAGCAGACCTCCCTGATGAATAACACAGCACCAGCTAAGCCTGCCTGAGGGTAGGGGAAGGAGAAGACAAATTCCCAAGATCCCTCCTGGCTCTGTGTGCTAGGATATATATAATACCTCTTCCTCAGAGAGGAGATTGTCATCCTCCCAACAAGACAGGGCTGGCCTGCAGGATCACCTTCCTTCTGTGTCTGGAGCAATATGCAGTAATATCTCAGGGCCTGAAGTTTCACCAGAGGTCTTTTCCTGCCCTGTGTCTTAAGACAGATATGTGAGCTGGAAGGAAAGGAAAGGAATTTGAACTTGGCAAACCACTCTACTAGGGGAAAGACAGATAAATCAGGGGACAGACCTTTCAAAGCTGCTTCTTTTTTGTTTTTTTCTTTTTTTTTGTTGCTTCTCAAATACAGCTTTTTAAAGGCAAGTTCTACTACTGTGATGGTCCTGATGTAAAAAACATCACTACAAAGACTGACTGCACTAACGCACGCTACAAATGGGTTCGGCGGAAGTACAATTTTGACAATTTGGGACAGGTAAAATCCTTATTGCAGGGATTTTCCATACCAGTTTTTAAAGGATGAACACTTAAAATGTATTCCTTGAGGAGGGTGTGGAACATCTGTCATAGGAAGTTTCCAAGAACGACATAGGCATTCATCTATCAGAAGCAAACCTAACTGGGTAAATATGGATCAGGTCACCACTTCATCTCTTGCAGCCAGACTTCCTAGGGTTATACAATTCCTTGTTTATAGGAGGGTGTTGTCTTAAAGCCACTGCTTTTGCATGCAGTCCCTCATGTATGGACCACAGCTGTCACTTTTAGTCTCTTGACTTCTAGCTGTTATGTTTGCAAATGAAAAAAATAAGATGCTTTATACTGGCTGAAAAGCAAGACAGCCCATAGTAGGAGCTGGGATATATTTTTGCTTTTTAAAACCCCATGACATTGGGCCAGCCTGCAATATTGATTTTTAATCATGCTTTGGTGACCAGAAAGCCTGATGTGTCTGAGCAAAAGTCAACCTATATGTGAGGGAAAAGGAGCATTAATGACCATAGTTTGATCACTTTTAAGCCAGATATGGAAATAGGTAAAAGCAAGTCACAATATGTTGCATTTCTCCACCAACTCCAAGCCAGATGATGTGTTATGATCTGTGGATTGGTTTTGCTGAACATTGTCTGTTGTTGGTTTCTTCTCTGGGGACTAAAATGCAAGACTAATCTTGTTTGTTTGTTTGTTTGTTTTCTTATAGGCCCTCATGTCCTTGTTTGTCCTCTCCTCCAAAGATGGCTGGGTGAACATCATGTATGATGGTTTGGATGCCGTGGGTATTGACCAACAGGTAAATGTACTGCAGAGTCCAGATGTGTTGCTCTCAGAAGTCTCATGCCTGGATGACTCTGGTGTTTTTGAAGTCCCAGGAAGGAGCAGAGCTATAGGACCTTCTTGAGGTCCTGACTGCTCATTGGGCTGCCAAGGTTTTACATTCTCCATTGAGTAACTTTTACAGTGGATGTGCCCCATGTAGTAGACAAACAAGTACTGATGGGGTTTTTAATTAGAATGATGATACTTGAGAAGGGCCACACGTGCCATTGCACTGCAGCTTCATGGAAGGCATGATGAATATAAGTAAACTCTCACAAGATGGGAAACAACCAGGAATGTTATGAAAAGGACATTGTTAAGTTTGTGTGTTACGTGGCATTTGCAAAGGAAAGTCAAGAGTCTTAGATGAGTAGTACCCCATCGCAGCTACAGTAACACTTTGTACTTAAATTTTCTCCTGCTTCTGAAGATCCCATAACGACTGAGAAATGTTAACCATGAGCACACATCTCAAAAAAAATAAGCTGGAGCCTATCATAAACTAAAATGATCATGCAGGTGGAATGATGCACATCCACTGAGATTTATTTTAAGCTGTATGAAATAAATGCCAAAATAATTAAATCCTGTAAGACAAATTGTGGACGCTAGTGTGGGTTTCACAACAAAAGTAAAATTCTAGTCGGTGAGAAAGTGAATGAGAGGAAACTGTTTTGGGAAAAATCTCTTAACTCCTCTCAGCCCTCTCCTCCTCCCCACAAAAGTGTACTGTGCTGTCTTGTTGCTACAGAGTGCCCAATATCCTGACTTACACACTTGTCTATGCCGCTTCTCTTCTCTTCTGTCTTGTTTTCTATTCCTCACCTCACCAGCCCATCCAGAACCATAACCCTTGGATGCTTCTCTACTTCATCTCCTTCCTGCTCATCGTCAGCTTCTTCGTGCTCAACATGTTTGTGGGGGTGGTGGTGGAGAACTTTCACAAGTGCCGACAGCACCAGGAGGCGGAGGAGGCCCGGCGTCGGGAGGAGAAGCGGCTGAGACGCTTGGAGAAAAAGCGCAGGAGTAAGGAGATATACCTGTCTGGTCGGTAGACTGCGTTACAAACCAAAATCTTTCTGAGCCCTGCCTGCTCCCAAAGCAAGACTTTTGTTTTCCTTTGGTTTTGTTTCCATGGGATTCAAGAGGCTGTTTTGCTTCGTTACCTCTTTGGCGGTACCTTAAGTCTTGGGTTGCCAATACCCTGGAATTGTCCTCTACAAGCCTGACATAAAGCATTACCTGTTTACTTGGCTGGGGAGAAAATCCTCCTCCGAGCAGAGTCCTCTATCATGCTCTGCAAGGCAAAGGTGTCCCAAGCACCGAGCGGGAGCTCATGGTGCGACTGAGGGATGCAGGGAGTAAACAGCTGCAATGCTTACTGTGTGCGTGAAGGCCAGTCCTGAGGGTAGCCCTGTTACTTAATGTGCCGCTTGCATCTGACGATGGTGGTGGTTTGATTTATTAATTATTTTCTTAGACAAAATAATTGTGATGCTTTTTAGAGTCCTAGCGCATGGTCCCGCATGCCACAACCATGCTGCATGAGGGCATGAACACACCAACAGCCCTGGGGAGAAGAATGGAGCTCCAAGATGGGGCTGTCCAGAAAATTCTTCTCTGGGAGATGTCCATTACAAGAGATGCTTGCCCCATCACAGGCTGGGGGAGCCCTTCACTGCTGAGCAATGTGCTGGGACTCAGTTTGTCCTTGCAAACAGTCAACATGGAAATACTGGCCCGTTGCAGGGCCATTAGGGTGCAACAGAAGGCCTTTAGCTGAAATCTGCTTCTTAGTGGATCTAGTAGGGACCATCAGACCAGACCAGAAAAACACCTGAGTTTGTGCTCCTTTCCTGACCCACACCTTCCCAGGGGTTCTCATGTATTAATTCTCACCTGCACTGCTGCTTGGCAGGCTCCACCAGGGACAAGCTGCCTATAGCATCTGGTGGGTATTCCCAGGAAAACTGCCAGGAAACCAGCCGCACTGACTTCCCAGACAGTTTTAGTGAACAGGGACAGCCTGCATCAGATGCTGGCAAGCATTTTTTAGAAGTAAGTGAGGGAACATGGCTTGGCCACTGTGATCAAAGATGAGCTTAGTCAGGGATAAGACTTGAGTGCTTCTGGCCCACTTGCCACAGGAGCCCTGTGGCTCTTTGCCTAGCACTGTGCTGCCTTGTGTAATCTCCTGTAAAGACCTAATATCTCATTGTGAAAAATGGCTAGTTGTGTCCCAAACATCAAGCCGTAGGTATCCATTTTCAGCTGGGAAAACTGCAGTTAGATTGAATAGTCTTTTGCCTGGCTCTAAGGACATAGCAGTCAGAGGCTTTGCTAGTAGAAACCCCAGCCAATTGCCTCCATCCATCCGTGCTTGAGTCAGAAGGCAGGCAGCTGTATCCCTCGCAGCTCCTCTCCTGCTCTTGTGGTCCTCTTTATTAGAGCCATGGGAGACCTGGGCACTAAATGTCTGCACCATGGTCTCCACAAGGCCTTAATGACAGACTGACCTGACACCACAGTGAAGGCCAAGCCCATTTCATTTTAGCTAGTTGTGAGTTAAGTAGCTGGGTTAAAATGAAATCTAGATCAAACTAGCCAGCTGCAAACAGTCGTTGAATCTTTCAGAGATGTAGAAGAGTTCAAATGCAGTTTCATTTCCCTTTTTCCATTTAAGTTCTTGAGTTTGAGGTTCCAGCTAGGATTAGAAGTGGAAATCCTGAAGGCAGCATTTCCAGCACAACAAGAGAAATCAGTTTCAGGCTCTCAGGAGTCCTCCTGCTTATTCAGTATTTCTACCCCAATGTGCTGATCCAAGAAGACATTCAGATAAACGCAAAGTTTATATGAAAAAAAAAAAAGTTTATTTACAAAGAACATTAAGCATCCTTAGAGAAAATAGGCTGGGGCACAGGTAAGGAGGGATAGCTTAACCACAGACAGTTGCTGTTCCTGATTAGTAAGTAAATCTTATTACAAGCCTGTCTGTGGCTCCCTGCTTAGACACCGAAAAGAGCCAGTTCCTGTTAAAGTGATGGACGCTGTTACATTGACCCTCTTTATCCTGCTATCTTGAAGGATAGAGTCAAGGAGATATTTCAGACCGCAGACCCAGGCATTGCACAGATGTGGGTTGTAACATTTCACTGAGAGCATGCAGGGAGGAGGACAGCTTTCTGGAAGGTGATCAAATCCAGTATAGCAACTGAGAGGCTAAATGTTTGGCCATGTGCTGGGCTTCCAGGAGGTTACCTCAGATCATCTGGCTCTGAGGTCTCCTACCTGCCTCTGTTCAGCATGGACAGCTTGACATCCAAATTCCAGTTGCTAATAACGTGAAATCAAATATCTGATACACATTTTGGAAGATTACTCTTTACATTTTAATGGATTTTTTTTAAATTTAAATGGGAGGAGTTTTCACCTCCTGGGTAATTTAGAAGATGATGGATTTGGTGAAAAAATGTGGCAGACTCAGAAAGATGTGAGATGTGGTTGGTGCCGTGTGTGGTAGAGTCTCTGTGGGGGCATGTCTGTGTGCTCATGCAGGCATGGGATGCTGCACGGTGACGGCGGGCTGGCCAGCTTTCCATGTGCCCCAGCGCTGTCTGTCTTACCCATATGGAGGAGTGGGGGAGAGGCCAGTCCCCATGGGGCAGGATGGGCACACAAGACTAGTGATTCTGCGGAGAAGCAAGGAGCCTATGTTGGAAAGCCTAGCAGAGAGCCCCGCTTTTCCTTTAGCTGCTCTTCTAGCATTTGGCCTGAAGAGACCATAAAGGGAGGAAGAATTAGCGCTGTTAACGAGAGTAAAATCCAGCATAGCTAACAGATGTACTATCCGAGCAATGCCTGTCCATCTGGACTCACCCCGTCTACCTGGCATCTTGTCTTCGTCTCCTGTCTGTAATGTCCTCTGTGTGTAGCAACCCTGTGTGTGTTTCTGTGTATTGAGGTCTTTGGGCATCTGTAGGTACCTATACACACAGAAACGCACCATTGAGCCATAGTAGGCTTGGGCTCAGGCCTGGAAATGGGGTAAACCTCAGCTTATCAGTGCCTGGATGGTCCCATCCAAGCAGGCTCTGGGTACAAATGCCAGGCTCTGCAGGCTGGGTCCAGGATTTGGACCCTGTGTGCAGAGCTGTGAGCCTGGCAGAGGGATTGCTCCGTGGAGGACACAGCCCTGGAGCAGGACACGGCTCCTTCATCAGCCCCCACGCGGGTGGGATGGAGAATCATCATGTGTCTGGTTTGTGGGTATTTTTCAGGCCTTTCAGGAGCCTGGCAGGAAGGTACGTCTCAGCCCCCATTCCTGCTGTCAGACAGCACCTCAGACCTTTCCAAAAAGTTTCTGAGGGCCACTTCCATGAAGGGATTGGGACAGGGTGACACCCCACGCCCCTTGTTAGCATGCCTTGACTCCCTCTGCTCCTGTGAGAAGCATCACTCAAGGCACCAGCAATGGAGCTCATGGACCCAAGTTATCAGCCAGGCACGTCACTGTGGGCTGCCTCGACAGAGCAGCAGCAGCCGCAGGGCCCAGCCTTCACGACTGGGCTGAGATTAACTCATCTGAGGCCAGGGCCACCACTGAAAGAAGGCATTGGGTTCGCCAGTTAATTCTGCTCACGTGAGAAAAGAGGGCAGGGGGTTGAATATGCCATAGAATGCATTTGATGTGTTTTTAAAGGCAGAACTGCGCAGCATACTTTTTCATGTGAAAGTAAAAATTCAAGATAAACTAGGATATTTTTCTGACACAGTCACTACCTCCATCCACTATATCTACTATATAAATAAGTGTAGTGTAATTTAATAATCCTGCAGCTCCTAACCTTTTAATGAGGTTCTCAGAAGACACAGACCGAAACAAGCCTCCCCAGATCAAAGTTCTTGATTAAAACCACATGGATCGGCTTGATCTCCTCTGCGTTCAGGATATGGGGCCAAATCCAACCTGCCTGTATCTGCTGTGAGCAGAGCACGATGTCAGGTCAAACGCAGGCAGTGCTCTGGGTTTCAAAGGCTGCAAGCAGGGTCTGGGTGACACTGCATGCCAAAAGCAGTGCAGGCAATGTTGGAAAGGCTGGAAATGCCTGACGCAGCCCAGGGGAGGCCCTGGCTGGGGAGCAGAGAGTGCCTTTCAGTAGCGTCACCAAGTCACTAGTCCCTTGAGGACCCCAAAAACTAAGAACTCGGAAAAGGAAATGCTTTTGCCTGATTTCCACTCTGTATGAGAAGAGCGTGGCCACAGCCATGTTTCTCTGAGGCATTTCCCGACACAGAGCTGAGCGTCTGGGCACTGTAGGAGGAAGAGGCCAGTTTTGTTTTAAGACCCAGCAGAGATGCCTTCCAAAGACTGTAAGCCTTTCTCTCCAGGGGTGAACAATCATGGGCAGCACACAGCGGTATTTAAATTAGTCCATCCTCTCAATGCCACAATCATCTCTGTATCCAGCAGAAACATTTGAGTTGTAACTAAAATTTTGGGCACTGCATATCTGAGTGTTTAGTATTTCCAACTAGGGAATTATCAAACCATCTTGCTTATTTTTCCAGGCAGCTGCAGGTATAGAGCTACTCTGTGCCAAGCATGCATATAAACCCATTAGGGCTTTCTAATGTTTCATGCAGAGGAGAATAATAGAGGAGCTGTAGCTAGCAATTGTAATGCCAACCTAAATGCTTTTAAGCTAGGAGACAGTGCTTCATTAATTTTCATGTCAGCAGAATCACAAGCAAAGAAGTTTAAATACTCTTCAGAGAGGTGAGATTCAAGCATTAGCCAACATCTAGAAATGGGGGCAAGAAAGGACTGTGGTTTTCCTTTTGCATATGTTTGATGGTTTCTCCTTTCCCTCCTGCATTTCCACCAATTCAAACGATCAGCTGCAGCTGAAGGGATACTTGTCTGTGTTTGATATAAGTCTGCTAGTTGGCTGATTGGAGTCTCATCCCAGAAACCATTTCCCTGGAGAAACCAGGCACAGGTTACATTTTACCTACTGTAATTAATGATGCACTAGATCTCCGTTTGCTGTGCCCACATCCCAATATCTGCTGTTCTCCTCACACAGGTTCTCCTGCAGACCCCACGTCTCTGCTTGAGCAGGCTGTAGCAGTAGGTGTGTACAGTGAACACTTAGACCCAAACTGGGCAGAATAACATAGTATTTTCTGACTAAGAGCTAAAAATGTGCATCTGAACTGAGAGGAGGCCAGAGCCACTTGCTGTGCTGTTGACTGAAGTAACGCTCCTGTTCCTAAAGGGACCAGGAATGAGCAGTGACCCAGCAGAGCTGGGGGCCTCGGAGGTCTGAAACGCAGCCTCCTTCCTGCTCAGAGCGGGTCAGAGCTGCAGTGAAGCTGTGTGGCTGATCGCTCGCTGCTTTCACCCTGCTGCAAGCCCTCTGCCTTCACGGGATCGCCCCGGCCTAACACCAGCATCGCCAAGAGCAGAAGCTGGCCTGTCCTTCCTGCACACCCCTGCTCACTCCTGTTAGCCTCGCATGAGCGGTATCTCCTCTAATGGACATTGCATGGGTTACTGCACTGAGCATGACAGTGTTGTTGCATGTGTTTCGAAGCATTGTCAACTTTATCCCAGACTGTCCTTGTATGTGTCCCCCCAGGAGAAGTTTCTTTTTCATCTGTTAACCTGGCTTCAGGGATGTAGTGCATCCTAAATGAGTAAAGCATTTCCTAGCGCTCCCTCACCCCAGGTCAAGTTAAACGTATCCCAAGTTTTCTGAGCAACCAGTTGACCAGGCATAGCCAGCACTGAGCACTGGCAGAGTGTACAGACACAGACCTCTGAGACAATTTCACACAATAAAACAGACCCACCTTTACGGCTGGGTGGTTCCTCCTTACTATTTGTATATTCAGCCCGTGTAAAGAGAGAGCTGTGTAGCTGACAGGCAGCCTACAAGGTTTTCTGTTCAGTGGCTTTACAGTGGGAAATGTCTTCTTGTGATTATGCTTTAGAATTATGTAAGTAGTTTATAAAACATAATAAAGACGTGATCTTTTGCTGAATAGTTAATCAATGGCTGCATTTGGGCAGGTTAGAGGTAGTTGCCATCACGTACAGCCTGTTTTTCTTATGTGCTGTCAGCCAGTGTATTCACATACCACCCATCCCTGCTAATGTTCTTCTGAGAGCCATTAATCAACCATTAGTTATTAATAAATAGTCTTTAATATAATGTTTGACTATTTGGGGTATTCTCAGACCTCCCAACAAGCTGATTTTTTTGCATTCCCAAGAAGACATTTCCAAAAAAAAAAAAAGAAAAAGTATGTTGTAATCCTGAATACACATGAAAGCATATTGGACAGACTTAAATAAATATTGTACTGCAATGTTTTTATTATTATTTTTTAGACGCACCAGAAGATTAGTCGAACTCAGAGGCAAAGACAGCCCTACCAGTCCAAGTTGACTGGTAGGACTAAGGCTCATGAAAGCAAGAGAAGAATGTATTAAAAAACAATTGTGTTTGCTTTCATCTTGTTTTTCCACACCCATTAGCAGAAAAAATAAGTCTAGATGACCCTGGTCACAAGGAAATGTTTTTCAAATTCCTCCACTCCACTTTTATCTACCAGAAAAAATAATAGTTGAAAGAGAGCAACAGATTCAGTTTCCCTTTATCCAATTTATTTTAGGGGTTTGGACTGTAATCTGGCATCAGTTGCACTACCAAAAAAATAAACCCCACATTTCAAGAGTCACTCCATCTGAAAGATATTAGCAAGATGAGAGGAGTGGAAGATGTATTTCAGGGGGGCACTGAGTACTTTTGAACTTATTTCCCTCCTTGTTTTTAAGGTGAAGCAACTCCTTTTTCCCAGCTCCTCATGCATTTAAAGCTGCATTTGCCAAAACATTTGCAAAAACCCCTCTCTGTTAAGAACAATCCTTCTCTGACTTAGTATGACCTAACATGTCTCTTCCACTTGCAAAATCTACAGTAATGCTGACTTTGGCCTTAAGTACACTCTTTGAATATTTACATTTCTTAAGTTTGAAAAGAATTTGACTCCATCCGAGTGCCCACAGCCATCTTGTGGTCACAGTCTAATTTAAGAGACACACACGCAGTAAATACAACTCGGTCACAGGGCAGTGTCCAAACACTTTCCTTGGAACAGCCCCGGGAACTTGGTCACGTGCAGAAATTTCCCCATTTCAAAGCGAAGAAAGGAGGAGTCACGAGCAGAGGCAGATATAAAATTCATGTGGTCATAGCCTGAATGGTTTTTTAGATGCAGCCATGCCCTTGGTTTTATATTTCCAGAGGAGCTTGTGCTGATAGTCTTTGTAGAGACAAATGCCTGAGCACCCCGCTCCATTGCTGTTGATGATCTCCCATGTGCTCCTAACCCTCACGCATGTGCCCTATTTTGCCACAGGAATCGCTATGTTTTCTTTAGACCTTTAAAATACACCAAAAGCCTTCTTTCACAGAAGCTGAGCTCAGGTTATGTTCCTCTCTTATGGGGAACATGCCTGACATCAGTGCGATTAGGAGAGATGCATATCAGAGTCCAGACTGATGAGACCTGCCCTAAGCCTTTCCTCTAAACTGGAGTTGAAGCTTTGCTGGATTTGAAGCTTTTTCTCTTGGCTTTGGGTCTCATTTCCCTCCTGCTTCTCAACCTTCCTGGTTTGTGACAAGAGTCCCATTAAGCGAAAAGGTTGTCTTCTAGCCTGAGAAAGAGCAGTAAGAACAGAGAGCACTTGGGAGAAAAACGGACTTGGTTGTCAAAGCTATGGAGGTCCCTTCTGCGGGCACAAGAGGTTTGGCTCAGCCTGATAACCCTGCTATGGTTCTTGAAGGTTCTAGGTAGAAGCACTTGGCCATTTCACGTGGCTTGCTTGGATCAGGTCTCCCACGTGCTGAATCTGGGCATGTGTAAGACACGACCCACAGGCCACGTTGTGATGGCTGCCAACCATGCAGCAGGGCCTGCGTTCATTGCGTTGCCTTTCTTTGTATTTTTCTGCAGAAGCCCAACGCAGGCCTTACTATGCTGACTATTCCCCAGCGCGGAAGTACATTCATACCCTTTGCACCAGCCACTATCTTGACCTCTTCATCACGTTCATCATTGGGGTCAATGTCATCACTATGTCGATGGAGCACTACAACCAGCCAAAGGTAAGAGCCACCCATCAATGTGTCAGCTGTGAAACGCAGCAGCGTGGTGTAGCAGAGGGCCTGAGGACCATATGCTGTTCCCTTGGGATACCATTGACCAGTGAGGTCTGCAGCCAGCCCTGCTTGGACCTGGGACCATTCCCTGGTGTTTGAAAGGCTCGTCAGGCTCCAGACTCAGCACTGCAATCCGTCTAACTCTAGACCAGCTCTACCATTTGGGAGTCATTTGCCTCAGCCAAAAGCTTGATTTCCCTGCTCTTGCATAAAAAACAGAGAATAAGGCTAATGGAGAGTGAACTAAACTTTTACTAGGAAAAAAACAGTCCAAATATTTCCTCTCCTGATCCCAGCTGTGACTGACCCTCAGACAGTAAAACAGTCCAGAATTTTAGAATATTCCACTAACAGATACAGTTAATGCATGCAGAGCAACGTTTCTTTTCCTCAATGAATTTAGCATAAACCAACTCTTAAGTACAACCCGTCTTTTCTTTATGTATCATAAAATCCTTCTGTCCCAAGAAAACCTTTGGCATAAATCATATAGCCTGTTCATTTGCCGCATAGATTAATCTTAGATAGCATTATCCTTCATGGAGCTCAAGGCTCACTGTTTACTTTTCTAGTATTTCCTGGTCTGCCAGGTAACCTGCAAATGCCTCCTGGAAGCCAAGCCAGAGGGGCACCAAGCCACAGGGTAATGCCTGTGTGTTTTACACCAGCTGACTGTGTGCTTTTCTGCCCCATAATTCTTTTGCATAACAGCCTTTGTTTTGCATGTAAATGTTACTTACCCAGATTAGGTCTAATTTATACTTTTTTTACATCCATGTAAAACACGGTGGTGTAAATCTGAATGCAAACCATCACAAATGATACAAAAATACAGGCTTAGGCAGTGTGCTTCAAATGAAATAGCAAATTGTCCCACATTCTTTTAAATTGCCATTTTATTTTAGGCACTGGAACAAAAGTAGGGGTAGTAGTGCGTTGAGGAATGCCAACATCTGAAAAGCTTTCAGCTCTTGTTCCCAAAAAAATCAGTGCATGTTCATCCCACATATCTGGGATCAGCAAAGCACAGTCATCTCACAAATGTGACGAGGAGAGCTTTCCTGTGGCCTGAGGCTTTCTCTGTCAACAAAGCAGACATTACTTTGTGGACTCCTCTATTGCATTTTATTTCCAGTTGTGTCTGTTTTGATGTTCACTGTTATCAATTTTTATCATGAGACCTAGACTACATTTAACTAAATTCTCCTTCCCTCCCTCCTCTCCCCAAATCTCTACCCAACCAAAGAGCTGTTTCACTCTGCAACTATCTATTTTAAGGTCCCAGCAAGATTCTTTTGCTATTGTTGGCCTACAGTTCCAATGAAATCCATTATAAACACTCATCATCTTAAAGTATAAACACTGCAGATTCCTGACTTCCGAGAGCAACTCTATAGAGAGCGTGAACATTGCACCAAATATGGATATACTTCGCCCAGCTCTAGAGATGTAACATTTTTCAAGAAGGCAAGATTTAATCCATCTCCAACATTATTTATTTTTCTGAGTGTTTTAAGCAAAGCCATTGTCCTAAGGATTGCCATGCTGGAATAAAGAAATGATCCATCAAGTCTTTTATTCTACTCAAGGCTAGGCAGTTCAGAAGAAGTAAACTTTATTAGATGGCAAAGGGGTAAAATTTTCTCTCTGACCCAGACTGAACAATTTCTGCACTGAACTTGGAGGATTGATAGCTCTTGACATTTTTAGCACAACTACTTTTAGTGCTTATGAGGTTTTTGTCTGCATCAGTGTCTAATCCTTTATTTGAGTTTTGCTGTGTGATTTAGTGCAGTTTTGTAACTGAGCTCAGCAAGCTATTAGGACTTTACTTCTTACATCTCTGTGCCTATGCCACTCTTGTGCCTGCCAGTTCCTCTGCAGGGGCTCTAGGAAAGGATATCTTGGGCTCGTCTAACTGGTCTCTCTCTTTTCAGTCCCTGGATGAAGCCCTGAAGTACTGCAACTATGTGTTCACCATAGTTTTTGTGTTCGAGGCAGTTCTGAAGTTGGTGGCATTTGGTTTTCGAAGGTTCTTTAAGGACAGGTGAGAGTATTTTAAACTCCTGTGCATTTGGGATAGAGCTGTACTGACCCAGTTTCAAAGCCAGATGCTGGGTAAATGTAGCGTTACTATGATTGTACTACATGCTGTGTGCAAGGAAGAGCAAAGGGCTGTCTCTCCATAGGTGCAAACTTTATAGTGTAGGAACTAAAATTTCTAAGAACTGCTGGTACTGCTTTGCAGAAGGAATTCAGGAAACCTTATAAAATTCTGGATACATCCTTTCCCCCAGTATCTGCCTCTCCACCAGGTCCAACCGGCTCAGCTTAGAGGTGAGAAACAACCTGTTGGCATCATTCCAGTCCTCAAAAGAGTAGTTTTCACAACCCAAGGTCACAGAGTTCCTCAGAAAAAGTCTCCTCTGCAGTCAAAACCAGTCCTTTGGTAGACCACTGGCTTTGTAAATCCTTTGGCAAAGACAGAGGTAGTTGTGTTCAGCCCCACTGCCTTCAGATCCCAGCTGCAGAGACCTACCAATCTTATTCTGCCTCAAATTTAGCCAGAAGCAAATATGTATGAAAGCACGTTGTGGTCTGGTGACTTGCTGGGGAGCAGGGTAAGATTGGACACTTTTCCACGCGATCGGCTTGTTTGATTCATTTATCCTGACTGAGCGGTTGGAAGCTGCTATGAGCAATATTACTTATGAGGGAAATTGCCTGGGAAAGACACTCAGTTTCTTCACATCTTACTGTCTTTCTAGTGCTGGTGTGGAAGGCCGTTTACAAGTGTTAGGCTATAAATCAATGAAGATACTCAAGTGAAGTAATTCAAAAGACAGGTGACATAACATGGGAGCAGCTGTATTGTATCACATCAAAGGTCCCTCTAGCCTAGTATCTTGTCCCTGAGAGTGGCTCCAAGTGGATAGCAGGGGGATGATAGGGACCTGGAAGTAAGCAGGGACACTTCCCACTCACAGCCTACAGCAGCTTGTGGCTCAGAGGCTGTCTATGCCAGCTGCAGTGGGTTGATCTTGTACCATGTAGAAGGTCATGAGCTCAGATATGAGAGAGGAGAAGCGTTTAGGATTTGCTTGTGCTTGTTATTAACAGATAATTCTCTGCTCTTGGGTTGTCTGTCTGTGTATGACTTTTTTTTTTTTGTCCTTCCTCTCTTTGTCTATTAGGTGGAATCAGCTGGATTTGGCCATAGTTCTGTTATCAATTGTGGGAATCACGCTGGAGGAAATTGAGATGAATGCTGCACTGCCCATCAATCCCACAATAATACGCATCATGCGGGTGCTGAGAATAGCAAGAGGTATGGCCTGCTCCGTAGGTCTCCAGCCATCCCTCCAGACACCCATTTGTTTGGCCATTTGTTCTTCTAGTCCTGCTGTTTCAGTTCAACTTGAGAACAGTTAGGCAATGAGGCTGCAAAATGTCAATTCAGAGACAAGCTAGGTGGGGTTTCATGGGTATTTCCAGTGGCATCTTAGATTTGTCTCTAATTCAGACCTGGGATCACAAACCTTTTTACTGATCCAGACAAGAGTGGGAAGCAGTGGAGAAGGGACGATCAGAGCTTGAGATGATGCTTTTCACTGATGAAGTGTCTCACCATCACTCTCCCATTTCCTATTTTCCTGCTAGGGCACACTGGAGTTATTCTGGCTTTTGGTCTGTTTTACTGACGTCCTTAACATTAATTGCTGTAGGAAGTAGTCAGGATGTTCAGATGTTCTGTGGGCCCTGCCAGGATGCAATGAGCTTGCCATCCGTATGAATAGATGCAAGCGAGATGTAAACCTGAAGCTAGATTTCCTTTATTTCCTTTTGCTTGAAATATTTCCCAGCCCTGCTGATCAGGTTTTGATTCTCATTGTAGTGCTGAAACTGCTCAAAATGGCCACTGGGATGCGAGCTCTCCTGGACACAGTGGTACAAGCGCTTCCCCAGGTAAGCCCTCAGACTTCATCCATGCCCAGTTTGTTCCCCTTGGTGTTCTGTGCCTTTAGGACCTGGGGACAGCTCTGTGCCACCATGTTTGGTGGGCACTAGAAGTCAGCTGGGGAGGATATCAGCTTTCTCTGCTGCCACCAGGGCCTTGGTAGCAGAGTTTTGCATGGCACATCCTGCTCACATACTATGTGTTACATGGGAGAACCGGAATAATGGAAAAAGAGTTCACAGAGAGCCAATTGCTGTAGGCAGAGCTCTTATAAAACATAGATTTCACTGGCAAGTTCAGGAAACACAAGGATAGACAGAGAAAGCTATTGGTGAAAGCCTTAGAAGTAGACAGCTTCCAGCTCAGCAGTTTTCTTTGTGAGACAGGAGCAACCATGTTTATTGACAGAGGAGCTGCAGACTTTAAAAGGCAAATGGGGAAGATGTTTCTGAGTGTTAAAAGCTTGAAGTGGGGTCTCAAATCACCATATTCTCATGAGATGCAAGAGGAACAGTGATGCTGCCAGTCTTAATGATATTTGATAGAACCCTTCAAGTGTTCAGTTCCTGGGACCACTTTTTTATGGATCTATTCATTTAAAAAAAGAAGGAAAGAAACTTTTTGCTGACTTGCACTCCTCCCTCAAAAAGATCTAAAGTACATCAGAAGAATTCCAAGAAGTTTAGGATTCCTTTGTTTTTAAAATCTTACGCTACTTAAGCTGTGTTCTGCTAGTTTGTGAGTTTGATTGTCCGAGTCCTAATCTTTCAGTCTTTAGAGTCAGTTCAGCTGCCTACACATTCCAATTTCATGTATCACCAGGATCCCGTATCCCACCAGACAGTACTGGAAACATTTACTGCCATGCTTTACCCACAAGTGAGTACCAATATGAGGTGCCAGGCCATGAAGAATGAGGCAGAAGACCTCTGCTGCCTTCTTCTCTGAGCTGGCAATTCAGAAGCAGCACTTTTAGGATGCACAAGCATGGTCAGACAAGTCCTTAGTTTTCAACGCCTCCAAAACATCCCACAGCAGAGTTGCTGGAAGGAGCTTTACGAGTGGGCCCACTCCATTCTGTGTAAAAGGCAGTGTAGTGTGCCCTGGCAAGGACCGGGAGAGTCAGGCCTCAAAGGCAGAGGCTTGGCCATCCAAACTGTGGCTTGGCCAAAAGCAGACACGGTGTAGACATCTCTTGCAGAGTATGAGTGGCCCTATGAGAATCAGTAGAACCAGTACATGTAATTACCCAAATATACCCCTATGAATTAGTTGCTAAGTACAAAGAAGCCTATGATCTATTCAAAATGAACTGGAAAACAAGGGGAATTTCTTTTTCTTGGAAAGACCCATTTACTTTTCATCACTGCCATAAAGATGTTTCTAATCTGAGATATTTACCCTTTGGTATTCAGATTTCCTTTTCAGTGAAGGATTTTGGCTGAGACTAAAGCATGGAATTTACCAACCTGACCCCTGTTTTGGCATTTCAAGAAAGCATTTGATTTGTGTCTATTTTTTTTCTTTCGAAAACATTGTGATTACAGAGCATATTTTCTCTCTCTCCTTGTTTTCTCTCCCCCCCAAACAATAGGGTGGCTGCAGGCCAGGCTTTTTGTTTCCTTGGGGTGTTTTTGCAGTTTACATTCAAACCAAAGTCTCTTTTAAAGGGAAATCCCCAGGGATATTCCAAGCAGATCTTGTGCAGATAAAAATGCCATTTTGTCCTCCAGTGAAATTCAGAAAATGAGAAGGGAAGTTTGGGAAGACCTCTCTGACAACAATCACTCTTCATAAAGCTACAGCTTTCATTTCAAAGGCAGGGGAATAGTTCCTACCCCAGTTAATTTAGCAGTCTAAAACCACAGCTGGAAAATCCTCATTGAATGTGTCTGCTAAGTGACAAGAAAAATGAATTTGATCTTTATTCATTAAGGTTTTGGCAAAATTCTTGTCTGGTGTATGTAGAATGTCCATTTACGGGCTTACGATGACGGTATTGTCATTGCAGTACACATTTTTTTCTTTCTCTTTTGGGTTATTTTCATCAGTTTCCTATTTGTTTTTATTCAGCTGCCGATATAGCTTGCGTAACACTTAGAGAACCAACTACCCCAGACTTGGGGGAATGTTAGCATTTTGATCCAAGATTGAAGCTGTCATGGTACAGGCTTAGTCTCCTCTTCTGGAACTTCAGACTGACCTTGAGCTGCTGGTTTCAATGCAGGAAGACTTCCTAACCTACTGCATCCTCCTTGTCTGGTAGCCTCATGTCTACCAGTTCAGAGATCTCCTCCTCCTCCATGTCTCTGAAAAAAATGAGTTGGAGTAGAGGAGAACAAATGAAGAGAGGCAAGAGAGACAGAAAGAATAATCAGGGCAAGATCTCAAAATGGCACCTTTTTTGCCCACCACTTGTAAACTTGTAAAAATAAAACTTGTAAACTTGAAATAGATCCACTGCTTTAACCTGAGCAACTAAAAAGAGCTGGGCTAGCATGACCAACACTGACTTCATCATTTAGACATTGCCAGTCCTAATTAAGCCAGTTCAGTGCTGCCATTCACAGACCAAAAACTCCCCTGTGATTGCAGAGGCCTGCTCCTAGCATAACACAAGCCACACAGCTCTGCACTGAACTTCAGCATGTCTTTTAAAAGCCACCTGGTCTTGTTTTAAGGATGCAAAGTGTTAGGCAATCAGCCATCCCCTATTGATTCTTCCAGTAGATGTTTACTCCTCCTGCTAAAAAAAATCTGGTGTTTTTAGTCTGAATTAGCCAAGTTTGTTTTTTCATTGGATGTAATTTTTCTTTGTTTCTTTTAGAACTTCTCCGTTTTGGAGCAATAAGAGATAAAATAATCTCTTGCAGTCTGGCAAACAGAAGAACATTGAATTCCTTTAATATCTCAGTATGAAGCAGGTTTTCAAGACCTGTTTCAAGTGTTTTCCTCTTTTTTATGAGCTCTGGCCCCATTAAGGCTGTATAATGAATTATACCACTCTTATGCTTCAGCTGAATATTCCCTTGCTTATACATCTGGTGGCTGCATCGGTTTTGTGAGCAATGCCTGCCCTGTAAGACTCCTATTTGATGGTAATCCTTTAGTCCTTTTCACATTCCCTGCTTTCCAAAGTACAGTCCAGCCTTTCTGTAGCATGGCCTGCACTTTGCTCTCGGATTTGTAACTTTGCATTTGGCTGGGTTAAAATGCTCATTGTGTAAGTAAGTGAATCCACCATACCAAGCAGCCCAGCTCAGTCTGCACAGCACTTCTTCTATCAATTGCCAGTAAGAAAACCTGCAGTCAATGTGAAGCTGCCAGTACTCTTCCTGATGGAGAGGACAAAGTAGAATCCAGTCCAATCGCCATCCTGGCTCTACAGGGCCAATAATAGTAAAATGTGGAATTTTCCTATCAAAAGATCTGGGTTCTTTTTCCTTCATTTTTCTCACTTGGTCTGTGGATGGCACATTAATTAAATGCAGGACTGTACAGTATATCTCCTGTTTGTCTTCAAAGCTTGGAACTCCCCCCAGATGGACTCTGTGCCAAGAAAAAAGTGAAGAACTCCCCGTTCTATCAGTGTCCTGAAGGACAGAATCTGTAGTTAGCTCCTGTCCAGGAGTTTAACTCTTCTTGGTGCTGTAATTCCTGTGCTTATCTCAACTCCAGCTCTTGAAGAGGTTTTCTGGCATTGTCTGACAGCAGTTGTGGGACAGAAACAATAGTCTGCTTTTGCCAGACACTGAAACCCCACAGTGACTGTGAAGCTCAGAGAGCAAGAATAGAAATGTCTTACCAGCAAGCACTGCAGATGAGAGATTTTGGAAGATAGGTATGTGTGCTATGCTGCACATTGGAAAGAAGTACAGAGATGCCTGAGAGATTTGAGTAGCAAAGCAGAAGTCATTAGGTAAAGAAACCACCTTTCTGCTGGCTGTTAGCACTGGTCTCTGTGGGACCAAGTGGATACACAGAAAGGGGAGTCCGTTCAGTTCAGCTAGTGGCCTTGTGGTTGCACCAGTGAGATGACTTTAGCCTCCAAGGTTGTCCGTCTGGCCCTTTCCACTAGTCCTGGAATTCACACAGATGGCCTCCGTTTTCCAAGCAGACAAATATGTCCATTTTCTCTTGGGTATAGTGCATAAATTAGCCTGTGTTTTCCTGCTGCCAGGATTATTGCTTTGGCTGGAGAGTGCTGGAAGGAAGATGAGGAGGACTCGTGTCCTTGGAAAGAATTGGCAGGGGCTTAGTTTTATGAGAAATTGCTCTTGACAGGCATTCCAGGGAGCTGTGTGTGTTGCCTGCATGGACAACTGAAATGCCAAGGTGTGGGCCAGTGATGCAGAAATAATTGATGTCAGAGCAGGAAGAGGCACAAGAGGAACTGTAGTGTGCTTCAGCCAGCCATTGCAGGAATGGGGCAGCAGAAGACTGTATTTCATCAATGCCTCAGGCCAGCAGGATCTAGAGGGATTTGGGTAGGATCACACAGCTGACAGTGCAGCAGAGGAGTGATAGTGCCCAGGTGGTTGGTGTCCTGTTGTACGTGATCAGTGCAAGACACTTGCATATCACAACCTGGCATAGTTGCTCTGTCTGCCTGCAGATAGTGGCATAGGTCAGAGGTTGAACTCTGATGGGACACGCAGTGGTGCTTAGCTACTAGAGCCTCACTTAGGAGGAGGCAAAAACCTAATAGCAATGATGTCTGCAAGAGTAAAGCAGAGACAGCCTCCCCAGGCCACACAGGAGCAGGGGGAGAAGGGTTTTGCTGGGTTTGTGGAGAGGACAGTCACTTTCCTTGCTGCTGAGCAGGGTTATTCCAGAGCTTTTGCAATGGTAGATCATAGATTCAGCTGAGTGGTGAAGGGTGGTCGTTCTTCATACAGGCCCTCCCTGCTCCTCTGGGTGGGATGGAGGACTCTGCCTCTCTCCCCACAGCATCCCTCTGTCCCAGGCACACAGACACTTTTGCCAGCAGTATATGACAGCCAGGATGCCAGAAAGTGAAGGTCCAGGAGGAATCACAGAATCACCAGTGTCTCCATCTTGTCTTGTGGCTTCTCTGAGATACTTTAGGGCACCAAGAACATCTCCAAGAGGTTGTTCATCTCTGCTTCACTCGCTACAGGCCACAGCCTCCCCTCAACACTGGAGCCACAGCAAATGATGGACAGCCCCTGGCTGCCAGAGAGAGGGGTTATCTGTAGTTTCTTCTGCCCAGCCAAAGGCACCTATCCAGTTTGATGGATAAGCAGAGCATGGGCTGACCTGTTCAGTACTGCTAGAGCAGAACCACTTCCCAGAGCCTGCTTGGATGACCGGCTGCCAAAGTGGAGGTTGCTGACCAGAGCTGGATCTCTGTCCCTGATGGAGAGTCCAGCACAGGCATCCCAGCCTTTGGCTGCTGGAGAAAAGTGCCTGGATATGCTCCATCCCCCTCCCATTCCTCCCAGCAACATGATTCATGCATAATCTTTTTCTTGCCTGGTCTCAGTAGATCTCAAAGTGCTTTAGAGGCATTAATTAGCTGTCCACAAGGGTATTACAAATGGGTACGTTGAGTTACAGGAGAGGAATGACTCACTCAAGGTCACAGACATACATACAGTCTGCCTTCTCTGCTACTCAGCAACCGCTGGCTGACCTCGCTGCCTCCACCTCAGCCCATCTCTGAGAACATGTCTTGGGTCCTTCTCTGTGCTTAGGCCTTGGTGATGGCCATGGGCTGCAGAAGACCTTCCTTTCCTTTCCTGAGGGTCATGTACCAGAGCACCATGGGCTAATACTGACAAAATATTAAACCTGGCACTGACTTGTACTGATTTAGTACAGCCAGAAGCTACACAAATAGACCTAAGCAAGAGGTGAGCCATTTTGCTCCGCCACATTCTCTTGAGCAGCAGGTGTTTGTGGGCTGCCCTCTCCAAACTCAGGAGCCACCAGCTGCCTGCATGTACCCGTGTGGATGCTACATCTGCAGGGGGTGGTCAGGGCAGCAGGTTGTTCTTGTGCACACAGGGAGAAGCTCTGGATGTCTAGATACAGGGTGGGATGGAGTTTAACAGTAAAGGCAGTCCCATCACCCATCCCAGGATCTTTCACTTGCTGCTGTCCCCCACATCTCTCTTTCACATAGCCATGTTTCCAAATCTGAGTCAGATGTTCAGTCACTTCCCAAGAGATCCTGTGCATCAGCTGAGCTTTGGAACTGCCCACGTGTCTGCTCTCAGCCAAGGGCAGATGCAACCTTAGACACCAGCAAACACCACATTAGCAAACATGCCTCTCAGCATTTTTAGAGTATGCCTATAGCTGTGATGCCTCAAGCCTATACAGCAAACCCACGAGTGTAAACTGGTCTTTGAAGGACTTGTTATGAGACACACTAGTTCAGTAATGCAATTAGTCATGATCTTAAATACAGAATCTTTTACAAATGCACACTAGATAGTAGGCAAATTGTTTATGAGCAATGTCAGCTCATAACATGCTTTGCTTGTTGAGAGATAGATTATAGTTTTGACTGATAAGCTGGTAATAATTTTGATGTTAGTCTAAATTCTTTGGAATTTCATCAATGCCAAAAGTTTGCAGGCTGATTTATTAGGCATTAAAATAGCAGTAAAATATTCAGCTTATAGGCTTCTTTGAAAAAAATCCAAGACCCTCTTCTGCAGTGCTACAACATCAGGCTTTAATATACACTCAACCTAGAAAACTTGTTTATCACTTTTATTTTCCTTCCCTTTAATTATTTGCTCATTTGCCTCCCTGGCAGTCCGTGTGTGTGCATTTGCACGTGTGCCTGCTTTCTTGTATTTTCTAATTTGCAGTCATTTTGCAGACTGCCTTCTAATGTCTTACAAACCATCAGTGGTCTCACAGACATGAGTTAGGAAACACTATTCCAGAATACAGTACATGCAGATGAAATAATCCAGACCAGCCATCCACATCACTGTATTATCTCTATTATTCCCTGGAGTATGGTAATAATGTTAGTGGAATTGCAAAGCTCTATGTGTAGTAGCCAGTTTAGGCTTTATAGCAATTACAGTCTTCACTGGGTGATTTGACTATTCCCATTTCTTTAATGCAAAAAAACCACCCTACTTCATAAGTGATAGCTGTGTTAATTTTATGATAACAGGTATCATACTAATAACCTTTCTAATGAAATTAAGCAGCATGGTCAAAATACACAGCAACACTGTGGCTGTGCCACCTCAGAGAAGAAAGCTCTCTCAAACTGAAGAGTTCACTAGAAGGTATCTTGGAGGTCACGACTCCCTCATCCTGACTACCCGAATCACCACCTAGTTCATTTTTATTTAGAGATAAAATGATGCTTGTGACACCATGTCTAACTGGAGAACTTGATTGCTCTATCTCCATTACAAGCCCATAGACACAAGGCATTTAAAAGTGGCAGGAAAGGTAAATGTGACCAGAGTTAGTTGCAGGTAAAATGCAGGTGGTTAGCTGGTCAGGTTACTCTGCCCTTCATATTCTCTGCCTGAATCACAAAAAATCTGCTCTTTTAGATGTTTTAAAGGCTTCGACCCCGTGTAGTGATTGAGTCCAGTGTGGATAACTGTAATGCCATTGTTACTAAAAACCTTTGTGTTCCCTTTAGCATTATTGCACTTCTATTGCCACCCCCTTCAGCCACCTTGCCGTGCATGTTAATACCTCATAGTAGCACACCATGCAGTGTTTGAACTGCAAGGTGCCTGCATTGGTATATGGAATAAGGCTTTTCTTTTGAGACGCTGAAAGCTAAAATTCAGGTAGTGTTATTGAGAAATATCTGTAAAGTGGCAAGGCTAGGCGAGACTTACATCTTACTGGAGTATATGTTCCTTTTCTGAAAGCCCTCCAGGCCAGCAAAGCCTTTGAAAACCAGACAATTCCTCCTGTGGCTTGAGACATGTCTTGTTAATGTCACTGCCTTGAAACCCTCAGCCTTCATGTTCAGAGAGTCTAAAAAGGTGGCAAACAGAAGGGAAAGGCCCTTAAAACTCAAACCAGAGCATAAGGTCACTTAAACTACCATTGCACTGAAGTGCAGTGCTAAGTGCCGCTGAGGCTACAGCTACAGGTTGGCCAAATTACAGATGAAGGCAGCATCCTGGGTAGGTGGAAGGGTGATGGAGAGGTACTAGCCACAGAGACTGCTTTGCGTGTGGGAGTATCTGCTCCTTCCCCGACATGGGAGACTTCTCTGGGTCTATTAAAGCAGACCAGTGAAAGGGGACCAGGGTGTTGGAAGCCAGGGGAGATGATAATTAGCCTCTGGCCACCAGTCCCTCTTTTGCTTATGTTTAAAATGTGATGGAACAATTTAATTCATTAACTCAACTTGCCTGACCCTTGTTCTGCTTTCTCCTTGTGTAGGTAGGGAACCTTGGCCTACTTTTTATGCTCCTGTTTTTTATCTATGCTGCCCTGGGAGTGGAATTGTTTGGCAAGCTAGGTGAGTAATGTGCCTGACACAATTTATTTCATCCGGTTGATGTTTATTTGGTATCTAGCTGTTTCCTTTCTTCCCTCTCTCATTCTTGGGCCTTCCTTAGCTTCACAGCTCATGGTCTGAAGATTAAAGTTTTCTCTTGATCTCAGGGTCGCAGATGACACATAAGGATGTAATACAGAACCTGTCTAATGTGCACACACACACACACATTTAGAGATTTGTTCAACACCACCCTTGGCTGTAGAGGAACTATTTACTGTTTAAATATAATTGTCCAGCATGGATATGTTCACAAAGATGGAAGTTTGCTACTTCATGACACAACATGAGTCTGCAAAGCTGGATGGTAGTCAGATTCGCGCTGGAGAGATGCCACCATAAACACGTCCCTCCTCGGAGCTTCCACCACACTCCGTTAGTTCTGCACTTGGCTAACATTGCTCTTCTAGCTGCCCAAGTCTTGTCTGTCCGTTGTTCTTCTCAGCATCGCCTTCCCCTTTCAACATAAATCAGGAAGCATCCACTGGTTCCTGATTGTCCAGCATCATTTATTCCTCCAGCTTGAGGATACTGCAGAGCTGATCATGAATGTGTCCACCACTAAAAGGAAAATTGGGTGGAGTCAGAGAGAAAACACTATAGCCCTACCTTGCCCAGCTTAGCCAGGCCAAAGCAGTCACTGCCTTTAAACATGCTGTTCGAAGGAGATGTGTCTGCTTTCTCAGTGTTTGCATCCCAATTAGGGCTTCGAGAGCATCAGAAGGGCCCTTTCTCCGCGGTGGTTTTATGGCTGTCATTAATCCCCTTTATGAGTCCAGCCCTCTGCTCGGATTACAAATGCCTGAAAGCAGAATATTTCTTTCAGCCAAAGACAAATTATTTTTCAGTGTTCAACAAATTCAGGGAAAAAAAATTAGTTCTGCATCCACCCCAAATGAAATACTGTGGGGTTTATACTACATATCTAGATATATAGGTACATATTTCTTCAGCCACAAAGATGAAAAATGTCTTATTCACAAAGGCACCTTCTGCTGCTCTGAATCCTTTTTGTATTTGTACGCACACACCTCACCAGTGCCAGCCTCCAGGTAACCACAGCATGTGGTCAGAGATTGGGAAAGCCCTGATCTTGTCTGGGGCAAGCTGCAAGCAGTCAGCACACTGCTTCCCATCCTGATTTAACTGGGATATACTTTCACTTCTTTTTCCCAGTCACTGCTAGTCCATGTCAGCCACAAGAACCATCAGCACTCGCTCCCCAAGACTGGTCATTTGTGGGTTTTTTTCGCTCTTTTTGGTTTTTCTTCCTATTTGGCTCTGAAGTAAATACCTAATAGTGAAATGCCATAGCAAGAGACATTGCTGCCTGTCCTAATGAATATTTAACAAACCTGTGTCTTATGGAAGGAGGGGTATTTCATATGTTCAATTTACATTCATTAGTATATTAATTCTCAGGGGGAAAATGTCAAATTGCTCCACTTTATCTCAGTGAAATATCCCCCATGGTAGATGTACCCTGTAAAAAATAATCAAGACAAGGACATAATCAAGACGATAACAGAAAAAGGATACTGTAGAGCAGTATTTGTTGAGACAGCCCAGCAAATCTGCTTGTTTCCACCTCCTTTTAGATCTCTTTGTGTTGGCTCTGCCTGTTGGGGTAAAGTCAAGAGAATCACAGAAATGTTGGTGGAAGAGGCATCTGGAGGCCCCCACCCAGCCTCCCACTTGAAGCCCCATCAGGAGCTCAAAATAGGTGTGGCTTTGTCCAGCCAAATCTTGAAAACTTCTGATGACAGAGCTCCCCTACCTCTCTGGTGACCTGTCCCAGGGCTGTTGGGCCCTCCAGATTAAAACAACTTTCCTAATGTCCAACCTGGACCTCCTAAGCCACAGTGTGTTGCTGTCCATTATATCATCTGCCTCCACTGGGAAGAGTTTGGCTACGTGATCTCTGCTGCTGCACTTCAGTAGCTGCAGGCCACCATGAGATCACCACTTAGCAGTCCTCCCCGATGCCATGTATCAGTGTGACATAATCTCAGGGTCTCAAACCAGGTTTGGGGAGGTGCTCTGATTAAGTACTGGCAAATGTGGCTTCACCAACATGCTCTGCTTCTCTCTCCTGCAGACTGCAGCGAAGAAAATCCTTGTGAAGGTCTGAGCCGGCATGCAACTTTCACCAACTTCGGCATGGCCTTTCTCACTCTCTTCAGGGTGTCAACGGGGGACAACTGGAATGGTATCATGAAGGTGTGTGCAGTCTCTGTCTGGGTACTTGCTTCTCTCTGTAGATATCTAGATACAGATTTCAGACAAATTTAGGCAACTCTTGTGTGAAAACAGAAAAGGTTTCTTTTTAAAACTTCAAAATTAGACTTTCCCATTTAAAAGCCAAGTGTATTTTCAAGTGATAATTTCTCCTAAGTCTCACCCAAACTGAAACTTCATTCTTTTTAACATATATATACATAATACTTCAGGAAAATTATGCCAGTTCTTGTGGCTGAGAGGAGTAACCGTGTACTCTGTGCCCTGTGCCTTTGGGACATAACACGATCCTCCTCTTTGTAGAGGATGTAATTCATGGTGTCCATATTTTCTTCTATACATTTTAGTTGTAGCTACAAGCCGTTGTGTCTGGGGTATGGTATTATATGCTTTTCAGTCCTCAGCAGGTTATCTTTGATGCTTCTGTATTTGGAGCCCAAGTAAAGCCCCAGCCCTTGTTAATCCCTCACTTCTCCCTCTCTGTTGCAGGACACTCTTCGGGAATGCACTCGGGAAGACAAGCACTGCCTCAGTTACCTTCCTGTTATCTCTCCTGTCTACTTTGTCACCTTCGTCCTCATCGCACAGTTCGTCCTAGTCAATGTGGTGGTGGCAGTGCTGATGAAGCACTTGGAGGAGAGCAACAAGGAGGCCAAGGAGGATGCTGAGATGGATGCTGAGATCGAGTTGGAGATGTCCAGAGGAGCAACCACCTCGACCAACAGTGGGAGCAGGGGAGGTGCAGTGGCCCCAGAGAGCAGGGCACCCTACAGAAGTCGGGAGACCACGAAGTCGGAGTCAGCGGTGCAGGTGAAGGACCAAGCCCTGGTAATAGCTCACATAATGCATTTGCTCTTCTTGTGCTCAGGGTAGGGAGGGGACAGTTCTCACCAGTCACTGCTGTCTGATCATCAGGCAGTCAGATCCCGAGTGACACAGAGCCAAAGAGGCAGGAGACAAGGCAGCGTGGGAGGAAGGCAGCTCTGCCGGGTTCCCCTACGGCAGAGATGTCACCGCCACCTCCACATCTTGAGTCATCTCAGGAGGGCTCACTGAGGTGGAAGGCAGCTTGAAACACATTCTCCAGGGCTAATGCTGTCCTGACTGTTGTTCTGGGGGAGGGGTGAAAGCCCATCCCTTGCCGTTTCCAGTTCATTCAAAGGTTGTGAATTTTAAGTTCAGAACCATAACAGCCACAGGTCTCTGTCCTGCTCTCCCAGCCGGCGCATTGGTCCTTGTCATTTTAGTGTGGGCAGCAGCACCAGGGAGCAATCTCATAAACCCCTGCGAATGCTGGCACTGTCAACCCTGACACATACAGTAAGGGATGGCATAAATTGCCTTCACACAGACACAGATGTACTGCTCAGCTTCTTTTTAATCCCACTTTGGGATTTCCAGAGGAGCCTCAAGCAGATCATAGCGTGGAGCTCAGGAGGGCATGTCTGGCACTGGTGTAAGCATGCAGCTTCCCACTGGCTTATGCTCTGCTTATGGCATGGCTGACTTGGACGCTGGGAATTGTCAAAGCCCCTCAGCAAGAAGCTGGAGGTTCCTGGGTTGATTTTCCAGACACTGCCTGTTCTCTGATTTCTATTAGTCCTCTAGCAAAATAGGGCAATTGGAAGTCAGGGGGGAAGAAGGGACATGAGATAATTGTCTCATCCCATGTCAGCAGCATATGATTAAGAGTGAATATGAAATTGCTTTGTCACCGTGATCGCAAATAAATCTACCACAAAATCAATGGGGGATTTGAGATTAAATTACATTAAATTAGATTTTTGTAAAATCTATCAGACTCTATTAAGTTAAGTAAAAAGAAATTTAGTTACACAGCGATGGGGAATTCACTATTTGAATGTAGTTTCTAATAGACATTTCTGCAGGTAAATATACCATAAACACCCAGGTTGCTTTTCTTGTTGGGGGAAGAGAGGGCACATCCTTTCACATAGGCTGTGATTGCAAACTGAGTTCATTCTCACTGGGCTTTCCTCATCTTCCAATACCTCCCAAGCACATCAGGAGCCATGCAGAGCCTCCTCTTAGCCCTAGAAAACCCATAGCAAGAGGTGATGCTCCCCAGAGGGAGGACAGCACAAGCAGGGAGCTGGCCACAGATTTCCCCCTGCAGATGAGATTGCTCGAATGCAGGTGAGGATTTGCAAGCCAGGGCTCCCCCTCCCCTGTGTGGTAGTGAGGCAGAGGCACCGCGGTGGAGCTGGGTTGTGGCAATGCCCTCACTCACATCTCAGACACCCAAGCTGTTCTGGGCAGGCATGGATGGCTGGCAGCTCGGTGCTGCACGCCCTGCCAGCTGCACCGAAGAGGTTAAACACGTAGCGCTCTTTATCACTAATCCTGCCACTGATGCTGGCATGAGCACCCTGGAAGGTGTTGCAGGATGCTCTGTATTTTCAGACCATTTGTGCCAGTTTTTGCAGCCCATGTTTCCTTTTCTCTTCCTTCCTGCTCTGGATGAATGGGGCAACTAGGAAATGCCATGGGGCAAAGGTGTTTGAGCATTAAGACCCAGCCTTGCTCTGCTACTGATGCTTTTTATCTCCCTAATTTGAAGGAGGCGCTGAGCTGTGAGAATGTGTCTTTAGCCATCCCAGACTCAGACACGCTGGAGGGGGCAGAGACTCCCATCATGGAAATCCCGTCCTTCTGCTCTGTTTCCCACCATGTCCTGACACCTTCCCACAAAACCGCAGGCCACGAGGCTGAGGTGAATGACTCCGCTCCGTTGCTTCTGCGTTGTGGCATTGTGCTTTGGTGCTGTGCAGCTAGCGGTGGTGTCTGAATTGTCCTAAACCTGTCTCTTCACAGCCACAACAGTAGTTTTCCTCTTCTGTCCTTCATACTGCCTTTGCGTGTACAGGAGCTGGGCAAAGAACATGTCTCAGCCAACTCTGCCAGCAGCCTTGTGTGGGACATGAATGAAATACTCTTTTTAGCCAAAAAAAGTCTTGCATTTGGTGTGATGTGATGTGTAAGCAGTCTGTCTTCAAATGATATATCAAGAGCTGGAGGCAGGCAGAGTCTTTTCTTTGTGGAGAGAACAGCCCAATTTGATTTTCTTATTGTTACTATAAGAAGTTGTTTATGATATAGTACTGAGGAAGCAAAGGCATAAGTAGATAAACACGTTAGCCTTTCAGCAAGCACCAGAGCTGTGGATTCAGGAGGTGCTCTGGCGAGATCACCCAGCAGACCAGAAGGGCTGTAGCCCCCTCTGCTCGCTCCTCCCGATCGCACCACGAACCAGTGCCCAGGTCACATCACGTAAAGATATTGCACAGTTTGCCCTGCTGCAGCGCAGTGTCCTCCTTGGGGTGAATGAGCTCCACATGTCCTCCAGTGGGCATGAGAACATGTAAGCCACAGTCAGTGATGAAGATGCACATGCTGTGATGGGAAGCACATTTGCTGTCATGAGAGAACTTGCAGTAGCCATCCAGAGTTAATCTGCTTCAGACTTGGGCCATTTTCTTTTTATTACCTGACCTCTGTTGTGACTATCAAGGCACCTTCTAGTGGCAAGTATCTCGCAGCATCTCCAAGCAAATTCTGGGCTCAGATTAAGCTCTTGATGACCAAGTGGTTTTCCCTGTGCAAGATGAGTGATATGAAGGTATAATCTTCAAGGAAGTTCCCCTGCATAGTTCTGCAGGGTGTCCGTTAGCTTGGCCACCTGGAAGCTGCAGAGCCTCAAAGGGAGACGGTGGGGAAGGCATCCTTCAGGGACAGGCAAAATTTGGGATTCTGTAAATGCAACTGCAGGGGGTCCCAGGTTCCTCTGGTGGAGCTGAGAGCTTGTTACCTCTACAGGGACCAACAGCACAACCCCAGATGCCACCAGCGTTGGTCTGTGCAGGGATGCCAGCATTGACAGGCACAGGCAGGGAGTTACCTCCTGCCCTTGTTGTGCCTCTGCCTTCCCTGCCTCAGAGGCTGCGGGAAATGGCTAAGCTCACTCGCAGGGCTGGAGACGTGTGCCTTCAGATCAGGAGGAGCCCTTCCTCTGGGAATTTTGCCCACAGCTTGTTTGCAGGCTCTTGGCTCTAGGCCTCTGAGAAGTTACAGTATTCCCTCTTCCAGAGTATCCTGCCAGTCACCTTTGCTTACAGAGTATCTTCTGGCCATTTAATCACCCAGGAAGGGTCATGTCCTGTGGAGGTATTTGCAGGATTATTTATTCTCAAGCTCCCTCTGCACCAGAGCAAAATCAGGGCTTGAACAGACTATTGATTCCCAGACATAAGAAGAGGGAGTTGTGCTCATTGATTAAAGTTGCTTAACTGAGCCTCTGAGCCGCATCACCTAGACTATCTATGGTCAATTTATTGCCTTTCTACTTGGCCTGAGAGGGGTCCCACAGCAAGTAGGCTCCCACCTTGCACATCTCTATCAGATGCCTGGGATCCTCCCAAGCCCTCAGGGTGCCTGCAGGCAGGGTTCACCATACGCAGTCTCAGCAGCGATCGTCCAGGTTAGGCTTTTGTGGGTTTTGAAAGGAGCCACACTGATTTCCAGGGCATGGGATCAGGCTCCCGAGTGCATCGGGTGTTTCCCACCGAAGAGGAGGAGCAGCAGTGCCCATGGTGGTGTGTCTCCAAACCTTCCTAGCTGTTGAGAGCAGCTCACCAGGTGTGAGCCAACACGCTTCCTATCCATGTTTCATATTTCAAGTACTTATTACAGTGGCTTTGAAGCCATATGAAATTCACCCACGTCCCTAACTCAATTGGGTCTCAATAGCTGATACCTTAAAAATTGCAGTTGTTAATGTCAAGAAGGGATTTCTGTTCATTTGTCCCAGCCAGACACGACCAATACTAGATTCTGTAGAGATGAACTGAGATTTAATAGACAGATACTGTGATCCTTCTGTTAGACTACTGAGAAAGTGGAGCAAGACCTTTTGTTCTCTGTGTGGCATTGGGGTGTTAACAATCGCCCACCTGCCTTCAGCTCAGGTGTTGCAATGCTGATAGCTTATTAGCTGTAATGGCCAGAGGCCAACTGGCACAGCCAGACTGCTGATGCACTAATATATCAGACGACAGACCTGGGTAAGGCAGCAGTCAGAGCTTGATGCCAACTATCTGTAAATAACTGCTGCTCATCCCCCCCCATCTTCTCAGCCAAGCTCAACAGGGTAAAAGCATCAAGTAATTTGTCTCAGGATGTGTCTCTTTAGGGATCTGAGGAAGTAAATTTGTGAGCCAGAAGTGTATGGAAAAAACAGATTTAACCAGATCCTTGGTGACCTCCAAACTATCCAGCAAGGGATCTCAGGCCCAGATTTTGCTAGCAGAGAGAGAAAACAGCCCAGCAGAGCAAAGCAAAATACATTTAATTTAAGACATGCAGCTGGGAAAATGTTTTCAATCAGTCACTGGGAGGCTGACGTTAAAGGAAAACCAGAGCGATTAGTCGTACTTTAGATAACATGGTAAATTGTGAGGGAAATGTGTCTAGGACCAAAACCTCGGGGACGGGAGCCAGGTTGCAGGTCCTGTTCCAAGGGCTCATGCTCCCCCAGCACTTGGCAAGTTATGGCACCACCTCTCACAACTGCTCCATCAGCACCGCAGAGACATCATTTGAGTCCCTAAAGCCTCCTGAGACCCCAGGATAAATTTGCTATCAGGTGCCTGAGGTGACAAGGGCCTCAGAGAAGCAGTGAGGGGTCAAGTTTAGGGTTTGTGACATGCTCTGTCTGGGCATTTCCAACCAGATCCATTTCACAGCAAGAGCAAACACAGAGAAATCCCTTTTCTACCCCTGAACAGGCTCCTTCCCCACATACATGCTGCTATGATGTCTTCTCCTTCCCTCTGCCTCCTGCCATGCGGCTGTCTTGTTCTGGGGTCAGTGGTGCCGAAAATGCTCCATGTTGCAGGAGAGAGGCCCCGGGGTCTGCAGTGGTGTTAATGTGTATGTTTAAATGTCTGCGTGTATGTGCGTTTTGGGGGAGATAATCCATGAATTGCCAGAAACACTTGGTACCCTCGGTCATCGTGGCCGAGGACTGGCCCATTTTGCCCATCTGTCCCAGAGTACCTTTGAGGAGAAGGGCATCACCACCCAGGCTGGGCTGAAAGCATCCCTGGGAAAATCAGAGCAGAACAGTGTGAGAAATGCTGGCTTTCGCGTGTGTTTAGAGGGTGGGGCCCCATTTTCCTGGACCTTACTTTTTCTCTGCAGTGTCCAAGAGTCAGCTTAGCGGTGGGTCACTGATGCCTTATTTTACTCCAGCCGCAACTTGAGCTCTTTACTCAGCTAGCACAGCGTAGCTTTGGTATCCCATTGCAGTCACCAGGGCTGCAGACTCTCTGTAAGATGCCAAGAGGAACATCTGCACAAAGTTTTAAAACAAAAAGCAGACGAGAAGGAGATTGCTATAAATTCACCACCAAGATGCTGAATGACCCCATCTCCCTGTCTCCTTACTTTGCAGGGCGATGCAGCCTCTCCGAAGCCACAGGACTCTCAAAACCTGCTGACGGTCCGCAAGATCTCTGTTTCCCGCATGCACTCCTTGCCCAATGACAGCTACATGTTCCGGCCGGTGATGCCAGCGAAAGCCCCTTTCCCCCTCCATGAGGTGGAGATGGAAACGTATCCCTGCAAATCCCAAAGAGGTACTGCTCAACGAGTTTTCCCTTCCTCCTCCTAGCCAAAATCATGGGGCAGCAGGTTACACATGGTGGTGAGATGGGGAGTAAGCAACCCATGCCGAATGTGGGCTGAGCCAGGGCTTGCTTTCTTCCATTTGATACCATCAGCAGGACTGCAGTTCCCCACAGGCTGCACAATTCCATGTTTTCATCACATCGCTGCCTTTTCTCAGGAGAAAACTAGCAGCTCGGGTGTTTGATTGGCGAGAAGTGGGGCTCCCAAGCAATGTCGCAGGCATAGAGGACAGGCTGTTAGCTGATGAAAAGGATACGAGCTGCACATTTCTTCTGAAGTGATCAGCCCTGACATCATGACTATGAATCAATAAAATCAACATGAATAAAAGCAGGAGTCGGTATTACTTCCTGACAGAGCTCCTTTACAGCTATTGTTTCAGGCAGCCTTCAGTCTCAGAGCAGTATCTTTTTAGCACAGTACATTGAGTTCAGAGATGCAGGAGTTTCTCTGGGAGCGTAAAGATTAGAAACCACTCTCCAGTGCCTCCCTAGCCTGGCCTTATAATGAATCTTGTGGAGACACCCCGCAGTCACGGAATCATGAGCTACACAGAGCCTTTGAGTATACATTTACCCAACTGCATCCAAATACATTTCCCCTAAAATGCCTTTCTATCTCTTTTGTTGTGCGAGTTGGCTGAAAGAGAAATCAATAAGAAAGAAAATACCTGCCTCCCTAAAAGCACATGTGCTTCTTGAGTGGCTCCCAAGAACTTATCAGCCTGGTTTCCTTTGATGCAACATTGTTTGAAATGCAAGAACTGCTTGGACAGATGAGTAGTGGGTTTGCAAACCCTGGTGGGGCTGGCAAGATCTGCTCTGATTTCCTTGGGTGAAGTAACTCTATATTTGTTCAAACTCTCCAGATACCAGTTAATGTTCTCTGCTTAGTATTTATTATTATTTCACCTGCAAATTCTTTGCTAAGCAAAGAAAACAGAGGTTGAATTTCATGGCTGGACTACTGGGGATGGTTTTCATCTCTGTAGTGGGTGTAAATCAGGATTTATACCAGTATAAAACTGCTGTGATGTTGGCAGGGGTGGGTAGAACTGACCAAGATTTTTCTCATGTTTCCCACATTTCGCTCCAAGAACACTTGAGTGATGGATATGACAGGGTCTTACTTTTTACCTGGTCTGGTAGATGCATCCAACCAGCATCACCCAGCGCAGTGCTGCTTCTGAGCTGACCAAACTGATTTAAGTCACAGTCCCGTAAGTTACATGCAAGTAGAACTGAGCACATAGAGACTCACATTAGCATTTGTGCTTTCATGGGCTGCTCAATGCCAGTTAAGGATGCCTGGTCTTCTCCCAATACATCAGTGACTACATAGTGAAAATATTGTGAGGTGACCAGATCTTGTGTTATTTTGGTCTTAGATGCAGTTTCCTGATTTACTAGAAAAACAAGAGAAAAAACTATACAAATCCAGAGATATTCAGTGTTCCTGAGTATGCAGTTTAGAGGGGCTTTTGGTTTCCTATATGAGAGCTAGATGGAAGGTTTCCAACAGAAGGAAATTCCAACTAAGGACAGGGAGGAGAGCATAGGGTTTTGATTTTATGACCATGTTTGTGACAGATTTTATGACAGAGTTTTTCTGCATCATAAAAAAACATTTTCTAAAGCCTGGATTAGCACATGAATGGCACAGACTCGGTCTGAAACTCTGGCTGTAGGAGAGCCCAAAAAAGAACTAGGGAGAAGTGGGGTGGGGTGGGGGATGGGAAGCTTGCTGCTCTGCTCTTTCTGTGGTGTTCTGAAGAAAAGCTCCAAAAGAAAAATGATTAAACACTAACTTTTCTTTCTTCCCAACAACAAATCTCTTTCTGAAATGCAACTGCAATCTCTCTGGATGGCTCTTGTCATAGGTTCAAGTTCCCTGACCTCTGGGCGAGATCTCTTGAAGTGATGGATAACTGTGTTTTTAACATGGAGCAGCAATGTAGAAACAGACGTTGGGTTTCAAACTAATGAGGACAATAAATCCTGCAGCCAAAAAAATAAAAAAGCAAAAGATCTTTCAAACAACACAGAACTGCAGTAAAGCAGCACCACGAAGGGGCTGGGGAGGAGGGATTGCCTTTAGACTCAGCCAGGGGACTGGGAGCCTTCAGGAAGAGAGTGATTCCTGCCTGATACATGAGCTCAGGGACTGTCAAAGCACTGGAAGCAGTCTCCGTGCTGCTGATCAGACCACATTCAGCCAAGGCCTGCCTCGTGGACAGACGGTGGTGGTAGTGTTTGGGCTGTAGTGAATGGGAAAACTGCCCTGTGCACACCAGTGGTGTCTCCTCCCGGAGGAGTCGGTGGCAGGGTGCCCACTGGCTGTATGAGGCTGTAGGTTGGACCTTTAAGTCGAGATCTGGAGGCTCCCAGGGAGCTGAGCAGCGCTGCTCTTGCCTCCATGTGGCAGAGCAGCGTAAGGTTGCAAGCCCATCCCTGGCAGCACTGCAAAGACAACCCAGGCATCCTCACTTAGAGGATCGGGCACAGCTACCAGACTTCCTCGATCCATGTTCTCCTTTTACAAACCCACCCAAAGCAATGCTACCAGGAAAGGAGCAATGGCAGGGTTTCAAATGCAACCCCACCTCCTGCCCTTCATTTGCTGCCCTGTGGTCCTGGTGCCTGCCATCCACCCTGAGTGTCACAGCAGCTGCAAGAGAAGATTCCTGTTACCTGAAACAGAAAATAGAGGCTATGAGCATAAAGTATGTAACAGGAGATATCCCAGAGTGGGCAGAGCCACATGCAATGCTGCTGAATTGCAGACACTTCATCTGCAACCTCCCTGCCATCCCTGATGAGATATGGCCTAGTATTCAAAGCAGAAGACAGGACAAGGGACACCTGGTTTTTAATCCTGACACTGCCCAAATCTTATGCTGAGGCTTGGGATTTCATCCAGACTAGACAGTCTTTTCTTTTCGCCTCCCGCATTTACTCCCCTCCGGGAGTCTGTGGGCACCGGTTCTGCCTCAAACCTTCAGAGCGCCCATGCCAGCAGTGTTGGTGACTGCTTTCTCTCTGTTTCCTAGGGTCCATCACCTCCATCCGCTCCCAGCCCGTGGGAACGTGTTCCTCTCTGAGAGTCCCAACAGAGTCCCTCCAGCTGGCAGTCCGCTCTCCCAACCACGAAGGCCGCCACCGCTGGAAGATCTTTCCCCCCCACATCACACCTCGATCTCCTACTCTCAACAAGCTGCTCTGCAGACAGGTGAGAGGCCAAGAGCCTGCAGAGGTAAACTCCTTCATAGTCACCTGGATCCTTCCCTTCTTTTCCAGTCCCCTCTTGGGTTTCTTTTCTTGGAGCTGAGAGTACAATTCCCCTTTGTAGAACAAAACATTTCTAGTGCCTTAAATTTTGATATAGTCCAGTCTCAGCATGTGACACACGGGGGAAGGCCCTTTTTACCTACTTTGTGGATGTACTATTCTATGAAAAAATAGCTAAAACATAGAGAGAAGATGCCCAATTCAGTTTTACCAGTGCTGTGAGTCGCCTGCAGTCAACCCTACACCACATCACTTTAGACAGGTTGCACTGACTCAGGATTTGGTGCTAGAGCAAGAGTAAGACCATGCAGAAAGACCCAGAAGATACAAGCCGGGTCTGTCTGCTAGCAAAACTGCATCCTCTTGTACAGGGAGGGTCTGACGGGAACTGGCACGATGTGGCAGGGATGGCGTGGTGCAGGGCACGTTAGAACCACCAACTTTTCTGCCACGTGCCATGTTTCATCACTGGAAGTGCCACTGGCCCAGCACATTCCCAGGCTCTCACCCCATCTCTCTCTCCTCACCTTCCAGGAGGCCATTCAGACGGACTCTGTGGACGGGCAGACTCCAGACCGCAGGGACAGCCTGCAAGCAGAGCCTGGAGAGATGCTACCATCAGCCACGCAGCCCCAGAGCACCTTCACCCCCAGCCCGCTCCATCCCTCGGCTGCCTCCCTCCCGGGCACCCCTCCAAGCTCCCCCCCGTCTTCCCCGCATCGGCACCCCAGCACACTCACGCGGAAGCACACCTGCAGCCAGCACGGCGTCCCCAGCCGGCCGCCCAGCCCCGGCGGCAGCCCTCCCAACCCTGAGGGCTGCCTCTTTGAGTCCTCCGACCTGGCTGACGAGGAGGTTTGCCACATCAACAGCTCGGCCAAAGACTGGGGAGGGGATCACTTGGATGCTGGGAGCCGCTCGACTTCACCGTTCATCTCCCCGGCCCCGTCTCCAGTGCCCCTCAAGAACTGCAGCACAACCAGCCTCTCCAGGGGCAGCAGCAAGGAGAAGGACTTGAAGAAGTTTTACAGCATCGATACGAAGGGCTTTCTCAACAAGCCCAGCTGGGCAGACGACCAAAGGCGGCACTCCATCGAGATCTGCCCCTCCATCAGCGACGGGGACTGTAGCTTTGAGGACCCTGCCAAGGAAAAGCAGCGGTCCCCTGTCCACATCCAGACGGAGTCCGAGTACATCCACGGAGCCCGGAGGAAGAAGAAGATGAGCCCACCCTGCATTTCTATAGATCCTCCCATGGAGGACGACAGCGGGGCGGCGTCACGCACCAAACCCTCCGAGAACAGCATGCTGCGGCGAAGGACCCCATCCTGTGAGTTCCCAGCTTACAGAGAGTCCTTGGAGCTCGCGGAGAGCCAGCCCGGGGAGCCGGCCTCCAAAGCGGAGCGCCGGGGCCAGCCCCCATGCCGCGGGGAGCACCTGACCATCCCCAACTTCTCCTTCGAGCAGTTGGACGGCGGCTCCATGAGCAGCCTCTCGGATCTCCTCCTGGACAGCGGTCAGTCCACACCGGCCTCCATGGACTCCCGGCCGGACGATGCCACCTCCGAACTGAAAAAGCCGGATCATTTAAAAACTCAGTGGAGCAACACCGAGAAAAGCAATGAGCTCCTGGGCATTGCTAAGAGCCCCCTCCAGAAGCAGGACTTGGTCCCCATGACTGTTGCAACAGAAGAAGACGTAGATGACCCAGTATAGCTTTCTGGGAGGGGGGAGCGGGGGGGTCTCAAGGGCTTGACACCAATGTGGGTTTTCAAACCGAAGGGACTGAGCGGCCACAGGTACGTGGGTGGCTGCTCTGTCATTTTTTTTCCTTTTGCGCAGTCACTTGTTCTTAAGCGCTGTGGAGGTTTGCAAAAAAAACCACACACACACACACACAAAAAACCAAACAAAAAAAATTTGAAAAGAAAAAGAAACCAAACAAATGGCTGGACGAAACGGTGACGGGCTTCGGGGTGGGGGGAGCGGATTTGCAAAGCGGTTTGGGGGTTTCTTTTCTACAGGGAAGGTGGAGTTGATTCAGGGGGTTGCTTCGTTCCTCCCACCCCGCTCCGTGGCCTCAATCACATTGATTCGGGTTCGAGGTGGTGGCGGTTGGGATTTGGGGGATTCTCTTTGGGTTTTGTTGTTTTGTTGGTTTTGTTTTTTTAAAGATGCTCAACTTTTAACAAGGCACCTTTTAGAGATGTCACATTACGCGGGAGTGCCCAGGAGATGGGAGCTGTACATTGTCTGTATATCAGCAGTTATATAAATAGAAATAATGTATTTGTGAGATACAAAACAAGGAAAAAAGACAAAAAAAAATATACCCACAAAAACTCTCTCTTCATAATGCACATATTTTTATAGAGAAATGATACTGTTTTTTGCATTACATGTGACTCCGCAACTGGGTGGTGTTTCCTTGGGTTTTATGTGGAACTAATTATTACGGCCATTCGTTTTCCAAATGTTTCTCTTCTTTCTTCACTTTCATTTTTTTCCTCTCCTTCCCTCCACCATCATCCCACCAGCTTCTTTTCACAGCTAATGCTTTAGACGTCTCTCTCATTTTTCTTTTGTACTTTGGAGGTTGTCCTAACTACAGAAAAAAAACCAAATCACTACTGAATTGTAGCCAGTGCAATAATAAGTTATGCATTCTTCTTGTCTGTACAACTGTCCTGTTGCTTTATTTTTTTTCCTTTTTTTAACTGAAATTCAGGTTAAATGTCGCAATAATCTGAACTAACGTGCACAAACATGGTTTCTTGTGTTACAAAGAAAAAAAAAGATGAAAAAAAGGAAAAAGTTAAATTTACAGAGATAAAAAACAAAACAAATAAATAGTAAATTATTTAAGAAATGTATTTTGTTTACTGCAGTTCAAAGTAAATTATTGATACAGTATGTAAAGGTATAAAGAGCTGTCTTAGGTGATGTTCTTTGTGAGCATTTAAGCTGATGATTTGTCCTCCTCATAGCAGAATGCCTTCGAAACCTCGGTGGTGGCCATAACCCTCCCATTTGCACTCTATCTGTCGGTCTTCCCTCCACACCCCCTGCACCCACACGTGGACGCGTTCACCTCCCAAGGCCCTTCCCTCGCCAGCTCCGACTGAGAAGCCTCTAGAGGAATTCAGGTCACCTCTTAACACCACTTTTTTATTTTGCAGTTTTTGGGGTTGATTTTTTTTTCTTTTTTAGCCTCCGGTCCCTGCCCCCTCCCCACCCCTCATCCAGGCCCTCTCACCGTGGGACAGCTTCACCATGGAAAGCTGATGTTAAATAAGAGCAGCAACGAGTCCGTCGCATGGACGCACCATCGGCCCGAGCGCCGGGCAGCGGCAGCGAAAAGACATACAGGGGAAAAAAAAAAATTAAAACAATCGTTTTTGTTTGGTTCGTTCCATGCCGCCTCATATTTATGCATTCACATATATCTTCTGTTATTTATGCATTCATTACTCAAAAGGAAATGTATCTTGTTTCACATGTATTAAACTGTATAAACTGGAAGCGTGGCCTGACTTTGTGCCCCAGGGCGAGGTGTAGCCGGGATGCCGAGCCCTGCTCCAGCGCACCGCGTCCAGCCGGCAGCTCTCGCTGCCCGCAGCCCAGCCCGAAGGTCTCCATCCCACTCCCAGAGCTCGGCATCCCCTAAAACCTCTTTTCTAAAATGTGGCCGTCCGGGCTGCGGGCCGCGGGTCTGAACCATCCCCTTCCCTGCTGGCATTTGGAGCTGGTCCCACCTCCCGCTCGGCTCCAACGGTGATGCTCGGCAGATCCCTCACCTCACGCAAGAGCCTCCGTATATCGAGCGGCTGCGTGCCGACTGCTTCCGAGCACCTGTGCCACTGTAATTAAGAGTCATTTAGGATTATTGTAAATAATTATTCCGTCTCGGTGGGATAGCAAGGAATTCCAGAGAAGCGCCATAAAAGTAATTATTAATAGCGCTTTGGGGACGGTGGCAAACTCCTTTCATTGCAGTTTAAGCAGCAGACTGGAAAGGAGGGGAGGTGAATTCCCCTGCGCTGGGCTGAATCCTGCCTGGAGGCGCATGGGATGCCCCGGTGTGTCCCTCGGCGGCTGCGCCGCGCAGCTGCTCCTGGTCTTACTGCTGTAATTATGTAGCTTTGCTGGGAAAGGCAGTGTCCCCCGTGCCCAAATCTACTTCTCGGTACCCCAGAGCTGGAGGAAAACCCTCTCGCCCACGGGGCGGTGCGGCTGATAACTCCCTGCACAGTGACGGAGAGGTGGCTTGCGGAACAAGTTGGAAGGGCTTGAGGCCACGGCAGTGTGTCGGGGAGAAGTTCGGAGATTTGCTCCTGTGGCCCCTGGTCCTGGCTCTGCCTGGGCTCCAAGCCATGAGCCAGCACCACGTCTGTGTGAGATGGCTGAATACTGGGGGCATTGAGATCCAGGTACCAACACCTTGATTTTGCAGCAGGAACCACAGCTTGGAGTGCATTAAATGAGGCTCCAGCAGGCTAAAAAGCAGCCAAGGGGCTATTTTATTTTATGCCAGCAGAAATGTAAAGGGAGGAAAAGAAGAGGCTCTCCCTCTGCCTGTCACCCAGCCAGGATCAGGATGGGACGGGACAGGCGTATCCTGCTCCGCTGCGGCAGGAGCCCAGCGCAGCTGCAGCTGGAGACACAGGAAAAACCCCCGGAGATCACCCAAAATACACAGCAAGTGCTGGGGGTGGGTTTTATGTTATGAAAGATCTCCTTTGTAAAGAGGTAATTTGTTAAAACCAACACGTCTCACGGAGTAGGAGCTTTGAACAAACTGCAGTCAGGGAAGGGGTTTATTACAACCTTGGGAATAAATCCTGGTGAAGCCCCGGCAAGAGGAACCCTGGCCCGGCACAGTCCCGGGATGCTGCAGGCAATTGTAGGAAAGGCAGGCAGCTTTTCCAGGGGAGCTGCCTGCTGCCAGGGGGAGCAGAGGAGGGAAAGGCTCCTATTTATTAAATTTCAATTATAATTTTTTTTTTTTTTTTTGTAAAAGGAACATATTTATAAGATGTTTGTTCCTGCCTGCTCTGGAGTGGGGACAAAGGGAAAGAGCCTTTTCCCATCACCTTCCCAGAGCATCTTTCCAAATTCAGGAGGGGTCTGAGACACTGCAGAGGGGTGCAAGCTACATGCATGATCCATCTTCAGCAGATGGATGAGCTGTGGGAATGACAGTGCTGCCCCACAATGCCGGAGCAGAGGTATCTCTCAAAGTGAGTCTACCTGTCACTTGTCACCTTCCCGACCAGGGGTTTCCAGCCAAGGACAGAAAAATCCAATTTGAGGCAGGAACCTCTGCTGTTAGAAGCTTTTTTTGGCAAACTTGTGCTTTATTAAGCTAAAAGTAAGCCTAAATCAGACCATTTAATTCCAAGCAGGAGTGTGAAGCTCATGGAGTTGCAAAAAGGCTTTCCTTGCCCACAGTTACAGCTTGGGTGGCTTCAGGAGTGCTGGGGTCGGGCTGCTCTGGGAATCACCCCTTTTCCAGGACTCTTCCCTGCTAAGCACAGGGGATCCCACAGGCACAAACCCAGGAATAAAACACATCAGACCCATGAAGAGGTTGGCCCAAGCTGGCAGTTTGTTGGTGGTGTGGGGAGGACACACCATGTGTCTTCACTGTCCTGATCCACACCATGACGACAGCCCTGCTCCCAGGTATGAAACGCCTCAGCTCAGGTCATCAGCAGAGCAAAATAACCTTTCCTTTCTTATTTCTGAGTTCAGTCTCAGCACAGGCAGCTTGCCAAGACTGGGATGTGGTCTGCATCCCACAACATCCCTCCTGCAAGGTGTAGGGGACTCAGACATCACCCATACCCCAAGGACAAGCTTCAGCTGGGACCTGCAGGTTCAGAGCTGCCTCAGCCAAAAGGAGAAGGGATTTAATGGGCTTTTGCTGCCTCTGAATAGCTGGCGAGGCTCACCTTACTGGTGCAGCCTCCCCACCACTCCCTGCGGGATGCAGCCGCCCCCCAGGACGGCCCTGCAGCCGGGACATCTGTCCTGGGCTCCCGCTGAGACCATCCCGGGGGTCTGGGGATATGGATCAGGGTCTTGCAAACGTAGAAGAGAAGGACAAGGCAGGACCCTGGTACTGAGAGCAATTAGTGAAGACAAGGTGTCTTTCATCGTTTGCTGGATGCAAAACCCTACTCTGTAGAGTAAAGAAGATGGTGGGGATGTAACCATCTCTCCGAAGCCAGAGTGCAAGTCTTTACTGTGCGTCAGACCACGGGGAAGTCGCTCGCCTCCAGCAGGTCTGATGTTCCCAGCCAAGAGCATCTGAACATGCCGTGTGGCTTCAGGACCTTCCTCTCCTTCCCTGCAGACACCGGTGCCAAGGCCGAGGTGTTCATCACAGCTCAGTGATGCCTCCCAGTACGTGTGGATGTACTCCCCCTGGCCCTGCCAGGCCCCCCCCCCCCCCCCAGCTCCCTCCTTCCCCACTGGCCTCCATCCCCCACGGTGCAGGGAAGCCCACATCGCCTTGGAGGCTGCTACGAGCCTTTGCATTGTGGCTGCAGGGCAGGGGACTTGCCTGTCCCCTCTGACAAAGCCACTGACAGAACATCCTGGCAGTGTGGGGAGACTCAAGCTCCGACTGAATTTTCTCAGACCAGGTAGTGACCATGAATTGCTCCCTGATGTCTCTTTTGGGGACAGTCACCTGGACAGACGGGTACAAAACCCCCGAGCTCCCCCAGTGCAGCCCAAACCTGGCCATAACCAACTGCACAGAGAAACAGTTTCACATCACCTGGTGTTAATTTTCCTGCTGATTGAATCTCTGCAATGTTAAGTAATTTCCACCAGGCCGTCTGCAAGGGTTGTGTTGCTTAAGATCAGAAGTGAAAAGCACCGGGTAAATGCAAGTCATTATTATTTAATTGGATCGATTCCTGTTTTGCATTTTTAATGACAATTCAGCTGCGTCCATTTGTCAGCCAGACTCTGCCCCACCGCTCTCGGTTTCAGCAAAACCACAGCCCGCAGGGACGGCAGCGCTGCATCGGTCTGGGCTCTCCCGGAGCCGCTTTGGCAGCCTTTGAGGAGTAGGGATCAAACGAGGATTAAAAACCACCATGTTGAGGTAGGGGCAGAGGAAACCATCACAGAGTGACTTGAAGAGGCTTCAGATGGTCTCTGTTTCAAAGTTAAATCTCAGATGGCATCAATCTGAAATTCTCTTTGTCAGGCTGGGGAGAAAAAGAGCATTAAAAAAAAAAAAAAACAAACCACCAGCCAAATCTGAATCCATCCCCAGTGCAATTAGACACAACCTTTAATCTGTCAGTGTTGCGAGATCATACAGGTTGCATGAATACTAATAAGCATTTGATATTTGTACAAGATTTCTTAGGATGAATAATTAAATTGACTTTATCCATTACACCTTCCCTATTAAGCCTTAAATACATGGCTGTGTTTTAATGGCTGGGGCCGTCTCATCTTCCATATGAGGGGGCTTAATTAGAAATTTTAGTGCAGCCTGCCAGAGCCACAGCACCAGCAGCATGGTCTGAGGGGCTGAAATCTCCATGCCTTTTATTTTTTTTTTAAAGCAGCTCAACATGTCTATCTGCTGCAATCCTGCTGGGGCCCTGGAATAACTCAAGCTCACACCAGGTGGGTGCTCAATCCTCTTCCAGCAAAATGGTGTTAATGTAGGCACCCCCACTTCTCCCACAACGGGTTTTAGCCCTTTCAGTGGGGCCGGCCCCAGTACGAGCTCTCTGCAGAGGCTGGGAGCGTGCAGAGGGGTTGCTCCGGGCTGAGGGACATGCAGCAGCACAGACGTGCTCCCTGGTTCGACACTGATGCATGCGGCAATGTCACTGGGAGGGTTTCATACCCAGGTTGGGGCTGCGGCCAGGCTGGGCTGCTCCTCATGCCAGGACCCCTCACTTGTGTTCACTCACTTGTAGGTCAGAGTTTGGTTTTTTTCCAGCTGTGGCTGTTGGACTATTCAGTGAAAAAAAAAATCTGTTCATGGGGAAAGAGAGAAAATGCCAGCAACCCTCATTATGTCACTCCACAGGAAAGAAACCAGATTAATTATTTGAATATTTGATTGAAATCCCCTGGAGCAGCTTATTTTTGATTCTGCTTTGCCCCACTCAGAGGCACAAGCTGCCGAAGGCCCGTGGTGACGTCTCCAGGGTTTGCCGCAGATGCACAAGCAGAGCGCAGCTCTCCCACCCAAGTCATCCCCCGAAAATGCAGCCACTGCTGGGGCAGGAGGCCAACAAGCAGGAGGGGTTTGCGTCCAGCAAAGGCAGGAGCTCGCTTCCCCTCCCCTTTTCTCCCCAGACCCTGATTATTGCTCTTATTCCTTATGCCCTTATCGAATCTGATGGCCCTGCTGGGAACCAGCTTCTCCAGTCCTCCTCACCCTCTCTCCCTTCCTGATTGCATGTTAATTTATTCTGACTGGCTCAGACCGAGGCACTAATTAATTTTCCTCATTAACAACAACAAAAAAAAATCTCACAAATGGTAACAAGTTCCAATACAAATTAATTCTTCATAGAAGACAGGGCATTTCACAGCTTGTTGGCAGCGACACCTCCCATACCCAGCGTTGCTCTGCCTGGCACAGGGCTGGCAGCCACACAGACAGGGGGGTGTTTGAGCTGAACCCCAACCTGTTAAATCACCCAGAGTAATGAGGGGGAACAGAATACTGAATATTGAAATGTCCGCTTTGGATTTTTGCCCTGCTTTTCTGCTCTGGGGGGATATTGGTAAAACGTGCTTGGGTTGAGGATGGAGCAAGTCCCCTTGGGTTCACACCTGGCCTGGGTTACAAAGCGCCGTGTGTGTCCCCCAGTCCCGGCAAAGCCCCTTCCCCACTGTGACCAGGGTGATGGGGACCCTCCTGGTGCAGCTGCAACCCCAGCTGGCTCATGGCGTTCAGACACGTAACACAAAAGTTCACCCCACCTGTCTTCACTCCATTACCTTCCCACCAAAATAAATCTCCGGGTAAATATATTCAGCAAGAATTACAGCAAGCATATCCTCCTCTGGTATGTCGTTTGATGTTGTGAGAATATCCTCCTTCCATGCTGTTTGAGTTGAGCAGCAGGTGGGAAGAGCTCCGAGAACAGAAGTAAAAGGCTGTTAAGACAAAGGGCAGGGAAGCTCTCTGCAGCCTCCTCGCAGAGATAAAATGCAGGCAGGGATGAGTCAGGCTGGCAACGTTGTGCAAACAGTCTAAAAATAAAACTGGTTTATTGCAGATTAATGACACCATAAAATGTATTTCACTGGCCATTTAGCAGGTGTTGATCGTAAATATTTGGGATTAAAAATAAACTTTTCTGCTGTGCCACTGTATTGTCATTTCGTCTCATCCACCTTCCCCGAGTGCCTGTTGGAAGCAATGAATCAGCCCCAGGGTTGGTTTAATCATACTTGAAAATGTAATAGTGACAAAGTACCTGCTTTCTGGGTATCTCCCCGCAGCACAGGACTTTTAAGCACTCACTCTCCCAGGCAGCAGCAAGCAGCAGAGCCCAGACCTGCCACTCACACCAAGGGCTCTACTACTGCTACTGCAGTTATGCTGAAGGAGCCCAGAGATGGGGTGATGGGCAACAGGCATCGTAGGAGATACACACCACAGGCTGTATCACGCTCTGTCACTGCCTGACAGCTTTTCCCAGGACAAGGAAATCCTCCACCTGCTCCCCCACTTCCAAGGGCTAGCTCAGCCCTCACCCATGCAACTGCGGAGTCAATCCCTATGGAAACAGACGGCACCACCACCCTCCGGCCTCCCCAGGAACCCACTGCCCCAGGAATGAGGCAGCCTGTTCGGCTCTGGGAGCCAGGTCAAGGTACATTGGCTTGATTCAGAAGCTCTTAGTGACAGGGCTCCAAGCAATTTGGATTTTTCCAACCCCTTGCTCTTTCAGGTGAATGAAGAAAACATAATTCCCTTAGCTGTTTAACATGCCTTGTGCATGGAGGTCAGTGCTAAAGGGACACTGGTGTGCTCGCTAGACCAGGAGTCATTCTTGTGGAGCTGGGACCCGACGTGGGCACAGGATCTGCAAGAGATGACAAGTCAGCGAGCAGCAGGTGAGTGCCCTTCCTCCCTGCGAAGATGGCTGCGGCCCCAAACACCCCAGGGAGGCTTCCCGTTAGTCCCTTCACATATCACAGGGTCAGGGCAAGACCAAGAGAAGAGGTGAATGTTTTACGTGGCCAAGAGAAATAGCAACATCGTTAAGTAACACCTATGGAGTTGCTGCGATCCACGAGTTTTCTTTATGCTTGGAAATCAAACTCTCTGATGGATCATTAATTAAGTGTTCCAGCACGGTAAAAATGCTTTTTTGCTTGGGATTTCACTCCACTCACAAAGATTAAAAATGCAGCTAATTAGAACAAGACTGGCATGCAAGGGAGGAAAGAAAAAAATGTCTCGTTATGACTGGGATGGGACAGAGTCCTTCCACAAGCAGGTACAGATGACTCACAGCTGCTGAACAATCCTGCTGCCTTCTCTCTGTCATGGGGAAGGTCTCCCAGTGCTGGTATTAACTCCTCCAGCAGCTGTATATCGCTTGCCAGGCAAGAAAAGAATCCTTAAATTGGCTCTTAGCTAGCTCTGAGGTAGCTAAGTAAAGTGTTAATTAAACATCCTTGCTAGCTGCATCAGACAGCTGGTTGAGAACTGTTTTATTTCCCCCCCGATAATTTTCAGTTCACATGAACTATTTTCTCTGAAGCATTTCTGAGGGGCAGGGGAGAAAGGATAAAATTTCAGCCATTCCCTCCCATCCCTCCTGTTTTTCTCCCGTTCTTCTCTTGGCCAAATTTGTTTGCTGAATGTGAAAAAAAAAAACCCAAACTCAAATAAAACCTGAAAAATCGAGTTGAAATAGACTTTGACAGAGAATACATCTATTGGAACGTGGAAGGTATTTTTCAGCGTGAAGTGTAATGGTAGTTTACTTTCAGTCCAATATAAACCACACCACCCCTTTCAACAGAAGAGGCGGTACCTTGGGGGGTCCCTTTGCCTCAAGGAAAGACACCTGCAATGAAAAGTCCCTTGTGTGGCACTGCAGGGAACCAGAGAGCAAAGCCATCTTCACCAGGTCTGCCAGAGGGGAGATAAAATGGAGCTGGCGGATGCGGACAAGGCATTGTCCCAGCCGTGCTAGTCTGCATCTCTGCTCAGCCCATGTGCGAAAGGTCTCCGACTCGTTGCGACCACAGCACGGGAAACCCAAACAGGCGCCGAGCCAGGGCTTCCTTCATTCCTCCCATCCTTCCCCGGAGGGTCCGGTGGCAATCAAATGCCCCCTGGATCGCTCTCAGTGAGGGGGAGCACCATCTAGGGTGCAGAAAGGAGGCGAAGGGATGAACCGCAGCCTCCGCGGCGCCGATGTCCGTGTGGGCGGCGAAGCTCCCTGGCGTGAGGGAGGGACACGTCGTGGCCTCTGCGGGGAAAAGAGTAAGACCTGGTCAGCAGATTTCAGCGGTTTCAGCTCTGCAGAGCCTCAGCGCATTTGTTTGCCTTGTTGACGCACAAAATTCACCCCCTCCTTTTTAATTACAGCAGGCTAATTAAACCAGCACCGTCCCATATCCTCCCCTTCCCACAGTTACGTGCGGCCACATCCAGACAACGGCGTTATGGAGGCACGGCATGCTCCCCTAAGGCCGGGGGAATAATCCCCTGGCTGCGGGGCACCAAGGACCCTGCCGGCCTCTCCTCTCTCCTCACACCCATGAGGGTGACCCTCCGGAGACCACAAAATCACACCATTCCTCACCGATCCCAAATCCCTGGAAAAAATCCTTGCCCGGGAACGGACGGAACCGCTTTGGCCCGGCCAGCAGCAACATCTAGTGGCCACCTCCTCGACGCCTGCTACTGGGAAAAGGCCCCAGTCCCCTGGCTGTGCTTTAAAAACAGCTTGCTGGGATTGATATAGGCTAATATTAACATAATAAACCCAGAAAGTTCAAAATATGAGGTGGTATGAAGAGTAAAAGGGGGGGGGGGGGGGGGGGGTTGGGGGGGGGGCCCTGATAGCCG
>NW_010972731.1:7592975-7599627 GCF_000737465.1 Haliaeetus leucocephalus | reverse complement strand
GGGGGCGGGGGGGCGTCAGCTCCGGCCCCTCAGGCCTGGTGAAGGCAGCCATGGCGGTGAGGGGGGCTGTGGTGAAGGGAACAGCGCTGCCGGCGGCACAGGCCCGCACCGCAAGGCTGGGGGGAAACGGTTTTTTGGGGGCGTTTTTGGAGCGATCCACCCGCTTTTGGGAAGCGGGGGGAAGCCCGCTCGGCACGGGAGCTCCGCGAAGCGCCGTCCGCCGAGGAAGTGTGTCCCCGGCGCCGCGCCGTCCGTAGCCATGGCAACGTCTGGAGCGCGGCCCGCCCATAGCAACGGGGCAGGCCCAGCCCGGCGCCATGGCGGCCGCCGGCAGCCCCGGCGTCTTTCTACTGGCGGTCAACGGGCAGATCGAGAGCGGGCAGGTGAGCACGGGAGGAGGGAAAGAAGGGAGGGGAGGGTGGCCGGCGGCTCCCAGAGGGGCAGGGAGCCCGGTCCCCCGCGACATAGCCCGGCCTGGGCCTCAGCAGCGCGGTGCCGGTAACGCGGCCTTGCTTCGGTCCTCCGTCCCATAAGGCAGCCCTGTCCGTCCCGTCCCCCCCGGGCTCAGCCCCGACCCCAGGCAAGGCGGGCTGGCTCTGAGTCATGGTGGTGCAGGCTGCCCTCAGGCCGGTGACTGAGGCTGGCCCTCAGTCCCAGCAATTCTCCCACCAAGACAGCTTCTCTCTCCCGCAGTTCCCCGGATTTGACGACCTCTACTGCAAGTTCTGCTTCGTCTACGGCCAAGACTGGGTTCCCACAGCGGTAAGGACCCTGAAAGCCAGCCTGCCTGCCAGGCCCGCCGGCAGCATGTGTGTAATGGGCTTAAGTGCAGGCCCCTGGCTCATACCACGTTCTCCCCACAGGGCCTGGAGGAGGGCATCTCCCAGATTACCTCCAAGAGCGATGTTGCGCCCACCACACTCGTCTGGAACTTCCCCATCGACATTACCTTCAAGAGCACCAATCCGTCTGGCTGTGAGTGCTGGGGGTGGTGGGATCCAGCTCGCAGACCAGGCACCCCTCTCACACACGCTTCATTTGCAGGGCCACAGATTGTAGTGAGCGTCTACGGACCTGACTTTTTTGGAAACGATGTGGTCAGAGGTTATGGAGCTGTTCATGTTCCCTTCACACCTGGGAGGTGAGGTGAAAACCTGTCTTTCAGAACTGAAATGGGGATTTTTTTTTTCAGTTACTATGTTGTTTCAGAAACAAAAATATTCCCATATCCCCTTATCAGGTCCTGTCCGTTTGGTACAGAGAGCATGGATTTTCTAGCAGCAGCCCCTGGTTATCAAATAATTTTTGGTAATCTTGTAGACAACTGTAAAGTCAAAACTGGCATGTAGAAAGCCCAAGTGTGAAGCACAGCACGTTACCTCTCCCCCATCACTCTCAGCACACGCTAAGCTTTCATTCCCACCACTAGAAGTGGAGGAAGATGTGCTCTTCCTATGCAAACACACTTTTTCTTTGTGGAAGGGAAAGTATTACACTTTGAAATGTTCAGTGGTCTGATGTGTCCGAAATTCTGGTACCTTTATAAATATAAGAAGTCTTGCCAGTGCTGTTTGGTTCATTTCTTAAGTTCTGTGCATCTCATGTTTGTTTTAGGCATACAAGAACCATCGCTATGTTTGTTCCAGAGTCCACATCTAGGCTGCAGAAGTTTACAAGGTAATAATTAAAGACTTTTTTTTTTTTAAGTCAGTCCTTCTTGCTTGTAGTCACAAAGGTATATCCAGCTACTCACTGGTGCATACCTATGAACGCTTTGTATCATAACCAGATAGTTTTGAGTTTTGTAGGTAAAAACACTTTCTTAGGTGTCAAGATCTTTTGAAGAGCTTTCTTAAAACATGTTAACTACCTGCTTGCAGTAATGCTAACTCATCTTTTTTTCATCCTCACATTTGAACTCTGTTGGTTTGAAAAAGAACTAATTTCAGCAGAGCAGACTGTACCAAGTGGCAGCTCCATGTTCCACAGGTTTATTCATGTCAGTGATGTGACTTGCAGAGGCGCTAGTTTGATTTTATTGAGCGTTTTAGTTGTCACTGGACTCTAAGGATTTGTGCTGCAGTCCATCCCTAAACCTTACTGTAGCTAGGGACTTTTCTTGAAGGGTAGCCACATTAAGAGCAACCTAGAAAGCAAAGGCAGAACATGGAAAAACAATTCCCAGTTCTACCTTTTTTTCCATCTGGAGTGCATTTGCTGTAACCTTTGTCTTGTTTACCCACACATCCCTTCCAAAGTAACAGTCTATACACAGCGACTGAGGGTATTAAGGTTTTTTTCCTTCCATTGTATTGTTTATTTAAATAGAGTCTGAATGATCTGTGAGCTGATTGTTTGGTTGTGGATTGCCTACCCTTGCGCAGAGCCAGCCTTGTGGTACTTGAGCACTTTGGGTCAGAGTCAGCGTGGGAAGCTGTGGGCCCCACAGTCAGGATTAATCTGATTTACTTTTCTTCTCTTTACGATGACCCTTTTGTAGAACCTACACTCTGATTTGTATACTTTTGTATTATGTGCACCTCTGATGTATTCAGAGTACCCAAGCCTCTCTGTTACTCTGGGTAATCAAGAGATGAATCAGTTTCAAAAGCATCTTTGCTGTAGGATTCTGTCTCACCCAGAAATAATGTGGATTTAACATAATGTGTATGAAACTGGTTTAATTTTTTTCCTTAGAGAGGCAAAACTTATCTTTGATCAAAGTAAATCAGCAATAAAGTGAATCAGTCTTCAAAACTCTGTACTGCAAACAAAAGCTGGGAGTGTCATTAACATCCCCCCCTTTTGTTTTTTAACATGTATGTAATGAACTGTGTCAAGTCTAAACACTAGTGAATGCATCCAATTAATTATTTTATATTTTCTTCTCCAAGTTGGTTCACAGGGAGACGTCCGGAATTTACTGACCCCAAAGTTGTAGCACAGGGAGAAGGAAGAGAAGGTAAGTCCCTGGGAGCTCCTGACTGCAACCCTTGCACGACAGCAGGCCACTGCTTGGCCATCCATCTTCTGTTGATAAAAAAGACTAGTTGTTCCTGCTGAGAACAGTCCTACCTGGATATATGAGGAGTTCAACAACTATTCAGAAACCTCTCTTAACCCGTTTTATTCATATCTTTCTTCTAGTAACAAGGGTGCGATCTCAAGGCTTTGTGACCATCTCCTTCAACGTAGTGACCAAAGATATGAAGAAGTTGGGCTATGACGTGAGCCCAAGTGACATGCAGAACCCTTCTCTGGTGCCTGTTATGGAAGGGATTCATAAGTATTGAACTCAGGTGTGAGATGTTTAAAGGCTCACAGAGAAGTTAAGCACTTTGGGTTTTTTTGTGGCAAAGGGAAATGAGTATCTGACTAAACTGAGAAGATTTCACTTGAGACCATTATTCCAAAAGAAGCACAAGCTTGTGAGGCTTTGGAATAATTACCTAAGTAGAATCCTTTCAGTAAACATACAGGTTGAAGTATTATGTAAATTAATGTAATCAGATAATATTTAGCATTTTTATAGTAACACCAGACTATCCCAAGATAAGACCTGTAACAAAATATTTTTTATAACAGCCTTTTGTACATTCTTTATATACTTAAAGAATAGGAAAGTTTATAGTTGCAGCAGTTTTCCTGTGTTTAAAACATCATTGCAAACCCGCTTCTTTTTACTGATGTTTTTTGTGGTAGAAATGGGGAATGTAAATTCTTGCACCTTCCAAAAAGGAGGAAAAATGGAAATGTTCCAGTGAAATGCACATGCGCTTCCCTCTGCCATGCACTTCCCTCTGCAAAAGCAACAGCAGTTTTCTTTATAATCCCACATAGTCCTTAGAGTTTGTGCAACTAATTAAAATATCTCTATCTATCTCATGCACGGTAACAACAAAGCTTTCCACATTTTTTTCAGTGAAGCAAACCTGGGCTTTTGCATTTAGAACAAGATGATGGCTCTTCCATTTCCAGATTTTATTTCTGCATCAAGCTTCAGGAAGGGGGAAAAAAAAAAAAAAGGACAGCAGTTTATTTTAGAGCTGTTAGAGAGACCATGGTGTTAAAAAAATCCTTGCTGCATAGTTTTAACTTCTGGTAGAACAAATTGCATTTTAAGTGCAGATATTGACTATAAATAAGCTTTAGGGAAGGCTCTGCAAAGAAAGTAGAGTCTCAGTAAGCCAGCTGTGCGTGCAGTCATAAGCAGCACTTAGCTCCACGTGAGGTACCAGAGGCACTGTGCTGCACAGGAGAGCAGGAAAGACCCTCTCCCTTCAGCAGATCCCTCCAGCCAGTACATTACACAGATAATGCACCATGGCGTTCCTTAGCTGATTTTCTTATCAAAAGAAAGGCAGTAAAAAAGCAACATAGCGATCTTCAAGTCTGCTATACTCAGGTTTTCCTTCCCATTGCATAACCTCCAAGAAGAACTGAAATGATGTTGGTTGTTATTAGGGTGTGACAGAGGCTCCAGAGCTGATGTGCTGCGCTCAGATGCCTGCAGTGTGAGGGTAGAGCTGGCCTCAGTCCAAAGAGCTTCTCCTCTGATGTCTGACCATGGCCTTTCAGTGAGTCCCCCTCTAAGCTAATGTTAGTGCTCTTCTTTTAGCCTGAATAAACACAGTTGTCTAAATATGTTTGTTTGTCTTTCTACTGCTAGGGTTTTCTTTCGTTTGTGCCAGAATGGATGTTTCCAAGTCCTAAATCCTCCAAGATCTGCTATTCTTACAGGTACAAAAGAAAAAGAAGTGTATGCTACAGTGAAATGACTAATTGCTTAGTCATTTTCATATTTAAATTTGGGCATGTAATCTCTTGTGTTTGACTGCAACTACCAAGAGATGACTGTGAGAATGACTTAACACGATACTACCCTATAGGTGAACTACCAGGACCTTGAAACGGTAGAAATAAAGTAATAACACACAGCGTTGAACTGCAGAGCCTCCAGAACATGTATCAAATAAAGCATCCAGTTAGAGGCAGTTATTATTTCATGCTGAGCAGTGTGATTGAATAAATATCATTTCTGAAAAGATAATGTGATCACTGTAATTTTGCTGTGAGCATTAGCTTCTTTTATAATATTTAGAAATACTTTTCCAAACATGGTTGCAGATGATTTTTAATCTCTTACTTTTTTCGTATCTTGCTTTTTTTGATTTTACACTTCCAGTAAGCTCTTCCACCAGTTGTTTTGGCAACTGTTATAATCTCTGAACTGAGTCATGTTGGAATCCAAATTAATAAGTATTTCCTGTTGGCTCAGAGGAGATGCAAGGAATTTTGTTTCCTTTTCAAAAGTATTTGGGAAGCAGCTACAGTAGCAGGATAAGTATCTGTGTTTGAAATACTTGAAAGGCAAACACTAAACCTACTACTGCTTAAATATCTTTTTTCCCTTGAGCACAGTTACCTGCTCCCATTCCAATTAGAGCAAAACTGCACAACAGAGTTTCTAGTCATGAGAAACCTGTTAAATCCAGATAAAGCCCAAACTCCATGCCCACAGGGGCGCAGTGAATTTATTCACACACAGCTTTGCAGCGTGGTGCTATGACCCATCTCCTGAATTGCTCCCGTTTCAAACAAGTAGTTGGACGCTTAACCACACCGAGACCGATCAAAACAGACGTGCATTTGTACAGCTTCACTGTTCACAGCCAAGCTGCAGGGACCCTTGGAAGAAAAGTCAAGAGAAAACACTGAAAAGCAAGGGTTTTAAAAAAAATCCCAAACTCCATAAAACGGTATTTAAGATGCGTGACTCTCTAAGTAGATCCCACACTGCTACCTGCATTATTAGGGCTTTTTGCCTATTGTCTCTGGGTTTGGTTGGTTTGGGGGGGGGGGTGTTGGCTCCTCAGTGTTTCAAGCATGTTTGTTAAGAACCTCACATACCTTCTTCAAGGCCTTAAAAATACGTTTACCTTGTGAGCGCTTCATTGTGGGAGCTTTTCAGTCTGACAGAGTTTGCTCCTTACACAAGGGCATGTGTGGGGTGATGTTTTTCAGTGCTTCCCGAGTTCAATGTCATTCCTTTGTTCCAAGAGGCAACTGTTGATATCGCTCATGAACATGCTCTTCTCCCAGAGACAGGCTTGCTGCTGCCTTTATAATTTTCTGGAAAACTCTCTGGTTTAAATCTTTGATACTCAGGCATGGCAGTGTTTGCAGCTGTTTTACCCTGGAGGGAATCTCTGCTCTCATGACAGAGGAGTAAAGATAGACACGACGCTGTGGTGCAAGAGTGGGTGACATTAATAAGGAAGGGATTTATGACCTGTAAGTGTTCCTTGCAGTTAATGTTAAAGGTTAAAAGAATCCATGCTTTAAGAACAGCCAAACCCCAGAAAAACCCAGCCTTGCTATAATGGAGGCTTAAAGTAATTTCCTTTCACCCACTCCCCAGGCAGCTGTAACCACCCTGCTCGTTTACTAGTTAATCATTCTCCCTTTTATTCCAAAACTGGACTGAAGTTCCCAACCCGTTGTAGCACAGATGGCAGCATGAGGCTGTCAGCTGGGGCTGCAGCTCCTGTTTTGTTACGCTTAAGTCTCTCCCAGATAGTGAAATTGGCCATTAACCTCCTAATTCAAGATGGGCAGGAAAAAAAAAAAAAAAAAAAAAAAAAATTATTTG
>NW_010972731.1:7554132-7592965 GCF_000737465.1 Haliaeetus leucocephalus | reverse complement strand
TGGAAGGAGACAGCCAAGGACACGGACTGAAGAGCAATTTGGGAATCAAACCCTCCAGAAAAAGGAAAATCATTTGAGTAGTGTTTAGGAACTGGTATTTGCAGCCCTTTCTACCAAAATTAGAAATAGCAGTATCAGCTCCTGCCCTCTCGTGGCAGTTTTCAACCCTTAGGAAGATGTTGGAGGTTGCTAATAGCAATTAGCTAACAAGATTGCACGAAGGACACCCACGTTTTTCCTGTTCCTACATGGAAATTGCTGAATGCAATGGTGCCAGCTGCCCTGCCACTGCCCCTTGCCCTGAGAGCAGGGGGCAAACACCTCCCCGTGCCATAAGCCACCTGTGCTACCTCACAGGGAGTGGGACCGAGCCAGAAATCTGTGCATCAGTGAGCGCTCAAGAAACCGTCTTTGTCCTGAGGCTAGCAAGGCTATTTTACAACAGTATTGCAGCAGCTAGAAGTTATCTCCATCTGAAAATGAGAGTCTTGCAGATGGATTAAAGCTGACAGCAACTGCTCCCCAGCAGCAGTGTTGGTTTAAGAGCAGGAGCCTCCTGTGAAATACTCCAAAGGGGGGGGAGCAACACAGAAGCACAGAACTGCCAGATTTGAAGAAAATTGGAGCTTCAGCTCCAACTCTACCTGGGCTCATCACCAGCAGCGTTTCAATCCATCGCAAACTAGCCCCAGTATGACCCATTTGTGCCAAGGTCACCGGAGCATCACACCAGAACCTGCTGCCTGGAGCTACGGGGGGGGCTAAACACCCTGGATCCATGGTTCTGGCCACGGGTCACTGGGATAACAGAAGGACAGGACAGCTGGGGCAGGAGATGGGGGTTACAATGAATGAACAGCATCAGCAGTGACAGAGCTGGGTTTGCACCCGCAGCTGCAGTGTGGAGCCTGTGGTTTGCAACCAGCCGGGCACAGCCAGCTCCCCGATGTCTGGGGGACATCAGGCCCCACCAGCACCCAAGAGCATCAGCAAGAACCACCTTCCTCCAGGCCTTTTTTGTCTGGCAGTGCCAGTGGATGGCACCGAGCAGCAGCTGGACGAGCAGGTGGCTGTGGCAGAGCCCACACAGGACATCTCCAGGGTGCCTCTCAAACACGCTCAAGGAACCAAGACCCCATGAAAGCACCATGAATCCCCCCTCCTGCACCCACCACCCAGCCCAGCTGGAGACCCAAAATCCAGGATACAAGCCTGTGCCAGCGGCACATCTGGAGCAGCCAACAACAACAAATTTGAAAGTCTTCCAAGGCCATGCAAACCTCCAAGGAGGAACACAGGGAAGAGCAAAAGCCGCCTGGCCTGCAGCCCCGTAAGGGACGTTCAGCCCCTCTCCTCCTCTCGCCATTCATCCATGGGCTGCGTGCTGCAGAGGGGATCCCCGAGGTGTTTTCCATCAGCTGGGGAGTGGGTGAGCTCAAAGCCCAAGAGCTGAGGCACACATGGGTGTTTGCAAACCCAGAAGCAACCTCCACGTTGGGAACACAGGAAGAAAAGAAGAAAAAAAAAAAAACAACAAAACCCACAAAACCGCAGCTCCTGCCAGCCTGCAGAGAGCACCCAGCACCTTCCACTGCAGCCTAACAGAGGCTGCAGAGCACAAGGACTGCAGGTTACGAGGGCTAGGCTTGAGACAACCAATTTCCAGCGCCTGGCCATCTTCAGGGCACAAATCCTGTTAGAAACCATCCTTTGGCCACCAAAACCAGGCCTGAGCCCCCAGGAGGGAAGCTGCAGAGAAGCGAGGGTGCAACGCAACCCACTTTCATGGCAGGGTGCAAGTGATTCAATCTCTCGTCCTTCAGAGGGAAGATCAGCAGAAGCATCTAACTGCTGTAGGTTTCTATTTTTATGTCTCTATTCAGGCCAAGATATTTAAGTACCCAAATTCACCTCAGAGAATATCACTACATTTAGTGCCAGACTTGCTAATGAAGACATTAAAAAAAGTGAAAAAAAAAACCCACTCCTGTCACCCAACACAACCCCAGCCAGCCCACGGTCTCCTAGGCCATATGTGCTGTTACACCAAGGCAGAACTAACTCCCTTCAGCTTGGTGAAACCACCAAATTTCATTCCCTGGCCAAAAAGGCCTTCAAGAAGAACACTGACCCCATTGCCTGATGGGGAACACAGGTTCCATGTTCCCACCCCACTGGGGCACAAGGAAGGTGCCTAATGATTTCTTGTCTTAGAAATTACTAGAGGTGGTTCAGCCCCAGCGCTACGGAGAACTGCACGTGGGTCAGTGACAGCGTGGCTGGTGGGACAAGTCCACGCCATGTCAGCAGCCCACGGAGGCCGTTCGGCCTTTGCCTCCATCCACTCCAGCAGCCGGGTGCGAAGTTCTCCTCCAGCCCCTGCCTAACTCGACTCTGCGGCGTGCTCTCACCGAGGCCGGGAGAGTAAATGGTTTCACAAAAGTGTTATTAGGCAGCTGTTATCGGTGACTACTAAATGCTCCCAGAAGGTCTCTGCTGCCCACAACGGGACCCTGGGCTGGATCGAGCTCCCATCTGGATCTCCAGCAGCTCCAGTGTGCGGTGTTTAAACTGGGCTTAAAACCACGATTCCGTACCCACTTGTGGGGATCTCCCAGAGCGTATTTAAGCAACCAAAATTCAAAGCTGGCAGCACTGATGTCCCAGTGAGATTTCCTGTCAGGCAGCAGCAGGCAGGGAGCCAAGAAGACAAACTCCACCCTTACTGTGGCTTTATTCCGGCTATTTGAAATGTCATCGATTTTCTTTCACCTGAGAATGGGAACGCAGTTGCTCAACTAGCAGCACAAGAGTTGAGAGCAGATCAGGTAACACGTCCAGGCTGCTTTTGTAAGTACATACTGAACAGCCACAGATGGTTGTTGAATACCTGCTCCCTCCACCCCCAGCACTTCATCCACGTCTAGCAGCACACACTGCCTTCACCCCTCCACACACGATGCGTTACGAGTATCTGTGCTCTGCACGTAGCAGCTGTCTGGTGGCCACGAAGATGGTCAGATGCTTTAAAAATATTTTGCACTGCAACAGCATTTTGGACCAGAGTTTCAATGCACGTCACCAGTTTACTGATGAATAAAGTTTGCACCACCTCCCTGCCCCAGCCCATGTTAAACAGCCACTGGGAAAAGGACAGATTTTCCCCTAATCTCTTCAAAGAGATATTTACCAAATACCCGCAGGTCCCACTACTCAATCCAGGTTTGGTACAGCTCCAGGCTCCCCCCAGTGAAGCTAGAGGATGCGCCATCTCCCTGCAAGGCATCTCCCTGCTCCCCTGTTCAGTACTTCAACCTCTGCAAACCACTGCATTGTGTTACACTGGTAGGATGCCAATCCCCTATTGATCACCAGCCTGCTGCCAATTAACCGCCCTAATGGGTAATTGGCAGGGATGTCTGAAGCACCAAAGGGAACTTCCACTCATTAAAACCCCAAGTCTTCAACAATTACAGGGTACAATCGATTAACAGCAAAACACAAAGAGACAGGATCACGACCACTGTGTACAACACTGGTTCTTTGCTATTTATAATCCTGAGCTCCCAAACAAACTTCTGTCCTATACGAAATCAATGTTCACTTGTGTCCCAACTCACAATACAGGGAGGAGATTACCTGGAAGGCAGATGACAGCTAACATTAAAAAAATGGAAGTTTTTAATGTGAGGGGCCATATAAATCATGTTGGTTCTCCAAAACATAGACTGCAGGCAGTTGCAGAAGTCTTGCCAAAGCTCGATGAAAACGAGCGGAAGAGCAGAGTTGCACCACTTGGCCCAGCACAAACAAGAGGTAATGGCAATGTACATATTCAGCAAAAATACTTTGGCAACACCGGTGCGGATGAGGGCAAGCCTCTAGATAATACTTTATCCCGTGAGCCCTTTTCCTCCGCGAAAGCAGGCAAATACCACCTCACTTCATAGAAGAGGAAGAGGAAACCTAGGACGGGGGGAGAGCAGCTTGCCCAAGGTCAGAGGAAGGCTCAGCCGCAGCCAGATCTCTCACAACAGGCTTTATCAGCTCAGACTCCCTCCAGCACCCCCTCGGCTTGCAACAGCCTGCACTCCTTTTGAAAAGTAGTATAGTCATCACAAAAGTTTCTACTTTGAGCCTTCGCTAAATCTTTCCCATAGCGAGCACCTTTATTTTAAAATGTGCAATTTCAAGAGGCCAGAGTAAAAGAGTAAAGAAGTACTCATCACACAGAAAAAGAGACCAGCCAGAGGAGCAATAAACACAGATGCACAGAAAAGCCCTCCTGCACAGAGGCAGAAAGCATCCTTCTGTAAAAATGAGCAACAGGTACCTGGGCTGCCAGCCCTGGCAAAGGAGGTTTTTCTGTTTTCCTTACCGGCCCAAACACAGGAGTAACATGAATCAAAGACCTGACCAAAGGTGGCCTCACTCTGCAGGGAAACCAGAGCATGACCGGGGCAGTGGGTTTGCACAACACTCTCAGCCAGCTCTGTACCACAGATCTGAAACCAAAACAGATGCTTTTTTCCCCATGGTCGCCTTTCTGATAGTTGGGTCTCTAGCACCACTGCAGTTTCAGCATTAAGAAATTAAGTATTTGATTAGTGATCAGTCTGACTGGCAGCAAAGCATAACTACAGGAAACCTGGAGGGGCTCTGGAGAGGTAGCTCTTGAAATAGCCTGCTAATGAAGTACCCTTCCATTTAAACCATCCAGAATTAGAAGCTGAAATCGCTTCCCAGCTGGAGGCCGGCTCGCTGCCACCCTATCTGCAAGGCCACTTGATCGATGGGACAGAGCCAAGGCTGAGGGAAGGGCAAGACTGAACTACTGCAAAAATGGGAAGCGACGACCCCCCAAAGTCAGTTTTGTCACAGTTCCCCAACCCTTATTCCATGAGTGGTGACTTTAAAAGTCACACCTTCCCCAGACTTGTCTTGACATAAATACAGAAGCCTCCACCAAGACAGTACTTGATCATCCCTCCAGAAGCGCTGTTTAAAGGGTAACGTGGTTTAAAGAAGCAATTCAGTCACCTGCAACACAACAAGTCTTCATTTTTATTGAGTTAGTAAGGTCTCAACTGATTCCGATTTAAGTGATCTATAGAAACCCTCCTTTCTCATAGTAAGAGCAGGCCTGCCCCAGGAAAGTGATGAATGCATCGAAGAAATCACATTGACAATGTACAAGAAGCATTACTCTCAATAACGGTTAGATTCCTCCTAGCACCTAGGACTTTTAGCACAAACCTTAGATCATCTCAACCAATCCATCAACTTTCTTGAAAACTAAATCAAGCATGGCAGCGACAGTTTTTTGAATGGGATTATAAACACTACGCAGAGTCTTGAAAAAGCAACACGGCTGGAATATAAGCAATACAATTTTAATTCTGACCAGTCACCTACAAACCCCTTGTCTTTCCACTGTTCTGATGGCATTATTAAATATCACATTTGTGACATCGCTTGGGAAAAATGACACAAAGATACAGACATTATGATACAATAGTACAAATGATAAATTATTTATACAGTAAATAATGTCAATAGTCAGCACAAATTCATAAAAAGCAGCCGGCTCCCAGTATTATGAAAACAGTTTGGTAAATATTTAAATTGTAACACTTGTAAAGGAAGCGAGTCTTGTGAGATTCTGCTGTGAAAAATAAACCATATATTTCTCCACAATTTGTGCAATATTAATACATACAGTACACATTAGAAACCGTAACAGCAAAAGGGAAGATGGATAACAATAGTTGTCTTAGCTACGGGACTTCAAAAAGACTGTAAACACCACAACCCACCATGGTTTTCCTTCCCTGTCCCCTCCATGTAGTTTAGTTTCTATATAGTATAAAACTGAATAAATAACTGAGCTTATTTTGGGTTTAAAATTATGCCAAGATTTTTTTTATTTTTTTTTACAAAATATTTAACACTTTATCTTTGGTCAATTTGACCAGTAAGGCTATTTTGGGATACTAACATTTTAAAAATCAAAAGCACTTTTAATATTTGCAAGTGAGAAAAGAAGGGGAAGAGGGAAATGCATTTGGAGAAATACGCCAGAGCAGATGTGATCGGATATGCACACGTCCTCCATGCAAAAAGAAGTGGGAGGGCGAGGAGGGAGGAAGAATTATTCTGGAGAGCAGTTAAATTATCGCCAAAAGAGATTTACCATTCTGGACACAACTGAAGCTTTACCTGGCTAGGACAGACCACTGTTCAGCGTCACTGCTACAGCACCCCACGCCTGCGTGATACTTGAGACACGGGCATGTCTCCAGCCCAGGAATCAAGCAGATTCACCAAATCAGCTGCTTACCGTCTTGAACTCGGCTCCTGCCACAACCCCCACGTCAGGCTGGGAATCTCGGCACGGTTTGTCCTTAGCCTAATGCTTTACAGCACCACAGTCTGGGCTGATCGCTCTTCAGAGTGCCTTGTCATGGCTTATTGTGCGATATATGTATGTATGTGTTTATATATATATATATATATATATAATGTAAAAGTAATACAGCTCTTACAGAAGTGGCTTGGTAAAAGCAACAATTTGCCATTCAGCAGTTTCATTAAGCTAGGGCTCCCTACCAGACAAACAGCACATTTTTATCAATTCATGGTGACAGATTGTGACTCTGAACTGCAGATGACTTCATCATTTTAAATACTTACTATCAACCCCATCTGGCCTCCAAAAACAGTTACCTAGTGTTTAACAAGAGGATGCGGTTAGAACTTTTTGGCTGAACAGACAATGCCCCATCTAACTGTTGCAAATGCACTCAGGTGACAGACTACGGGAAAAACATCAAGTGACCTCAATTCCACTGTTGATAAAATTAAATTGGAAAAATAATGACAGATAAATCTTGCCACAGATCAATTGGAAAGCACTTCCCCCCCCCATCTGCAAGAATCACACCCTTCCTGGTCTACACGTTTCAATAACTTCAACAACAACAAAAAAGTAAAGTATTTTTCCTTATTCTGAAAGGCAACATGAATGGTTTTTTGTTTTATTTTTTTAAAGACATACTGGGTGTGGACAGTAACTTTCCTCCTATATAAAAACAAGAGCAGATGAATATTCTGAATCCTACTTGCAAATCTGATAGTATTCAAGAGGATAGAACAATCTGCATAGAAACATCCACACATTTAGCATTCCATATACTAATAGAGCTACACTGACCTACACAGCTAAAATCTGTGATTGTACCCTAGATTTGATAGTCTTTCAGCCTCCCCTACCCACCAAAAGATATAACCCAGTCCCTTCTACGTTAGCCAGTCCCTCCTTCCTGTGGCACACGACCCAAGACTGGCACAGTCCCACACAGCATCATTACACCAGAACACACAACTCTGGCAAATTCTTTCAGCTTCTTTGTTTTTTTGGTTTTTTTTCCCCTCCTTCTAATTAGGGAAAGGCCACCAAGATGCATCAGTTCATTCACAGAGATGCCCTCAAGGCAGTAGCAAGCACTGGGACATCCCTTTCCACATGCTCTGCGGACGTTGGCGTTGCTTGTGAAAGCAGAGCTCAGAAACGTTGCCATCTTTGAGAAGGCCAGGTTTCCACCAGAAACGCTGGCTGAAACCTGAGCGTGGTTTAGTGCCGATGAGTCCAGACATGCAAGTTAAAATGTACAGTTCAGCTTACAATTAATAGTTGTAAATGGAACTGGTTATTAATATGGTGTGCACCTTTCATTAAGAAAAATTAGTCAATAAAATTAATGAGTCGTGCTTGTACATTAGAATTTTTAACATCTCAAGAAGTATTACAAGAAAAAACAGCCTCTCTTCTGGTCTTCATAAAGGCTAAACATCTGTCCATTTTGGTAATCGGAAAGCAGGAACAAATCAAGGGAAAGGCGACTTTAGTGTTTTTTCTTTTTAATGTAGTCTTAAATCATGTTATGCTCAAATTCAATTCATCTAAAAATAATTAGTCACGAGATCTTGTTTTGATTTGCATTATGAATACTTCATTTAAAAGTAAATATTTTAGTGTTAATCTTCCCTTTTAAACTCTCTTTACAGAAACAAAGAGCTAAAACCATAAATAAGAGGGCATTAAAACCATAAAAATGACATTTGCCAATATCTTAATTTTTCAGCCAGACTTGATAAATCTATCAAAACCAGACAGTTAAATAAGAACCACATTATAAAAATTAGCAAAAAAAGGACTATTAGGTAACTCTGCAAACTCAAATATGAAACTGTACTAAACAAAATATGTGCAAAAGTATACAAGAGTAACTGCATATAGCAAGGTTAAGCCTGAATTAGTTTTAAAGCTTGCCCCGGTGAAATTTAATTCAAAGTTGTCCCACTGTGTTTCTTTTTTCTTTCAACTCACATTGTAAGTCAAATAAAAACAAAATACGTATGATAACTTCCAAACGAAGCTGGTACTGGACAAGCACAGAGCAGGACACTCACTCAGCACGAGTGCAGCATGCCACTCACAGAGAGTTCCTCAGGAGTCCTTAGAGAGTAGTGTACAAATTCAACACTGCATACAACAGCACACTTTATACTTGACAACTTGAGAATGTTCTTGGGTTTTTTGTCTGTGTGGGTTTTTTTTTTCCTTTTGAGACAAGTTTCTCAGTCAAACCTCTGATACGAAAGCAGTGTGATTTTGCGTTGCAATGTTTAATGCATAAAAACCAGCCACCTGGGCCCTCCGAATCGTTCTCTTCTAAGAGTAAGGACTATGGGTGAACCAACAGTCTAGAACTGTGTATAGTTATGTGCAAAACATTCACTAGCACTCTGAATCTCAGGTCTATCATATGGGCATAGGAAGTGACAGATGCAGGTAAATAGTAATTTCGGGATCCAGCACATCTGACATCTACAAAATAGCCAACTGAGTTTAAAATGGCAGGTTCTCCCTAGAAAGTGTATTGAAATGATTAACAAAGTAACAAAATGGGCAGAATCTAACTTTGGTGAAAAGTCTGAACATTTCACATAATGCTCAACAAGCCAAAGTAAGGTACCATCTGTAGCAAAGACTAGATTTAGATTAACTGGTAAGTAGAGACAACTCTTCAAAGATCATAACTGTAAACTGCAAATCTACTTCCAAGTCTCTTACACACCGTTCAGTCCACACAGGCCACGTTCATTTTGCTGTAAAGACTTCAGCCTGGAAACACTATGAAAAGAAAGTTCCTTTAATTGGGTCTTTATAGGAGAAAAGGGTTAGTTGTATTTGTAGACTGGGATGCTGACGGTGGGATTCCTGTACTGTGAAGAGGTTGGGTCATTGATCCTGCAATGCTCACATTCAGCCCCTGGCCCATCCTTGTTATAGATGCCACAGTGCCCATAGCTGGTATCGGTGCCATTCCCACAGGCACTGGGGCCATGGAAGACAGAGGTATTGGCTCCATGCTTATCGGTGGCACAGCACTGAAAGAAGGGCTGGTTCCCATCACAGGACTCGCTCTCATCTGATTTAGAGTGAGTGGCTGAGGCTGATTCACTTGGAAGGGGTTGATTGGAGTTGGTGCTGTAGCAGCGCCTAGTTTTGAGAGAAGGGGGAAGAGGGAAAGACATCACACCTCCATAAACACTCCGTAAAGTTTTGGAGATCGTCTTTTCTGGCAAAGAACACACCTTCAGTACATCCCCACATCCTCCCAACCCCAAAATACCCCGTGGAGAAACCTGCCTGGATAACATTCAGCAAACTGGGGCTGTACTGGTGCACAAGTACAGTCTTGTTTCCTTGAACCTATCAATGCCACAAAACACCCCTTTGCTGACCAACAGTTTCTACTTCTGATAGCGGTCACTGGAGAGTCAAGTTCTAAATTTGGTTACCTGGAACATGCCTAACCATGACATCCAGATCGCTAATTTTTTTTTTAAATGCTACTTGAAATTTGCATTACGGAAGAGGCCTGCAAGCTCTCTGTACTCCTTTACTGCAATCTGGCTACTGCAGATTTGTGCATTTGCTTCAAGATCTCATCCAGTCGACTCCATTTAGAAGCTGTACATGTTTCTGGCACTGAGTTTTGACAAGAATTCATAAAGTAAACAAGTTGTTTCCGAGTTACAGCGGTGCTAGAAAAAGCAGAGAATAACTTTCCCAGTGTTTGAGGTTCTTTGGACTGCTGCCAACACTACAAATTCCTTTTACCGTATATGTATAGCGTTATTTGGATGGCCCAGTGACCCCTTATAAACTTTTTGTAGCAACCGGTAACAGCAGATACACAGACTTCCTCTTGCTAAACACTGCCAAGGCTGTTCAGAATTACTGTTTTTTTCCTATCCAAGGAGCTTAATAAACTGTCATGTTTTTTCCATTGGAAGAGTGAAGAAAATAAACACTGAAATAACATTTTTAAAGTATTTCACCATACTAGCATCACACAGAAATTTCAGTGCATACGAATAGCTTTTAAAAAATACATGCATCTTGCACATGTTTAGTGTCACCATCTAAGTCTGCTACAAGTAAAGGCTCACTTCTAACAGCAGCCAATTTACAGAACTGCAACAGCCTATTTTTTTCAAAATACACTGAGAGTGTGTTTTGATCAAAACTGGTTTATCATGCTAGCCTAAAGACAGCCTAACCAGCAACCCACTAAATTATACCGCAGAGTTTGCTATCTGAAACCTCAGGCTGCAGTCAGAGATGCTACTGTGCCTGCTGCAGCACAAGCAAAAGGGCAATTCCTACCTGCTTCCACAAGAACCTACTACCTATTACCTTCCCAAGGGATTATCTGGTGGCACACATTCACATCTTACCTGTTCTGACAATCAATCAGCTTCAGCTCAGCCATTTTTAATAATCCAAAGCCTTCTTCTAACACAGATCATTTTGAGAGCGCAAGGGGAAAAGTGGAAGAGAAACTGCTTGAACAAAGCTCAGCCAGCAGATCAGCTGCAGACGCTAGAGTAGAAACTCTGCGCTTTCAGGGTCCGGCAGTATACCTTGAAACCATGATGCCTCACCCTCCTGCTCTCAGTCATGATCTGTTGGCTGAAGTAATCAAGAAAAACGAGCCCAAACCAGATGACATTAAATCAAATAGGAGTGAGTTATACAGTTTTTTCCTATAGGAAGGGAAAGCTAAAATAGTAAAATGAAGGAATATGCAGAAACAGACCTGGTGCCAAGAATGGATTCAGTGAAGTAACAGGCTGTGGTGGCTTAGACACCAGCGAATCCAGGTTCACCAAAGCAGCATTGGGGCCCAAAAAAGACTCGGGGGTTTTCCGAGCTGCACTTTGTTTGCCTGATGTCATGCTTGAGTGCTGGGAATCAAAGAGATCAGGACTTGTGGTACCGCTATGCTGAGATGGCAAAGTGGAACCGGATTCAGCTGAAACAACACAAAGAGAAAAACAAAACTTGTCTCATTAATCTACATAGTCAAGCAAAGAAACCCTGAAGTCTCTGACAGCAGAAATGTTTTAAAAGCTAATGTTTGCATTAGTCAGATTTAAATGTTTCAGTACACGTTACACCCTTATAGCATGCAAGCAGATAAATCTTCTTTAGAGGAGTATGACGAAGCTACAGTTAGAGTTGCAGTGCTCTACTGAAGGCGCTACCTTATTTGCCTTAATGAATGTTCTCACAGCTATGCTGCAACAGATGGGACTAAGAGTCTCCAAGGAAAAGATATTCGAAAGCCTTGGCTTCTGCCCTTGCACTACACCACTACTGCACCCTTCCTAGTTAGATTCCACCCAGGTTTTCTCTTTTGTGTTAAAGAAGCCTAGCCCAGCTTTAAATTAGTCACCATTCTTTCAGGCAGAACCATCCTGAAAGTACATAGTATCAAAGCACTTACACATTAAGGTCTGACAGTTTTTATTTTAGTGACTAATGACCAAATAAAAAATAAAGCATTCATAGAAGTGTATTTTCTCATCTTCCTACTATTGTTACACACTAGAATTTACACATTTGAGAAATTCAGTCAACATTGTTCTGTTTGACTCTCTGAGCATGAGCCATACTCCAAACATGCTGGATACTGTGAATTTAGACGTCAAACAAATTTCTGGGTCAATGCAGCAAAAGGTTACAGAGTGAAATTCTACGGCTTACAGTGCAAAAGGCCCATTCCCCATAAGTTCATGCACAGGCCAAAACGTTAACAAGCTTTTACTGCTGCATTATCACCAGCTTTAATCTTTTCCTTTGTAAAAGTAAATTTATTTTTTTTTAATAAATTTTAAGAATAGAGACATTTGTTGCTGAGACTATCACCCAATCTTTCCACGTGCTAAGAATTTGATTCATACCTGGCTTTTTGGAAGTTCGAAGTGTGTCAAATTCAGAAAAATCATCTTTAACTGTACCATTCAAATTACTGAAGAGGTCAAAAGATGTACTTCCTGTTCAAAACAACAAAACAGCCCTGTCATTAACAGATCTTCAGTTGCATCACACACCTGATCCTACTGAAAGCAATTTCTAACCCAGTCATGATACCAAGAAACCACTCTGTCAGGTTCTAGGGCAGCAGTTCAGATCAGCTTGAGTGCTCCTACTCTTACCCAGGACCAGGGAGAAGGATAACGTCAGAGAACTGTCCTTTCTTACGTTATTAGCCAACTAATGCAGAGCTATGTGCTTTTAAATCACAATGTAAGGCACACCTTAGCATGCTGGATTTTTATTGAGTGTCTGCACTAGAGAGACATATAGGCAGGCATATATTGCTGCAGAAGAAGAGAACAGCAACAAATTTATGGCCTAAACTATAAAGTGTGTTAATCAGCCCTCAAGTAAAACACACTTCTGAATACAGTTCCAAAGACAAATTTGGCACTGCTACAACTTAAGTGATGATTTGACTTATGCTTCCAAAGTGGAAAGGAGGAGGAATGCAATAGAAGAGGTTATCTACGCCTTGTAGAGATGGTAAGGCCCTGTTAGCTAAAGCACCAGAGCTTGCCCATAGTTTGCAACCAATGAAAAAACATTTTCAAGATGTGGACACACCCTTACCTCAAAATGGAGGAGAAAAACCCACACCTAAATGAACAGCAATCACACTCCTGAAAAGCTTTAGTTTGCTTTTTTTTTTATTAGCTGAAATGTTTTTCTAATTTAGTTTTAACCTTCAACACATTTCAAGCAAATGAAGGTACAGACTTAGCTCCATAAAGAGTGCAAAAAGACAAAACCCAAAAGAATGAGTGAAGGTTGTGTATAACAATACTTCTTATGAAGAACAAAGACCCACCATAGTTAAAGAATCATTCGCATAATGATCCAGTTATTGCCCTTTGCCCAGTGAAAAGCTGATTAGACAATGTTTTGCAGTACTCGGATTCCTTTGTTTATTATGTACTGAGATGAATGACTAGCAGAAAATGCATTTAGGATGCATTTAGCCACGGTGCCAACATGAAAATACCAGGTATTAAGATTCATCAAGGTTGCATTAGTTACAGAGCACGAATAGACAATTACATCAGCACCTTCTGCATCTTGCTACACAAGGGCTTAGGGATAGCTTTCACACCCTCAGTCTGAAGTAACAAACCTTCATTTGCACCTCTAAAAGTCTCCTCAGAGTGGGGAGCTGCTCAACCTGTCAACCTACGTCTGCAGAGACATCCATCTGCATAGCTATTTATCATGATGAAAGGTAAAATTACAGTATCATTCATTTCCAGAAATTAAGTCCTTGTCTAATTAAAGATAAAACCCATTTAAAAACCCAACAGCAGCAGCAGTCGTAAGTGCTCAGCATGCACCCACACATACCAATAAAAGAATATAGAAGGGACAGAACATGAAGAAGCAACACGAATTCAGAGCTGCAAGTCAGAATAATAACATTTGAAGTTCTTCTTGCTGCTAGCTATTATAAGTCCCATTTATTTTACAGACCAGTTCTGCAAATTGTTCAGCACATAGCTTCTTTTAACCAAGCAATGCAAGAAAATAATTCAAATTTCACCTTCATGACTCAAATAATATGAATATGGGATGAGACCATTTCTCACCAGAAGTAGAGAGAGGTTTGTTTGCAGGTGCTGGTCCCCAAGGATCCACAGAGGGTTTTGCTGCAGTAGAAGATGGCTGAGCAGGAGCCCAAGGGTCAACATTTTTGGACAGAGACTGAGCTGTGGATCCTGCAGGTGCTGCCCAAGGGTCAACGGAAGCAGCTGGTTTGGCACCTGTAAAAAGAGCCAGCAGGAACACAAGTCAGTACAGTTTCACTTTGGAAAACTTTCCTTGGAGATTAACCTCTCTTATGAGCCATTACTGCCTATTAATACTAAACATAAGTAGGTGAAGCAATTCAACATTAGGAATACTGGTAAGTCTCAGCATCTGTGTCATACATACTGAACAAGCACAAGTAAACTCCATGCAAGACAGATGAATAAAACAAATCTCCCATTTGAAACTGAATAAAAAAAAATCTGCAGTTCCAACAAGAAAATAAACTTGCTTTTGTTACAGGCATTGCCACCACAACAGACAATATCTGACTGAAAGTGACCTAAATCACAGGGTATATTTATGAACTTAGCAGAAAGAAGGTTTCTAAAAAACCTGTGTGTAAAAGGTATGAAATATACAACAAAGAAAAGAAATCTGTAAGATTCAAAGGGAATAGTTTTCAAACTCTTTTTACCATACTGTTACTTTATAAAAACATAATCAGCTTCCCTGAGCTAGCTGTGCTTTTTTTATTCCCATTTGTAAGCACTCCTCCTGACACAGATCTCAGCTGTCCACTGATACCCCTTCCTATATATTTTTTTTTTTTTAAAAACCAATGCCTGAATGCTCAGGATTCTCATTTTTGTTTGGAGATGCTGACAACTCTTCATTCCTATGAATTCAGATTACTCAACTGCTTAAGGCTGTGTACAAGGTTAGGGCTTCCTAGAAACTTGCCTCACTATATGCAATTTCCTGCCAGTTTTTTCTTCTTCCTCCCCAACCTGATAATTTATTGCTTTTCAGCATAGGTGGCCTCTTCTTCCTTCTACCATTAAATGAAGATATTTTGGCTTATCAAGGACCAGCAAAGCAAATCACATTCCAGATTTGCAGTGGGCCAGGCCTGTGTTGGAAGATATCACTCTTGCTTTGTTCCTATGTCATCCGTCCCTGCTGCCCCTCTCCGGCCATCACAGTGCAGGAATGGGAACCTAGTACTTTAAATGCACATCCTGTACAACTCCATGGTGATCAATTACCTTCAAGTCAGATAGTACATGCAAACACAACCAGTCATGGTTTAATTGCTAAATAAGAAAAACTGTATAATCCAAGAGTAGGACAGAATTATCCATGTGGTACATGTCTATTATCTTTAGCCACCATGTAGGTTCCAGGTTACAACTGAATACTGTTTTATCTTTTAAAACTACATACAAAACCCCTTGGCATCACAATATTCTTGAAAACCAATTCAGTGCTACACACAGTGGACAAATTCCAATTTGCAATGTTGGTCTTTGTTTCATCAACAAGCAGCATGGTCTTGCTACAGCTCTGGACCAGGAAATGCTAAAATTTTCCAAGTAAGTCCAATTATTCCCACACCGGTACTTACATTTCCTTTATGTACCCTTAGTGCTGAGTTACGAGCAATGCCATGCAAGAAATGCTAATGACAGCACTTCCCCTAAATGAAAGCTTTCAAAAATCTCTTTTCTTTCATAAAGAGAGCGCGCAAAATTAGAGCACTTGGGAAGATACATTCCCGTAGCTTCCATTATTGCTACTGAAAATGCCAAAGCACATGCAGGTTTTGAGAAATACAGTTTAATGAGTCACTCTTATTAGCAGTCAAATTCATAAATCTGACAGCTTCAAGACTACCCTTAGGAGCCAAGTAACCAGCAAGGTGGAACAAGGGGTTGTTCTATGGTGTTAATAAAGTTGGGCGCCACTGAGAGGAAATGCTACAGCTGCAACTGATGCAAGGAAAATCTTGTCAGAGGATGATATATCAAGATTTGAGGGTGGATTTTGTTTGTTTTTTAACCACAGAAAAATACACTGAACAGCCTTAGGGCCCAAAACTTGGACTTTTTCTGATTTCATGCTTGCAGCTTATCACCAAAAAAGAAAGATTACACTTAGAACAACGAACTGTAGTTGGCCCAGCAGCTATGTAGGTGCCTTTAATGCCACCATGGAGGTGGGGGGAGGCATTTCATTATTAAACTTCAAAATTTTTATCAGGAATCTGGATGGTGGTGTGCTGAATGCTAATGCAAATGACTTTGAAGCACTTTATAGCAGAGGTCGTAGAATCACCAGCCTGAAGCAAAACTGACAGAACTAAGCTGTCAGTCTTCATGAAAAAGCTTCCATTTCCACAGAAATCCCCTGTCCCTCAAAAAAGAAAAAAACCCAAACCCAACAAAAAGTAGATCCAGCTCCAATTCCACAGACGTAGCAAGTTCAATATGTACTGTGAGGAACCATCAACTTTCTTATGCAAAGGAGTAACTCCTTGGACAGACTTTGGCTAACCTAGAAAACAGCACACTACACTGGCAGCAAAACACTCACACACAAAAGCAAACATGCAAAAAAGTGGGCTTAATTGTTCTTTAAGATGTGAAGCACTGGATCTTTCACTTCAGAAACAGATTCCATGAATTTAGCATGAAAAGCTTATGAAACACAGCGAATATTCAAAATGGTAACCTCAGGGGTTTTGTTTAGTATAAAAATCTCCATTTAAACAATTTAATCCATTTGGTTTTGACAGTATACACATCCCATTTCACTAGGAGCAATTAAAGACATGGTAATTCAGATCTACGGCCTCCTAACCACAGCACCCTGCCCAAGTACTATATTAAATACTGGCAAGAGTATAAACCCACGACACTGGTCACAACTAGCAGCCAAAGCATGAGCATCCCCCCAGTCTGAGACAAGTTGTTTTTGCTGTACAAAGACAACAGAAGCTTCACTCTTCTCCTCTTTCTTAAGATTCAAAATGCACACACAAAAACCCAGCTGCTTAAAAAGCAGGAACAGAGTGCGACTTCCACTTGTTTCTGCTTGGAAATGAGTTAGGGGAACACTAGTTCTAGAGTACAGGGAAACAATCAAAATGGACTAATACCCTGTCGTTATCAAGCATGACATTGTACATTGAGAAACTTTGAAAAGCTCAACATTAAAAAGCAAAAACTTTTAAATAAGCATTCTTTCAGGCACTTTATTCTTACCAAATGATTGCCATGGGTCAGAGGCAGTAGCTGCAACTGTGGATCCTCCCCAGGGATCAGTTTGGTTTGCAACAGCAGGAGGTCCCCAAGGCTCCGTTTTCTGTGGGGCCGGTGCCGACGAGGGCAGAGCATCCATTAGGTCCAACAAAGTGGTATGCTGAGGGCAGGAATAATCTGAGCTTTAATCAAGAGCATTACCAGTCTGAAGTACAAACCCATGAGAGTGAAGAAGCAATTTTGTTCCTTTTACACACCTGCATTGACTAGTAGTTTGAAATTTAACCCACATGGAAGAAGCTTTAAGCTATACAACAAAGCAATCCCAAAAGCATAAAAAAGCTCAGTATTAAGCTATTTTGTGTTACTGTATTTCAGCTTTTGGCAGCATAACCGGGAATTTCTTAGTCGAAGGCACTACCTCCTTCTTTTTGGGAATTTTAATTGTGTCTCTGCGACTCTCCTCCAGAGCCATCTGTAATCTCAGATCATCTCCGCGTCTGAGGCGCTCCTCCTGCAAAGGAAATCAACACTGTTGATATAGACCATTAGCCTAGACTGTGCTGCTTGCTCCCTCCAGGTATCTAGCCCCCTTGGCAGGACACTGCGAGGGAAGGCCTGGGCAGTACTCCCTACCACCCTAGGAGTGATGCGCACCACAGGCACGCGCAGTGGGATTGCCAGGATTATTTGCTGTAACTTGTACATAACACAAGGGGGGGGGGGGGGAATTTCTTGTGATTCTTGCCTCAAACAGAGGTCAGGAGCGCCCTGACCCTGTAACACCAGCATAACAGTGTGATCATAACAACATCCATTTTGCTGACTGAAATTTACCCTTGTATTGTTTTATACCTAATGGGAAAGCTATAAATGAAACTTCCTTTCCAAAATTCAGTTACAATGCTAGAAACACCACAAAACTTAAAGTAAATATCCCATCTCTAAATTATTGTAATGGTCTTGAACATTCAAATCACCACCGAAGGACATAGTGATTTAAATTTTAATCTTCCTGGCTTTTGTCAGCTTCCCTCCACACCTGATGCAACTGTTACAAAGAACACTTAAGTGAATTAATCTAGCCAACTCCAAGCATATTCTGTAGGTTTTTAACATCTGTAAACTACCATGTCTGTGGTACATTCAACTACTTTAAATATCTTTGCTTGCATCACGTCTTTCAGAAGTTGACTAATTCCCCAGTTGGTATTTCCCTTGCGATTTTTTAAGCTATTTCAACTGATAGACTCTGATTTTTATTTTCTTTTAACTTTATTGCTCAATAATGACAAAGTTTACTGGGTGATAGTTTCCCTTTCCAAGCACAGAGATACTAATGCTTAAGATACAGCAGTAAGCTAAACTTGTCACAGGAAGCCTCTAAAATATTAGAGGCACTCAGCACAGCTGACTTGAATTTTCACTCATAGCTGAGATTCAACAACTTTGTTATATATTAACACGCAGTAAACTTTATCCACAATTACAGCATTTACTCCAAATTCAGAATGAAGCTCCTAAGAATTAACACAGTAACATAACCCGTGTGATAGATTAGGAGCCAAGTTATTTTAAACCAGGTTCTTTATATATTCTAGTACTTTGTGTCAGGTCACCCTTCTGTTCCAGACAATCTTACTGAATGAACAGATCATTCAAAATTTCACTGTAATCAGAATTCACTGACATTTCTTATGCTGGCCCCATTAATGAAGGTTTTCAGGACTAGTCATGTTTTCAGTTTTCTTAACTGAAAACATCTTCAGCAATGTGATGATTAACATCCTCCCACAGAAAGTCTTCTTGCAAAGTGACTGTCATCTTCCACTAGTCTCAACAGCTTGGAGGCTGAAGTAACTTTAAAAAGAGATTTAAAAAAATAAATAAATAAAAGAGCACCATCTTCCAAAATGGCCTTTCTCTCCCCCTATTCCACCTGGAGCAAAGCCAAGCTGCCATTGGAAAAGAAAAAAAAAAAAAAAAACAAACAGGATTGTATTCTCAACTATCAAAGCATGGACACTTTGGAAAACCTACACGGCAACTGACCTGCTCCGCCACTTCCCGGCTCATTGCCAGCGCGAGCTGCAGTTGGAGCTCCTCTTCTCCACTTGTCTGAGGCCGGGCCTGCTCGAGCTCCGAGGAAACTCGAGGGGACGTAGCTGTTGGAGACAAAATCCAGCAAGTTTAACACACCAAACAACAAAAAGATATAACAGGTTTGATTACTTCTCGGGTACCTAGACCATCCCACTTTCACACAGACATTCTCAAAGGTCCCCAGCACAGCAACAGGCCCCCTGGGTGCCAGGGACCACCGACTCGCCGACCACCATCAGCTCCCTCAGCTGTCAGAGTTAAAGCTTGTACCAAGGCTGAGGTTAACAAGCCAGAACAATTAAGCAGGGAGAACTTTGCAAGACAGTTCAATTGCTTTGAAGGAAAAATGTTCCTGGAAAACAAAGGGGTTTTGTGTTAGTAGGGTTGTAATATCAAGAAACATCACCAATGAATGCTGGATACCCTGTCAGCATATCAAGCTTTGGACGGCAGGACACTGACTGAAAAACCTATAGAATTAATTGTTCAAGAAAACGTTTGTTGATATTTCTTACATCTTCCAATGTCAGTAAGGATTTGCTGGGAGTTGGCCAGTATCAGGGTAAAATCAGATACCACCCACTTTTCTGTAAAATAATGCAGTCTTAATGGGACAGATAAAGAACTATTCTTAACTACTAAAGCAGGCTCAGAGACAAACAAGCCAGCTATTCATACCCAAAATTTACAAAAATACTGTATCATTCTCTGTTAAAAAAAAGTTTAGTATTTAGGTTGGGGGAGTAGTTTGGTTTTTGTTGTTGGTTGGTCTTTCTTTGGATGAAGACCTTTCTTAGCTGAGAACTAGCTGGTAATCTCCCCCACTCCTCCTCAAATAACAGTTGATCTTGACAGCTAAAATACACAATTTCTCAATACACAAATCATCTTTTACTGCTCTTTTCACTACAGTAGCATGCAGAAATTCCCATCCCAATGGGATAACTCTAGTAGGTTTATCACTATATAGTAGTTAAACAATTTTTGTGCTCTCTCTCAGATAATTCTCTAGCATCCAAATCATTTACACAAAAATTTTATCTTACTTTGGCAAGGAAGTTTGTATTTAATGGTTGGAATGATAATTAGTTTGGCAAAATATATACTGACATTTAATAAAGAGGAACCATATTTTTAAACCAGCATGTCAAGCTCAAAAAAATTAAGTTCCTTCTTAGCAGGTCAGCTGGGCATGAAAAAACTAGATTGCCACACTGTAATAAAAAAAAAAAAATAAAAAAAAAAAAAAATAAAAAAAAAAGACTTCTTCAGTCACTACTTTAATCCTCCAAATATGTCATAGTCTTGTCTCCTCCTAAGCTTTAGGCCAAAATGACACCACAAAATAAAAAGTGCGACCTTCTCTCTCACCCAGCAGGTCAGAAGGAAGGTGACTCTGTAAATGAGGAATGACCTTTCCTTTCCACCATACATCCAATGTGCCATCCCATCCCACTCCATTTCTAAAGGGACAAATTTATCACCCAGAACAACTCTTCCATGTTGGGCTGATCCTGAAGCTTTCAAGCCAACCAGACAAGCTCCTTACTTCACAAGATGTTACTCATAACTCAAGTCTATTACTTTTTCAAACTTTCTGATATAAATTACCTAAATTTAGCCCGCTTCATGTGTACTTTTTGCTCCAACAGTCACAGACAGGCTCTCCAATATATTATATGGACTATTACAGACTTAAAGTAGGAATAAAGAGGGCATCAGATAACAGGATGTTGACTGCATGGAAAATATAACCTTAAAATGTTTGTAGAATTTGAATATTCTTCAATATGAAAATAAAGAGAATTAAAAAGAAAACCGGTTAAAACTCAACACAAGGTTACCAAAAGGTAGCCCATGACAGAAAAACTGAGATCCTTCTCTGATTTGTCAGTCAAAAGGAAAAGCAGTAAAGTTAATCTATGTGGACTCCAAGCATTTTATGATGCTAAATAGAATGTTACTGTTAAACAGAGGTTGTGTAAGAACTGAAACAGGTAAAGAACCAGTTGAAGAAGAGATTATGTCATACTGCCTACCACCAAGAAAGTTTACTAACAGTTTCTCAAGAACTGGCTTTAAGACCCATCTTAAGAAAAATTACGTAATAAACAAATGCATGAGGTTATGGGAAAATGCAAAGCTAACACTAAAAAAATTGTCTAACTAGAAGGAGAAAGAGGAATATTAAAAAAAACCAGATGACTGAGAAGGGAAATTGGATGATACAGAGAAAGAAAAATAATTTCTTTGATGACCACCTTCTGCTAATTGGGGGCATCAACTGCAAGTGACAGAGATGTAAAGAACTTTCTTTAGTACCAAAACACATGATAACTCCCAGCCACTAACCTAATACAGCTATTACTAACATTAGCACTACTGCATCAAAGCATTAGTCAGAATTCATCTAACATAACAAATGCAATTCTAGTCATTCAAATCCAAGACAGATGATTTCAAAACAGAATGGACATGGAAACGCTTCCCTTCTGAGCGCAGAGAATATTTTATGTGCTTATCTTTGCAAAAAGAAGATTGAGCAGTTTGCGATTGCTAAATACATCAGGCTTGCAAATACTACAGAATGAGAAAAGCTATTTAAGATAAAGGGGCAAGAACTAATGGTATAAACTGACCATGAATAAATTTGAGATATGAATAGAAAGCAGCAGCTTTCCAGCAGGAATTATAGAAGGAAAGAGTCATAACTGGTTTAAACACAGAGCTGGATAAGCATACAAATGGGACACCAACATAGTCACTTGAGAACAGATGGCCACTGGACTATGATCAGGCAGGTACCTTCTGGTCTTCTACTTCTTTAATGGCAATTGTAGGGAAGAATGTAATTTCCTGCACTTTTTGCATAGGAGTTTTTCCATCTCTGTTGACATAACTACATTCCGTAACAACTAAGCAGCTGATGGTAGAATGACTTTACAATGATGTGAAATGGGTCAGCTCCGATGATTCTCCTCCCATTTCCACATGAAGGACTACTTACTGAAAGTGCTCACCAGTTTCAGCTTAACAGCACACAGCATTTTTGCACTAAAAAGCTGCAAGAAGCAGGGACTGCATCCTACTCCAAGCGTCTCACTCGCCCTCCCATAGTGGGTCCTCGCCTCCCAGCCGCACACGGGAACGGCAGGCTTGCTTTGGCAGAGAGCTACATGACCTCACAGCTCCCAACAGAGACCAGCATTCAGCAGCTCCAGGATCTGAACACAGATAATAAGGGGTCTCACAGATATAGCTTATTTCTTTTCACTTTTAGGCTCTTCAGCAATTCATTCTACTTGGTTTTATTAACTCTAAAAGGCACTTTAGAGCTCCTTTTACCAAAAAAAAGGAAAAAACTGTCAATTTGAAATTCTTCCTTGGGACTTACATTAAAAAACATTGATAAAAATGTTGCTATTTTACATTTAAACTTCTGCAGTGGTTATAAAACCATCTACATTAAACAGCTGCCAGCACATTTTTTGAAAAAGGATTAAGGGAAATTCAAAACACTGTTCTTGGTAGTAATCTGACAGGTTTTATCCAGCAACTTCACTCCTAAAATCCTGCAGTATTATAACTGCTCTTCTCTATTGGCCTCATCCTGCACTAACGTTTTAGTTGCAAGGATCTAGCATAAAGGTTATTGCCTTAGTAACAGTATCACTGCCACACAAAGAATCTCTTATCCCACAGCACATGACAGTTAACTCAGATGTTTATGTAAGATGGGACTCAATAGATCAATTCTGACCTGCTAAACCCTGCTTTGTTGCTGCTTTGAGAATTTGGAGATCCCGGTCCCCCTAGGCTGCCCAGAAGCAACAGCGTGGGTATCTGCTTCTGCAGGGAGACATGCCACCAGGCTGTCTTCTCAACAAGACTCTAGCTGCAGTGCAAGGAAATAATTTCCAACCTCAGTTAATCACTAAAACAGGATTCTGCTCCACCATCTGTCTCTAGTACAGGCTATGACATCTCTCATACATATCTATCGGTAATTTACTGTATTTTGGCTATATTAGAAGCCCTCTGTAGATGTCTATATGTTTGGTTAAGTTAGTGAGTTAAAGTGTATATACAGTACACAGCTAGAAAGCAGACTCATTGCCTACATTAATGATAAAAACCAGTCACAGCATAAAAATCAGACTGGGCATTTTCATTCAGAAGTGTGTGCTTGGTTTTTTGGGTTGGGTTTGGGGTTTTTTAAATGCTACCCTAGACCAAGTGATGGCACAGAGTGCCATGGAAAATAAGCCCCAGCTTTATAATTTGCAGGTGGCATTCTTAAGAACAGAATTCAGTTCTCAGTCACATTTGTTCAGAAAGAAAAGCTGCTTCCTCACTCAATTGGTATGCCTACAAAGCTAGACAAGACCAAGGCTGACTTGAAAAATTAGAATATCATCAAGGTAAGAACATAGAAACTGATAGCATTTCACTTGGGAACCAAGCAGAGATCCCATTTGTTAGCCTTCAAATAAAAGACTATTCAAATAAAGATGGGACACTTTCAAAAAGCCAATCTAACCTCTCAAATTACGAAAGGGAATGTGCAAGCTGCTTAATCTAGAAGGAACTGTGTAATCCACCTTTCCATTGGGAATTAAAGAGATCTCTCAAATACAAGAAGAGAATTAATAGCACCTATTAATGTGGCAAGGTGGAGCTGATCAGCCTTACTGCATGATTTCTAATTGCGGTGAAGCAGATGGAGCACTTTTGAAATTAATTTAATACTGAACAAATCCTTAAAGCTTGTTTTGGTTAAAGAGCATTTTTTTCTCTCAGGTGATCCCTACACTCATCTTAATAGACACAGTCAGATAATTTATTGCAACTACAGAAGCCTGGTTACACCAATGGCATCTCTCACCTTTACTTAGAGCACCAGAAAAACAAAAGTATGATGAGGGGATTAAATCAAGTTGTCAAGTGACATCTGACAGATAACACAGGAGTCTATCAAATTCCTTCAACACCTCAAACTATAGAAATTATCCATGCAGCTCATCCAGACTCATTGCTGGATGATATGCCATATATTCCCTAAGATAAAAGGCCAGGGATGTACTCCAACATGTACAAATGCAGAACAGATTATATTAACAAACAAACAAAAAAACCACCCCACCAAACACCCAACCAAACAAAACAAAACTTTAAAAACAGGAGCATTCTGAAATTCCTATAGTGTCAAACCCAAATTAGTAATTCCTCTGAATTATTTTCCACTCCAAGCAAAAAGGGAGACAAAACTGACATAGATGAGTGAACGCAAACTTGCTGATGCTTCACAAAACTGTTTTTAAATAATGAGTCAACTTACTGTGAATAATCACTGGAAATATTAAAACTCATTATTTCAGCTAAAGAAAATTGCTCAAAAAAATCTTTACAGGTAAGGTTAAGAGACTTGGCATTTCACAAGATCCAGAAAAGCCTTTTTCAGTCCATCTTTCACCAATCTTTTATCAAATGTGTAATGCATGTGTAATGAATCTGATTTCTCAACCAAGCGGCCTACCTCCAGGCAAAGCACTCCTCTAAAATCAGGTCACACTACGCACATTGCGTTGTTCCCTACTCTGCCACGTTTGTGTTCATGAAATCAGGACATTAAAACACACAACAGTCTTGGTCTGCCAACATTTCTAAGTGCAACCCAAACCCAAGGCAGCAGATGGCCAAAAGAAAGGACACATGTACAACCCAAAATAACACAGGTAGGTCCTCGTTTAGGCATAATAGGATTGGACCTCTTTAAAAAGCGCAGCTTCAGTAAACTTGGTTTTAAAACATGAAGGCAGTACAGGGAGAGGACCAGCATTTTCCAGGGATCCTTCAAAGCTGAAGCTAATCCAAACACACTATCTTCTGGGGGCAAGGTTGCCAAGGAATTGGCTGTCAGTCACTTCCCTCCAGCTAGTTTTTCCATCATTTTTCTGACTCCATAACCACCCCAGCCACAAGGAGCTGCAGCAGACTACACTGCTTGCTTCCTGAGCAGCCACAGCTCAACTGTGACAATCCAGATAGGTCTGCTAAAGACAACACAACTAACCTGCTCCTAAGACGGCTGAGAAAGAACAAGGTAATCTGAGTCCCTACACTCCTGCCCCATCTCCTAAGAGCTTCTGCAGGCCCGAGGTGCTCTAGCACAGCGTTTTGCAGGTACTCTAAACGGTCTGCCACACTGCAGTGACTGCAGGTTACACTTCTGCCATGCTGACCACTCCAGTGTAGCAACAGAGTAATATCCCTGTGTAAGCCTCTGCTGAAAGAATGCTTTAAAAAGATAGCTACTAGATGAAGGACTTTATCAAGACCAGTAAACTCTAAGAAATGCACTCCCAAGCTTGAAACAGCATCACATTTCAGACTTAAGAGGTCTATATAAAGAACACCCTACTTTTCCCCATGCAGCCATCAATCCAGAATCCTATTTAAGTGGTCACTGGCAGCTGTAGATGAAACAAGGCTAGGAACAAAAGGCTGAAGTTTTCAAAACTGGGTGACTAATGTCTAGCATAAAGACAATATTTAGACACAAAGACAGATTAGGGGTGGGGAACTACTGCTCCAAAAGATTTCAAATATTGACCTTCTACTCCTTCCTCTCCCCAGTAGGTTTAGTTTCAGCACCACACAAGAACATTCCCTTAACGTGAAATAAAACCTGATACCAGATTTCATGCAACTCCATACAATTTACAGGTTTTCCAAAATAAATAAGAACTTTTATGTATTTTGTCATGGTATATTTAATAACTCCTAACTTGAACAGTAATTGCCCCTGGCTTAAAGCTGGAAGATAGCCAATTGTCCACAGTATGTCAGAAACTGCTGACAAGATGGAGGTTGGGAGGAGATTTATTTTTGCTTTTAGCTTTACAGTATCTCTCTTGGCTTCCATTTACAGATTACAAGACTAGATAGCAAAAACCCTAATACTTTTACAAATGTTTGCATGAATAGTCAGTAATATTCACATGCCATAATGTATTCCCTAGAATTATACAAGCTTTACAGCACAGAGATCTTCAGGGCCAACAAAGTGATTAAGGCAAAGCTTTGGGGGAAAGAATTTTATTAAAAACTATCATGCTTAACCATTTCACTTTCCACAGTTTCTAAAGGATTGTTAGAGATGAGATGAAAATATCTGCAAGGAAACGAGGAAAATGTCCTTATTTGCCAGTGTGTCTTGCCTGCAGCAGTGAGGCATGATGGTACATCAGTCAAGAGATCCTTTTCCATCTTGAATTCTCTCACACTATACAGGCTACCAATACTGCTTTTATTTTTTCATAAAGGATAAATCTGAGACACAAAGACCAGCAACTTTACAAGAAAAACCTTTCTGGCTCAACATCAAATACAAAAACCAATTCTTACATGCACTGTCGGATACAAGCCTACGCACATGCTTAAGAAGCTGAAGAAGAGCAGTAGTTTGAGCATTGCACACTTACAAACAAACTGTACAGTGCAGCTAATTCAACCTTCTGAAGAAACTGAACAAAAAAGGGTCCACTGACTTATCCAATATTGCACTTTCAGTAACTGACAGAAGGGGGAAGAGATCCCTCACACACAATCTGGACACATTATCCACTGGAAATTACTTGTTCCCCTAGTGACCTGTCCTGCAGAAACTATTAAACTCTTTCAGCCAGCTCAGGCTTCTTTTCTTCTGCAAGAAAGTATCAAAAGTGAGGAGATTTTATAGCCAAACACAGTCTTTTCAAGTAAGGGGAATGCATTCTCGAAATCTGCAATCCCCACCCACTGCATCTAGCAAGGAACAAAAGTAAAATGCACTAATACCAAAACACTGAGAGATGAAACATTTCATTTAGCTATCTATGTTGGTAAAAAGGCTGTTACACTCTCCCAAGCTTTATTTGTATTTGAATGTTAATAAGACATAGTAAATATTTAGCAAAGAGGGTGGATGTACATTTTTAATAGGCAAATCTCATGCTATAGATTGCAAATCTAAATGCCTCTGATCTCCTCTTCAAAGGCTCAGAGGAATGAAAGACAATTCTACCATAATATACAGTACAGAAACCGCATCTTAAAACTGTTATAAGGAGAGTATTTCCCAGGAGCTAAGCATAACTTAATTCTTTTTACATATTTTACTGAATCCATATTTTCAGAACAAAAGAAGGGTATCGTTACAGAATAAAAGAAAACACGATGGATACAATCTCTTTCACTTTAAATAATGAAAAGCATCTTTTCCATTAAATTTAGAAGGCACAAGAATAACCCTACATTTATGTAACAGATTAAATGTCTGGATTTTGATGAAACTCCTTCCTCGTTTCCTAGGATAAAGGACAAAGCTCTACACAAAGTTTTCCATTATTGGAAGCACTTAGCACAGCTGTTTTGTAAGGTGCTGGTTTGCTTTGCTATACTCAGTTAAACCACAGAAGAAACATATTAAAACTTCAAAAGATGCAGATCATAAAAACTAACAACCATCTGTATTTTTGCTGATAGCTAATTAAGTCCAGGAGAGTCTACAACAGAGGAAGAACCTAAAGGGGAAAAAAAAAAAAAGAAAAAAGAAAAAGCCTGAGATTTCTAAAGCTTCTTAGGTACATGCTTATGGGGGAGGAAAAAAAACAGATTAAGAAATCATTACCTCAAAAGCAATCCTGCAAATAAAGATATACAGCGAAGTCATACACAGGCAAATGAGAGAATCCAGTAAATCAACACTTCGTACTGAAAGAATAACCAAACTTGCTTCTTGACATCTAGTCCTCCATCAAAAATCTAAGGAACAACAATTCAGAAACACACCCTGCATTGCTCAATCCTTGCTGTGAGGAATAGTTTGAAGCCTCTGGTAGCATTTAACATGACAAACAATAGTTACATGCACTAATTAAAGTTAAGAGCTGGTGAAGAAATAACCCTGTGGAACAAACCAAAGGTGTGCTCAGCATACCTTAGTGACTATTACTTCAGTCCATCAGCATAAGTTAAAAACAACAATATTTCAATCTATCTCCTAAATTAAGAATTTTTGCTGTAGTCAACAAAGATCTACAGACCTCAAAAGAAAAAATGTTATTGATATGATAACAATATACATGTTCTTCTGTAAAAAGTCACACTGAATCAATGCTCAAGTATAGTTATTACAGAAAAATAAGATGTTTGTTATTCCACTGCTAATTAGAGACAAGATAAAAATTCTCATACCTGGAAACCTTCATGCACTTTTTTTGAACCCTGCATCCTAAAAATATTTCCTTCTGAAAAAAAATGTTCATGCTCTTTTCCATAGCTTTAAATGGACAGAGATTTTCTTCATCCTAGCTTGAATTGCCCTGCTGCCTCCCACTGCCTTCCACAGAAAACGTCTGTACATGTCAGGGGTACTGACATCATTCACGTATTTATAATTTGAGAAGCGCTTTGGGACACAGGACATGAAAAACTTAAGATTCTTAAAACTGGTGCTCAATTGATTCACCACACTGGCTCAGTTACAGTCCTCCACACACTATAAGCATTCATTTAAAGAAAAGATTTTCCTTCAGAATTAGACCACAACCACTGACATTCCAGCCAAAGCAGCTTTCATCAGATCATTACTTATATTAAGAAGGATTTAGTGCCAAATCAGGCCTCTTCCTAACATGACAGGGAGTTCCCCCAAGCAGTGGTATAAAGAATCCATTCTTCCCACATCATTGTATTATTTTTTTTTAAGAATGAAATATAGTATTTAGTACTGATACTTGCATACCAAATGCTGATAGTATAACTATCTCAACATAGACATATTCAAAGCATTACTCTCCAAGAACTGCTGAACAAGAAATAAAGGAAATTAAATACCAATACTCTTTCCGAAGTAAAATAGCAGCAACATAAAGAAAGTAGCAAAATGATCCAGAAAATATTCTGCGTTTCTTATTTTTTCTTTAATTATACTAAACAAAAAGAACTCAACACAACAGATTTTCAAGCACTCCTTTTAAAACTAGAAACAACAACAACAACAAAAAAATCGATTCAAAGTCTCCCTACTGAGATTGGGGGCCTATCACATCAAACATTGGAACATGTTCACAAAAGCAGCTTGACAACGCTACCTTTGGGAATTGACAGTAAACAACTGCTTTTTAAATTGATTTACGTCAGTACACACATCCTCTCTAAAACAAACATTTAACCAGTCATTTGAAGAGACATTAGTGCCAGGAGGAGACCTACAAAGACTCAGCCATTGCAAAACGCCCCTTGCAGTCAGCATATTAATCCTCTTAGCAGGCACCATTTACTCTCACGTATAACAGCAAAACAGAATTCAAAATCTCTCAAAAGAAAAGGAAAAGAAGCTTCTTTTATGTGTGTTTGCTTGTACTTACAGCCATGGTAAGATGCTGGGGATCCTCCAGACTTTCCATATTCTTGCTCCGAGTAGCTGGTGGATAGGTTTGGCTGACTGGAGCCTCGGCCGAAAGTGATCTGATTGCTACCCACTCCAGTGGCCACCTGAGCCATGCGTTCTTTGGTCTTCAGGGCTTGGGCCCTCTCTGTCTTGAGTCGCTCATCATCCTTCAGAAGAGACACTAGCTGCTTGGATTTCTCTCTCACATTGATGCCCTGGTCCTTACCATCTCGATCAATATACTGAAAATCTTTTAATGTCTGGATAGCAAAAATATTCTCTTTACACTGCTGCGCCACCCTCTCAGAACCAGTTTTAATCAGGTAATCTAACAGAGTAAGGGCCTTGTATACATGTCGCCAGTTCTTGCCATGGTCATTCAGTCGTTTCCAGATCATACTCATAATTTCAGAAAAGGCCACAACATTGTAAGTCAGATCTGCTATTTCAGTCATTAATGAACTTGAGGGACCCCAGGGGTCATTAGAGGTCGCTTCTCGAACTTTTATTTCGGCCTCTGAGTAATTGTTCACAATGTTCTTCATCTGCCGTCTAATTGACGAAGTCGTCATTTTTATTTCCCTTTTTAACAAGACAGATACCAGAACACAAACAAAAAAGAGCTATATTTGCTCTTCTATGAACGTTTCCAAACTGCGAAGGCTCCGTATCAGTTGCTTATTTGTAACACATTCCACTACAATCATTTCCTCTCTTCAAGAGAATGACACGAGAAAATGAAAATCATGACCTGAGTAAGGAAAGAAAACAAAGCACGTTAGTTGTGTCTTTAATTATTCCTACATGGAAAGCAATCTACATACACCTTGGAGAAATTCTGCTAGAGGTAACTGATGAATTTTCTCCCTGAATTTCTTCAGGACATCTGATTTTGAAAACAACTTGCTCTTCTCACAAGTAATATTAAACACTGAAGATTAAAAACCTGAACTGTTGAACAAGACAAAAGCAAGAAGATATTCATGCTGATGCAAATGAAAAATCTTAAAAACAAAACAGAAACAAAGTCCAAGAAATTACTTATGGATTTACTTCCCAACAAGGTAAAACCTATCTAGAATTTTTAATTACAGAAATTACAATGCTACCTTGCAGACCTGAGATGAAACTACATTAGAAATTCCACACATAGCAGCCATTAGCTTCTCTCTAACAGTTGACAACTGCAGTCTGCTACCATTGCTGTAGGAATCTGCATACTGAGAGAATAAGCAAACTTCCTAAAAATTAACCAAGCTTTTTCTGAAACTTCAGGTAAGTTTAAAGCACACTCGATTTCAGGGCAGAGATCTTGAGCAGTGCTCTGTATTCAGTTGAGGCCTAGGGAAGAGAAACAAGCACCAGAACGACGCACTCCAACTCAAGGTGACCTTTAATGCTAAGCAGATTAGAGGGGAAATTTTTTTTTTTCCAATTACATTTACTTTCTACATTTGACAACACTCATCAGATCTACAGTTCCTGCTCTGTGTGTCTTTCACACAGCACAAAAGAATTTTTAATTATATGAAAATGGAATTGTAAAACCAAAATGACTGGCAAGAAAACCCAAGGACAAGCTCTGCAGCTGGAAAGCTGTCTCACTTATTTATTTAAGTTTCAAGTAAACAGAGGCCTATTAAGCTTTAGAATACATTACTTGAGTAAACTGGCAGATTTTGCTATTATGTTAACACAGTTAGCATAGCCATCTTTGATAGTCACCACTTGCATGAACACTAAGCACTGATTCTATAACGGAACTTGCCACATTAATAGAGATTGCACATTCAAGATGTCCTCTAATAATGTTTCTTCAAACACTCCAAAGAAGCAACAGTTACCACTTCCAAAAGACAGGGGAGAGAAGTAAAGCACAAATTGCAAGCCTAACATTGGTACCATTCAGAGTGAAAGCAGAATTAAGCATCAAGTTGGACAACGTGGAGCTCTGCAATTACTTTCTCAGCATAAAGGCATATACCCTTCCTAGAAGACCACGCTGGACAAGGTAAACTACCACAGAACAGGTCCAATGAGTTACTGTATTTTATTTTGTTCCACTAAAGCTAATTTTTGGCAGAATCAAACACTATTATGGCATCCTGGAAAACTAACTTTAAATGAGATCAACGCTAAACTGCATCATCTTGGTGTTTTCCCCAATATTTAAAACCAGTTGTAGAAGAATGTTGATCTATTGTCAGGTGGCTAGTAGCCACAGGAATAAAAAGGGGCACCTTCTCCTGGGGCATTTACAGGTTTGTGCATTATAAACCCAGAATTTGAAAAGGATGACCCTATATAAACATTCCCAGGTGCTCATGACTGCTGCTTCACTCCAAAAGTTAACATTGCCCAAATCTGCTGGCTCACCTGCCCTTGTGGTCACTCTCTAATCCATTACTCTCAAAAGCTGAGGCACCAATTAAAAAAAAAATACACACATACACACACACCGCCCCAACACACATCATCTAACCTAAACCATTTCTTTATGTCAATAATGGATTAAGGCAATTTCACAGACAAAGCTGAAACAAGTTATCCAAGGAGGTGGCAGCATCTGGTAGAAAGATGGTCACAAAGAATTAAGGGCAGGCTGCAGGCAGTAACTTCTTCAGCTGGTAAAACTGGAGCCACCAAAGGATACAAGCGCCAGCCTAACCATGAACACGACTATACTGATGATGTGGATCCCAGATCCGAAGAATGCAAACCCCCCATAAGGGCTTAGCTTGTCACCCAACCAGAAAAGCAATAGGTAACATGAAAAAATCAAAAACATGAGAACTACAAAACCTCCTAGACCTAGAAGATAAAAAGTCCACCGAGCCCAACATCCTCAGACACAAATCCTCAGGTAAAGAGTATGAGAAAAGAACATATATATTCCCTTGCCTTATATTATCAGCAGCTTAGGCATCTTTGATGCAACCTGTGGTGGAGGTTCTACCAGCCAGCAACAGGCACACTGTGTGTCCACCAACCCTTTTTTTTGAGGCCACTTCTACTTCCCACTTCACCCTCAGCAAGCACGCAACACCGGTGCAGTGAGCATGCTACACAAAAAAAGTACTTCAGCTTAATTTAAATTTGGACATTTATTCCCCAAGCTGCAGATAGGGGGCATGCTTTTTAAGAAAGAACAAGTCACCTTCGGCTTCTTTATTGTCACTCATGATTTTATAGAAATTGGCCATCTCCTTCTGAACTGAGGATCCCCTGAAATGCAGTCCCTCTACTTAGAAGCTGCTCTGTACCTCCAAACACCCCTGATGTCTTTCTATGCATGTATTACACTTCAATTTCTTGAGATACACACAGTTCCAAGCAATCGACATTTCATATTTGGCAGTAACAAAAGTTTATAACACAACAGTCATTTACAGCTTAGGATTTCCCATTCTTTATCAAATACTTTCTAAAAGTCTACTTGCCTTTTGGTAACTGTGCCTCTACTCATGCACATGAAACCAGGGTCATTTCTTCTCCCTATGCAAATGCTTTGAGGCTATTTCATCTGCCATTTTATCACTCAGCCGGTCTCAATCTTTCATCCTTCCCTTCAATTCAAGATTCATTTTAAATTTTACTAATTTGGTTCAATTTGGCCACCTTGTTATCTAGAAACGATCCGGAAAAGGAAGTATTTGCAAGAGCACTGATCTTTGCAGGACAGTTCACTGGGAATAACCCTTCACTGTGGGAACCAACCATTTACTCCTAACCCCATTTCCTGTCTTTTAACCCGCTGTAAATCTATGAAAAACATTCTTGTCTTATGAGAGTTTTGGTGAGGCCAGAGATGAGAGGCCTTACCAAAATATTTTTAAAAGTCACATACCCTATACAATCAAATGCCTCACCTATGTGTACCTCCCCAACCAAAGAGGAAAAAAAAAAAAAAAAAAGAGAGAAGTTTGTTTTATTTCTTGTTACAACTTCACAGGCTTTAGAAAAAATTCATTTTAATACCACACGATATTTGGAAAGGTAAAATTTACAGTACACGGAACACCTACTAGTCCTAAACATCACTAACCTTGGCCAATGAAATAAATACCTCAAGAATTAATCATAATCACAACATAAGCAGGCACATGGACAACCAGGGTACAATTTCACATGCCATCCCAAGCTAATTGTAAGCCAGCACCAAACCCAGTGGCCTCCCAACCCTGCAACCGCTTCCCCTTTCTCTCTCTTGCATCAAATCTAGCAATTACACAACAGCACAGTAAAACGCAACTTAAAGTCTCACAGAAAATTAGCTTTTTAGCACTGGTTTTTCTGTCAAATCAGTGAGGTGACCAGGCTGCACAGACACAGTCACAAGCTTTGCTGCAAGGCAGCCTGTGAGAAGAGTAAAAATAATCCAACCCTGGCCTCACTTTTTAAGGAGCTGATTAAACATAACATAAAGCTGTCAAGCTCCAAAAAACGGCACCAGAAAGCGAAGAGCCTTCATTCCTGCCCAACTACACCACACACACTAGGAACCTGTACACCCGGTTTCAGAGAAGCCGCCAAATGCAGGACCCAAGGACCTGCTGTGCTCTCCATAGAGGCTGCAGCTAAATGAAGGAAAAATATTCCTGGTTTTGCTGTAAAGTGCAGGCAAGGAGCAGAATAAAAATCATAGCCTCATCAAGTGCAGAAATGGTTTGGAGAAAATCCTATATTTGGGAAACACTTAGGCTTATGTTTAAGATTTATTAGTTGAATTACCAACAAAGCTACACCCCAAAAGCAAGTGAGCTTGGAATACATACATGTGCAGGAGGCCCAATTTATAGCAGCCCCCATTCCCCAGACTGGAAATTTTGCTAGGGTGAAGCTTCTGAGGAAGTCTGCTAGCAGAGAGTAAGTCTGGAGTAGTGCTTCAGAAAAGTAAACATAGAGCAAATAATCCAATGTGTTCTCTGCTTGAAAGAAGTGAAGTGAGCATTTTTCATCCTTCCAGAAAATTAGAGATTTTGCTGGCATGATTCTTTATCTTCATATCTTCGATTCATGAAAACAAAGGCATTTAACGAGAATCGCATTAATGTCTATTTTTTCCTTTTCCTGAAGGAAAGACATGTTTTCTAATCCTATTCTACTTTTAACCCACTAAAGACAATTTACTCTAAACTTCATTTTACTCTATTAAAAACACAAAGGATGACTGGGGTGGAAAGATGATAGATTTTTTTATTCCCCCTCCCGATCTAGTTGTACCAACATTTGAGATAACTATTTTGGCAGTAGCAGTAATCCTCACCGAGAACTCTGTAAGCCTTTCAGTATCTGCTTTACAAACTCTCTGCTTCCACACCACACAAAGAAAGTATTCTACTTGATTATTACCGGTCTCGGAGCACCGTAACAGCCTATCTTATGATTCAAGAGATCAAAAAGCCAAATATCCCTACTGCATAGAAGTGAGAAAACGTTTCTAACGCATGGTCAAATACTTACATAGAAAGTTTAGAATTTTTTTTTTCCAGAGACCTCAGTGAATTAACTTCTCACAACAAACCACAAGGAAGTACAATGCACTTGCAACTTCAGCAAAAATCTGAGTTTGCATTTTTAACAGTACAGTTGCAAAGAAAGCAGAAAGTAAGATTAGTTGATTAAAGCTGCTATTCCTTGCTAACAACAGGAAAAAGGCTATCAGCTTGAACAGATTTCTTTAAAAGGTTAAACAGAGAGTGGAAGAGGGAGTTGTTAGTCTTGTTCATTTTAGGTGAGCCTTCCTCATTTTCTCTTCCTTGGTCCCTACAAGCCATTTTCTCTGTTTTATAAGTAGCTTGTCATCTTTAAATAGATAGAAAAAGAAACATATAATTCTGTAGACAAGAAGGTGAAGCTTACCTGTGCTATCAAGGGTAACCTGGAGGGGAATGCCCCCTTTCCTTTTTCCTATTCCAATAGCTTCATTACACAAATAACCCCAATGAATTCTCACGGTGCTTTTCTAGATACAATGTCCAGACAGAATGAATTCTTGACTAAACTTCTCAACAGCTCGCTCTCACAAGAGATGAAATTCAGTAAATGAAATCTACATGAGGAAACCATCTTTAATTTGCTAAGATTAACACAGAAATGAGGCCAAGCCACAAAACTCCTTAATAAACTTAGTTCAAAGAAACAGCCATACAAACCCACCTATATACAGTCTTTCAGCAGAATCCATTCAGATCTCTGGAATGTAAAACTCAAACCAGGGTTTGTCTGCACTGATAAAATGCCCTTCATATCAAGCCTGAAGGTAAATACACATATAGTCCAGCTAAGTATGGACCGGAAATGTATGAGAAGCCTTTAATATCAAGCAGGCAATAAAAGTGTGAAAATTAACATCAAACATAAGAAGTTCACCAGAAATTTGCATAAAATTTTAATTAACAGTACTGCAGACAACATATGTTATGCACGCTCCTTACAGTAAATGTCTAAAAGTGAATTTTTGAAAACAGTTATTAATTCAGTCATTCTATGATTTCAAGGCAGTCTCTACAGACATCTTAATCTACATAAAAATATCCCCTCTTTCATGAAATACATGGAAAGATAACTACAAGTTTTCATCCAAAGATTCATACTGCAGTTACACAAAGAGATTTTTCTGGTCATCGCTAGAAAATAACACTCAAACAGCTCAAGCAGATTCCCTTATTCAGTTTACAGGACAGTCCTCAACAGCTGTGCTGGCAACAGAGACACCAAAACACTGCAATACTGGGGGCATAGGCAGGCGATCTCAGGCCAGCCATGCTACTGAGCAGCTCTGTATTATGAAAGCACATCCTCAGTACGAAGGGATCCAAACAGTACCATCTGGGATATTTGCACCCCACTATAATTTCAAAGGAATGTAAGTGAAATATAAAGCCTTAAAGAGCCACCAAGAGCCTCTCCTACCCAAGACACGCTGAAGCAGCTGCTATGAGAAGTTCCAACACATTATAAAGCCAAAGCATGTGCCTTACCTCTAAGGTGTGAATACACACAAATAGCTAGAGATCTGCTCTCCTTACTATCAGGGTGGAATGACAGAGACAGGCGATCCTCAGAGACCTCTATACCAGGACAAATCGGAGAACCCAGGGCCTGGACAGCACTTCTTGCCAGTCTGCAAAGAATCAGGCTAAGAGGAAAGCGTTGCCAGATGCTGACTAAGGAAGAAGTTCCCCCGACAGACAAGACAGTGACACCACACCTGAACAGAGCAAAAAACACACAAACACAACCCAAATCATAACAATAAGTCAGCTTCTATTTATAGCACAGGAAAAGGATTCCCATTGCCTGACGCTGTAAATTCACATCCTAGTTTTCTTGCAATAGCTTGTTACGTGTACAAATCCAAACCCACTGTGCTTTTGGAAAGTCTCATTTTCCACAAACAGGAACCAGAAATCTTTGACAACAAAACTGAGCACAAGCCTGTATTTAAAATTCAGGAATATAATAATCCAGAAAAAATGATAGCAAAGACATTGTTCTTACACTGGATGCCACACTGCTAGAGAAATTTTCAAACCTAGTTAATTCTCTTTCACAGTTTGGTGAGGGTTTTTTCCCCCTATTCATAAATAATTCTTACAGAACAACTGGATAAGCAGAGGATATCATTATACTGCCTACAGTATAACATCCTACTGCAATACAAACATCACTCCCAAAACCAAACAGGAAGAGGGGTAACCGTACATTGTGGTCACTTGGAGAAGAGTACTACGAGAAGCGAAGCAGCTTGGCACTATACATAAAAGCCAACAAGTAGCACACTTATGAGCTCTCTCTTGCTATTGTATAGCAGAGAAAACAGTAATTCATGTGAATAAAACAGTAAAATGAAGACACTGAAATTACCATCAATGCCCTTCCTCAACCTTCAAAATTATTTAGGAAATGAGTTACAAGCACAGATTGGCAAATGGTTTGAAGAACAGGGTTAACTCCAGAAGAAAGGTTTCATTTCCATTTTTCACAGCTTAAATGCTTGTCTTCTTCAGTGTAATTTCTGAGAAGAGGAAATGGTTCAAAATTAAAAGTTTTGGAAGCTTTCCACTCCCTTTTACAAGTGAGAGAACAAGGTCAGCTTTCACAGACAGCAGGTGGCCAAATTATTTCTTTATTTAAAGAGTTAATGCTGAAAGATAATTTGCCTTCAAATTTATGCATATTCATGAATCCCAAGGTTAGATTCTACACTGATTTTACAGTCCTGCCTCAGATTCACAGATAAAAACCAATTCCAGCTTGTATGGCCATTTAGCCATAAAATAGATTTACAGACACAAATTTGTTTAAGTTTTCTCTATAACACCTCTTCTTACTACATGTCTACTTAAATTACCAAGGCAGTATTTGAGCTCAATGGAAAGCTTATCTCATTACTCACAGAGTCTACAGAAAGGGGAGGCAAGGAACAGAAATCTAACTTTCATCTTGCAGCCCAGAACACGGCAGCACTACCTGGCCACTTTACTTTGGGACCCACCAAGCCAGACTTGATGGTGCATTCACAGTTACATTTGACTTTGCAGCCCCCAGCGCAGCTGGAAGTATCGACAGTGCGGGAAGCAGCTGCAAATATGCTCTGAAGTGCTGCGAAAGCGGATGGCCTCTGTAAGAGCCATGCGGATCACCACAAACGATCCAAATCCGACCTACACTGGAGATCTAATTTTAGGATTACAAGCTTTGACAACATCTTTTTAAAAATAACACATTCCTCCTTCTATGGCTGGGTCAAGTGTCATCAACAGTACTACCTGCATTTTACACAGCAGATCTCAGTTTATTTTTCACCAGTGATACAAGAAGTACTGGGTGCGTAATGAGTAACAGAATATTGCAGAATTACAAAACAGCGTAAGGTCAATCCATTATGCACTGAACCAGAAATTCTAAATGCAAATTAATCCAACACAACAGTGAAAATACCTACCCAAGCTCTCAAAAGGAATTTGTTCTCTGGGGATTACCTACTTGAATGAAAGCACTTCGTATTTTATTCTCACAAATAGAGCGGGGGGGGGGGGGGGGGGGGGGGGG
>NW_010972731.1:7540994-7554122 GCF_000737465.1 Haliaeetus leucocephalus | reverse complement strand
GGGGGGGGGGGCCAGAAATCACCCAATGTGTGCCTTAACAAAAAGGTAACATTCTGAAATAAATGCAGTTTACCAGGTATATTTAAGTAGCATTTTCAACTGAATTAAAGACAGTAGGAGACATTTCTCTCCTTCCATATTTTCATTCTGGAAGGGAGGAAGATACCTGATATTCTTGCCAAAGGATGTGTCTTAGAATCTGTTACTAATTCGAAAAGTCCAGCCTTGTCACTTAGGCTGCTTACTGGGTGACAGGCACCTGCCAAAGTGAAGCCATTGTATCTTCTCTTCCAACAGCTCAGACCCCTGATAGATCAGCTTGAACACAGGAGGAACTGCAAATAATACAAACTAAAAGCTTGCAAGACCACAATGTTAGCTACATTCTTTAAGCTACAGTGTTTTCTTATACAACTGCAATTTTTAAAATTCAAAGCTGACAAGAACTACTATATTCATATATATCTGTGCTCATGTATCAGACTTGATATTTTGGGAAGGTACCTGCTACTTACAATTACCCAATGATTCCATTAACTAAATTCAGTTTGCACTTTATTATTATGAAGCAGACGTCACCATGTGCAGTTTCTCCCATCCACCTACACACCACAGACATGAAACCACATTAAATAAATTCAGTAGGCCAAAGGCAAATGCTCATCATGACAAAGGTTAGGGGGAAAAAAAAAAAGTTTAGCTATCCATGTTACTACTGGTAGAAGCTGAGAGACTAATTAATACTTTTACGTTACAACAAGAATTTCTAATGAAAAGGATTGTTCAAGGAACAGTACAAGATCTGCAAAGCTGTATCTGTCCATACATCCAAAAAACTACTATTTTGTTCAGTTTAAATTGTTAAGTGTACTGGCTGCTACCACAAACTACAAGCCTGTAAAGAAAATGGAGATTGATTTAATATCCTACCTACATTCATCAATGCCCATTCATGGCATAAAACTTCCAAGTGTCATCCCTCACAGCCACTGTACTTGCACACTCATCTTGAAAAAGTCAACACATGGTCTTAATTCAACTATCGTAACTGGTAACAATTAACGTAAGGTTACTTTAACCCTCAGAAATTAAGCTACATGCAGTTGTATGCTCATGACTAATTAAATTGCTTTAAAATTGTAAAGCAGGAAACGTATCCTAAAATCCTCTATGCACCCCGCTGGAAGAACGTTTTGGCCAAAAACCAGGGTTTTACACTAGGCCTGACTGTTCAGCAGTCAGGCTCAGAGAGGAGCTGAGGATGTGGCTTCACATTACACTTACTCTCAACTGGCTGAGGTCTGCTACTGAAGGCAGCGTCCTGCTCCTACCTGCTCTGCCGTCACATGCCAGATCTCCAGATAGAATCGGTTCAGTGAGCTGATCTGACAAACCGGGGGAGGCGAGGGGGAGATGAATAGCTGGGGTTTCTGACAGATCAGGTCACCAAACCAATTAATCCCAAGGTCACTCTAATTACTTTAAAGTACACCACAAATAAGGGAAGTAACATTCATTTCAACAGCAATCTACAGTTACATTTCATGAAGCAAGATGTGAAGCTGCACTTTGAAAGCTCAAATTGGTGGTAAAGTTAAAGATGATGGTTTAGATTTGGGGCTTGCTTTCAGCAGGGAACAGTGCAAGAACTGCAAACAGTGGGTCTTCTGGGAAATCGCCTTTTACTACCAAACTGCTAGTAACAGTAACACATTCATTTTGTTTCATGTTGATGACAGCCAGAGAAAAGAAGGAAATCTGGTCCTCCACTCTTTTGAAATTGGCTAACATCTTAAAATCTCGACCCCGCCCTTTTTACATGCTGATTTTAGCTATCTGTCCTGCAACACTTGCTGTTCAGCTTTCCCTCTTATTCCTCCATATCTTTATCTTTTCATACTGTACACACCACACAGCTTCCAAAATCTTTTCCAAACAACCCTACCTCTTTTCTCTCTTCCTAACAGACCTGTCTAACATACCTAGCATCATCACCTGGGCAGGAAAATTCCATCCAAAGAAGCGCTGCTGGGCAGAAAGTATGTGCAGCCAGAGCAGAGGGCACAACTACCCTGCCATCAGCAGCCTGGATTTAGACTGGGTTATGCTTACCATGAAACAGCACTCAGAATTACTGCTAGTCACTTTGGTATACTTCTGTACTGCCCCAGTTCCTGATTTTGAGCTATATTCTCAAGTTCATCTTTGATGGAAGTGAATCACTAAAAGCCAAAAAAAAAAAACCAGCACATTTGATCTAAGGATTTTTCCTCATTACGCTACTCAAAACTTTCCAATTCCTTCATTCAGGCACTAATACGAATAATTCCTATTCATAAATGCAAAGATTTGTTATTATTTTGCTTTATTATTATTATGTTGATTTTTGTGGCATTAGGAAAAAAAAAATCTAGCTTGAAGATGCCAGCAAATCCCACATTCTCCCATACAGATATACAGGAATTTTCAGCTGTCATTGTAACAATTCCTCAAGTTTTCTGAATCTATCCTTCAGCAGTAATATCCTACCTACTCTCTTATCTATTCTGGATATTTAGACGGAAAATTATCTGAGTGGGAGTTAGCTTGCTCTTCTCAAAGAGGATGACAAAAGCCTTGTTACTAAAAAGCATCTGTGCCTGTTCCATTATTAAAGGTCATTTTCTTCCAGTCGGCTCTTGCAGAGAACATGTTATACCCTCATAGCTTTGATATTCTGCAACCAGCAACTCTGTACATGTCCTCAGGACTCCATATAACCTGTAAGGAGTCCACATGTAGAAGACAATACCTACCATGTGTAATCCAAAACTCAAGCCCCTGATATTTCTGAAGCAGCTTATTATAGCTTGGGACATGTGGAAAAAAAAAAAATGCAAGTAAATCCCATGTGTAGTACTACTACTATCTGTACCTCCCATAGCTGCCTGGTATCACTGCACTGTTGATTATTCTTTTAACCACCATTCCAATGCAAGTCATTAAAAACATTCTCTCTCTTTAGATTTATAAACAGAACAAGAAAGTGACTTAAACTCACCCACTCCATTCTCTGATATTTTTTCAAGAGCATTCCACCTAGTCCAAACGCACGGAAGAAATTCTAGCCCATTAACATCCATCAGCTAACAGAAGGGTAATGAATTCATCAATATTGCTAAAATGCGTGGGTACAGTATCATGCTGAATCATTTAGGAACTACATTTGCAGCAAGAAGAGCTCAAACAACCCGCCTTACACTGTCAGCAACCATCTTCCTGAAGGAGGAAAAATGAATGTATTAAGATCACCCTCAATTTTGTTATCCCTCTTGACAAGGCTGATAGTGTCTCTACACACCAGTATTTCCATGCCAATCAAATCCTGTCTGATGTTGCTCCCCTCTGGACATCAGCTTCCTTTGCCAAGCCACCTGCACACTTGCAAGAAGCTTTCATTGCTCATTTTTCTGCAAACATAAGGACCTGGCTTTTCGCTGCTTGTTAACGTCCAGGTCAAATATGTTAAGTCTTAAACTGAGTTTTCAATTTGCAAAGAAAAAAAAAAGACAACAAAAAAAACCACAAAAAAACCACCACCCCCATTGTTCCCTCAACACCAGGCTACTGCAACTGTTAGTGTCACACACTTGACTCTGCTTCTTCTTTGTTATCTATTTACAAAGCTATGGAGGGACCACCCTCTTCCTCCAGCAAGAAGTTTTCCTAACAGTGACAAGTTCTAAACATAAGAAGAGCTAAAAGCTACCAAAATTAATCAGTCTTAAGAGAAAACACACTATGAACTAGCATGCATGAAAGTGTGGCTACCAAAAAAAGCCCACACCTGTGGCTGGAACTACAGGCATAGTATCATGGGGTAAAAGGGGAGGGAAGAAACCTTATTATGTAGTACAATGGTATTAAGTTATTGTTCTCATAACAGCAAAAGGAAAAGGTATTTATTCTTTAAAAAAATAAAAATCAGACTTAATAATATAAAGAAACAAAATTATCCTTAAATTGTAGATTAGAAATTACTTTGCTTGTTTTGCCTTGTTCGGGTTTGCCAAGTCTGGTCTTCTCTGCTTCACTGCAGTTTTAAAAATGATAGTAAGTACACCGCGCTTCTGTTTACACTTTCAGTTGTAATGGTATCTACTCTAATTAAGTCCAAGAATAAAAAGGTTTTTGTTAAGGTAGCCTTTATAAACCAAGTACAATTAATTCAACTCTCAATACCTTAGCTTCCTTAATATAGATAATGTCTTAGAGTACATACACTTACACATGTGTCTACATATCCTTAACTCCCACGGCTTAATTCAATTAATACTATTAAATCTTTAATGCTTAGCTTCAAAGGCTTTTTTTTAATTTTTAATAGCTCTCATAGGTTAGCATGAATGTTTTAAGTCTTTCTACTATATTTTAAATAAACTCCTCTTTTCTTTCCACTTTGATGTTTGTCTTTCTGACAACCCTATACTCTGTGAAGCTCCTGGAACTTTGTTTTCTGTGAAATGATGACATTACAAACTCAAAAAGATATGTTAATCACTGAGCTGTAATCAGGGATTTTTTTCCTCTCACCTGCCCTCTGGGCTGGGAGTTGGCAATAGAATCACTTTAATCAAAACAATGTAGAAACCCATGAGGAGAGAGGATGCAACCGGGAGTGGGCGCTTATTTGCATCTGTTTAGCATGTAAGCAGCAGGCGAGGCTTAATTCTCTTTTACTCTGGTTTCTCATGAAAGGAGAAAATGCAAAAGTCACCATATTTTATTAAAATAGTTAAAATAGGAGTTCTGACAAAAGACTAGTTGAACTTGATGGAAGCACAAGCCTCATAGCATTGAAAGACACATCGGTTTCACACGTTTGATAGGCACTCAGTGTGTTTTTAATTGTAAAGCTTTGCCTCTACCAATAGCATTACCACTACACATTTGATCAGCTAAAGCTCCAGTTTATATATACATGCATGACATAGACATACACACATAATTTACCACCTCTGATACGTGGTAAAGTTCTGCTGTGAACACACTGTGAGAATACCAAAGCAACTCACACCCGCAGGTTTCTCCCCTTCTCACTCTCACTACCCCAAGACCCCTACCCAACTTCCACTGCTCCATTTCTTAAAATTTTGGAATTTGTGAGACAAAAGAGACAAAGTAAGTTTCGATGGCATACTTCAGGCCTTTCTAAAAGCATAAACTTAAAAAAAAAAAAAAGGAAAGAAAAAAACCAGCACAGACTTTACGCCTCCTTTAAAGTTTATTTTTCTTCTGAATAGGAAAAAGAAATCCCTTCTTAAGATAAAACTAAAAATCAGTATTTCCAGGGACAGGAAAAGGCACTATAGTATTATATACACTATCCAAACTGACAAAAAAAAAAAAAAAAATTTAACAATCTGGCTCTGTCCCAAAGCATTCAGACACAATTTTGTGCCAGCACATACATAACAAAAATATTTCTGCATTCAGGATGTTCAAGCACGTTTCTTGCATTTACACCTGGAAAGCTAATAGTATTAAAAAACAACGTGCCACATTCTGCATTGACTATAAGTCAATGACCAGTCCCAGATCAACAGATCTCTCCCACGTTCAAAGTACGTGCTTACATACTTCGCTTGATCTATACCATAAACTGCAGAACAGAAAACCCCTCATAAAGCATATTAAAAACAGTATAATGAAGACAACCTACAAAACTATCCTGCTGTTCTTCACCTCTTCAACATTTCAGCAGCCTGCAATGTAAGCAGAGAGTTCCTACCATGCAGAGCACTCCCCAGTATTACACACCTTCAGTTATGTGTTCTTTTAAAGCCAATGTAAATACTCTCTTGGAGGCATCCTGTGTTCATATTATTGTGAAATTAAATACATGCGGACACTATTAGTTGGCAGATAGACACCAAAATGTCAATTATTCAGTGTGCTTAAACTAGCAGGGTAGGCAAAAGGAGATTATTCACTAGGTAGTCAAACGTAAAAAAAAGCCAGACATTTCAGTCTGTCTCAGTGTTTCACAAAGGGGTCAGCGATTTGTAAATTTCAAATGCAACACTTAAGCAGTTTTGCAGACTAAAAAAACCCTCACATCCTTTGATGATATACCTCAGTGCTTCTCTGCAATAAACCAGTTTAAAACTGACTTTGCTGTCACACAAGCTTTTATACTCCAGCTCCGCTAAAATTTAAGAATTCTGGAAGCTAACTAAAAGCAATTATAAACATCCTTGTATTTTACTTCCTTATTAAATCTTCCCAAGAGAATCAGTAAACATATAAACACAAATATCTTTCAAAGGAGTCACCCAGGTACCAATCTTTTAAAATCTTCAGAAAGCAGCTGCTTTGCTGAAAAAGTGCAAAAAACATGGGCTGTGTAATTACAGTCTGGTGCAATGACAGTCTTCCTGTTCTTCTGAGTAGCATGTAGAAATTTCTGCTTTAAAAATATACACAGAAAGTGGTAGAGAGTCTCAAAAACTACAATTATAATACTAAATATTGATTTCTGATCTGCATTTGCACACTTCTAAGAAAAGTACTCCATGTCACCTATGCTATTTATCTAAAAAAATTCCAACAGAGGCATTATCTTTACTTTCTGAGAAAACACTCTCTTAAACTGGTAGACAAAGCTTAACTTAATGAACTCTGCTCAACAACAGCAGCAAAAACATAGTAACACTCCTCATCAGTAATAAGCATTCCAAGCCCTTAAAAAAATTTAAAGAAAAAAAAACAAAAAAAACCAAAACAATCACTGCAAGAAGCATAGTATTACAAGAAGCAATCGTAAAACCATGCAATAAGCCAGTATGGGCTCAGAAGGCAAATATTTCATTAGATAACAGAACAGATGCGAGTCTTACGCTTTCAAATGGTCACTATAGAAAGAGGTTTTTAATCAAATGGTGAAATACCTGGGCAGAGGGATTTTAAAGATTCACCAGGTCTTCCCCAGATCTGAATACTGCTGGTAATGCACGATTCAGATCTCTCTTTAAACAGACATTACTAGTCACATTCCAGCAATGTCACAAAATGGTAGGGTGTTTCACTGATTAATTAGCTAACTGAATAATTAAAAACATTAAAGTTCTGTTTTTAAAATAATAATTGAAGAGCTTTCCTTTACATATACCACATGACAGTACATTCTGTTTGACCATTCATCAGAGAACAGGCAGGCGTGTTAAAATAGTTCTATTTAGAACTGAAGGGTAAGGATTAATTAATGATCTTAAATTTTGGCTGATTTCATAGCGTTAGATCAAACACCTATGCCTTACTGCTGTTGTCACAAGCTTCATCCCTGTCCAAACACTGATGAAAGTCAGTAGAAAGACAGCTGCAGCAGCAATTGGGTGAATAGATTTGGCTGAAGAAATCCTCACTAGTAAAAGAAAAAAATAAATAAAAATCATGAGAATGACAAAACTAAAATGTTGCTTGGGGCCTGTTCACCCAGTTAGCAACACACAAGTAGCCATTTGAGAACAGATTCCCTACCTGCAAGGAAACACGTTCGAGGGAGTCTTTCATGTCTGCATCTCAGGGGAGGAAGTTACCTTTAAAAATACTTTGTTTTGCCTTTCCCTAAGCAATATTAGAACTGTATATATCAGTTATTTTAGTGGAGTTTGTCCACGAGGTCCTACAAACAGGTCTTATTTGTGAACTGTACAACCCTTACACCAGTGCACCATTACTCATGCGATTAGTCCCAATGAAGTCAGAAGAACTGTTTGAGAAAGAAATTGCTTGCCAACCTAAGGGTTGCACAATCAGGAAAAAAAAATGGTAACAAAAACAGGGAGGGGGATAAATTGTATCTGACAAAAACTACAATCAAGAAATAGCTGGTGACAGATTGTTATTTAAGTACAAGGAAGTGATTTAAACAGTCAGGAGCAGTTGTAATAAGATTATACGATTCTCTATTAAGATTCTTAAAATGTCTTTGTTCTAGCAAAGCTATGAAAAGACCATTGCCCTTGTAAAGGTTCAGAAACTACTAAATTGATATTAAGTCTAAAAATTAATGTGATTTCAAAGCAAGTAAAGAAAAAAATGTAAAAGAACATCCCTAACATCATTAGCACCTTTGTCGCCCATGCTGACATTTTTAACTAGCATGAGTACAACATATATTGTAGCATTTCTCGGTGGCAAAACTCAACCAAAGAGAACAGACCCAACGAACAGAAGTACAGAGCTCGCTCTGCTTGAGTTTCTGCTCTTAAGTAATGAAAACTACTAGTTTGATAGTAGTAGACATTACATTATGTGATATCTTCAGAACTGCAGGAAAGATTCTATATAAGGTTATACTGCAGGGAGATTAAATAAATGTCTGGCTGTTTAATTTCTCTAGAGAAACAGATGTGGCACTTTAGCCATGACCCCCAGACTCCACCCTCTATCTTTAAGTAGTCACTTCTAGAAGGACAGGCCCAAAAATTGACCATAACTACTGCTACACTGAAAAACAAACAAGGCAAGCAAGTCTTCTGATTTCTATCTTGAAGGATGGACATAAAACATCTCTAGGTAAGGTGTCTGGCATGTTTTTAAACTAATAAGCAGCTTTGAACTTTCAAAAAAAAATTATTACTTAATTTGTAAAAGTATTGTTCACAGAGTGCTGCACTATAAGCATAAGAGAGCAAATGATTCACAGATTAATATTTTACTCTAAGGGATAAGAACAGAAATTTCTGTTGAAAAAGAACATCCACCAAAACTTTGGGCCTAAAGGTGATCAAACCCATGCCATAGGAAACAGGTATACGATCCAACTGGAGAGAGGAACCGGGACTGCTATTCAAATAAGCACTAAACCAGCTGTATACATGTGCAAAGTACAAGGTAATTACGAGGGCAAGAAAGTAGGAGGAGATAGAAGACTAAACGACAGGTTTGTACCGTGTCTACAGAAGCAGAATGCATGCAAGCGTTCTCCTGCCCCGGTCACCCTCCAAAACTATTCTACTTCTCATGCCTTGTACATTTACTATTTATTATACAGTTACATGACAGAAGACTCAGCAACTGTAGACAACATTCATAAAACAGCACTTGGAGGAAAGACAGGAACAGTCGACAATGTGGAAGAAAACTGCAGAGGTCACATGCAAAAATTTCAACTAATTACTTTAGGCAGCTCAGGGAGCTGTACTCCTACCAATGGAAGGAGAATTATTACTTGAAAATAAATTGTACGCATCAGGACAACAAAACATATGGTGTTTGGGATTCTTTAAAACTTTACCCAGCCACCTCCACCATAAAACTTAGATAAGGGGAGCCTCCAAGGCAGAGATGTATCCAGCTCTGGGCTGGGACTGGTTTTACCCAGTCATACTGCTAGAGCCAGCTGCACTCACGCTGCCAGTGGGGACCTGTTCGTGCCTGAGCTCTCCCCTGCTCCGTACTCATGTTTCCCCACCTGGAAAGAGCTGGCTTTTTCAAGCCAGTGTGCAAGCCAAGGCATAGGCAGTGTGAATAGACCAAGTCTGACCTTCAACGCAAGCTCAAGGCACTAGTTAGAGGCATTTATGTTAACAGCCCTGGGTGACATGAAAAGAGATATACATGCTATTAACAATTAAGGCAGTACAGGGCATTGGTTCCAAGATCAATTTTTAAGCTCAATTTCTGTAACAATACCAAAAGAATTGAGCTAAAAATTATCTATACAGAAGAAAAGCATTTCACTAAGCATAGTGATTCAAAGTAGTATTTCCATTTAAAAATGCACAATAGTGAATTACAAACCAAATTCTGGTAAACATCTCCGGTTGCCAGTGACATTGCAACTAGAAAACACACAAGACTTCTATACTAATTTTCTCATTAGTGTAATCATTCATACAAACTCCACTATCAGATACTTACACGCATTTCACTTCTTGTGGTAACTCTGAACATATATACTACAGTTTGAAGGAACTCAATCTCAGTAGTTTAAGCTACTCTCTCCTTAAAAACTGCCTAAAACCTCTAGTTAGTTACCTACAAAACACACCTTCGAACTGTTTGATCCAACTATTTTGGCTTTTATCAATAGTTTGGAGCATTGTCATAAAATCAACCAAATTCTAAATTTGAAAACCAAAGACAAAATGTTATTTGCAAAATGATAAATAAGCAATACCAGCTTTTCTGTAGCTTTCTACCTTCTGCACCACTCACCAAGGGGCTCAGCTGCAACGACCACCTAGTTCTAGATTCATGCTGAAGCTTACAGTCTCTGAATTCACTTATTCTGACATACAAACATTCTAAACTTCCCCCCTCGCACAGAACAGGAAAGTAATCCTGTAACAGCCACCTAAACTGATTAATTCTGGGACTTGTTATGGTCTGCTATTCAGCACATACCAGTATGTAACCAAACTGAAGTATACCAATGCTAGCGGACCTACAATTAGACCTAGCAGGTTTTATTCTAGAGGACAGCATACATGTTGTTCTCCACAGTGTCTCATGCCTTCTTAATGAGCAGCCAGGCTACTGAAATACACAAAAAAGCCTGCTGTTCTTTGAAGCACTTAGACAGCAGGATGCTAGTACATTTCGATACTTTCCCTGCACAGATCAGAGCAAGGCAAAGTGGAAAAAGAACATTACAGACATTCATACAAACCAGGCACCTTTCATTTTCTATTAGCAAGATCCCAAGAGACAATTTAGCACTTTGCAAATATGGCAGTGAAAGACTGGAAAGTTGCTTCCTGAGTACCAGTCATTAAATAAAGATTTTAGAGTAACTTATATTCTTCTAGACCAGGCAAACCCAGTAGCCATTACCCCATCCTACATACGAGACCTAAGAAACGCAAGATCATGAATATCATAACTACTCTGTAACATATTTCTCCTAAAACAGATTATCATTTAATGATTTCTCTCTGGAAAAAAAAAAAAAAACCACCACAAAAACAACACACCAATTTCTGTATCAAGAAAAAGTATCAGCATTTTTATGAAGTAACAAATTAGGCCTTTGGCATTTCACAGCAGTGACCCAAGATTTGAAGCTTCTTAAGAGCTCCAAGTTTTAAAGCAATCAAATGGCTGACAGCTGGAACAAAATTAGCATGATTAACCAGTTATGTAAATAATGATGCGGTCAGTACAAGCTGAATTCATTTATGCTCATTGCATTATACAGCACTGCTTGCACTGGACATCAGATGTTTGTCAACTATTCATTAAAAATGACTGTAGGAATAATGGACGTGAAAAACAACATGAACATTACCATCGAGGCTACTCAACAGCCAGGTCTCAGATATCTCTTCTCCTATTAGGACAGGACCACCAAGTAACTCGCAGATAGGACTTTTCTTGCCCAAATATTATCCAACGCTACTTAGCTCGACCTAGGGAACAGGTCAATTGTTTTTTCTAAAGAGAGAGGTCCATCCTGTTAGTATCTCATTATATTTTATTTCTGAAAGGTAAATATTAATTTTCATTTGTCAGTACACGTAAAAGTCAAGCTACCGCGTAGGAGAACCGTCATCATGCTGGAATGATGTCGCATAGTTACTTTATGGCATCAAGGAAGTTACAATCAGCATGCGTAAGTCAAACTTCCTGAAGTATAACTTGCATTCAATTTGGCCTTATCAGAATTCATCTTCAGGAATGCATACTCACGGTTAATTTGTACTTGATATTTTTTATAACATAGTTAAATATTTAATATATGGAAGATAATCTTTGAAATTCTAGCTAGCTAGTTTACCATTACTTCAAGTTAATAAAAGAAAATTTATCAGAAGTTTTGATTCTTCACAATAAAACACTATATACGAGTTTGTTAAAAAATAATGTATCCGAGAATCAGCCAAGACAAACATATTTAGAAGTACTTCCTAAATAGGCTGTATTTTGCTAAAGATACCATTACAATATATTTGTATTTTTAATCAAAAATCATTCTAACATCCCATATTTTACATCCTAACAATCCAATTTTCTATGACCTTGTCTCACACAAAACACAGCAACACACTGGAATTATGCAAGAGTTCCACATTACCATAAAACATGTATTTAAGTGGAGAGAATAATAAAACTTCATCTTGTGGCCTGATTTGCATTTTGAACTCCTAAAGTCAGCCTCTACAGTCCATAAGATCCACAACACACCTTAACAACCTGAATGAGTATTTTAGGCCTCCTGTTGAAAATGTATGCCTGTGTGTATAATTCGGGATATTTTCTTTGTAGATTCAGAAACATGTCCAATTCGTGTAAATTTTAAATATAACTTAGCTTATCAGATCAGTGATGATACCAATACTTAAGGGGGGGGAGGGGGGAAGCATTACATACCTCTTGGCCAAATAAAACTGAGACCAAACATTATCAATATGCCTTACGGCTTTAAAATAGGAAACTTCCATTGTGGGTAGCCTGCGATAATTCTTGTTTCAATACACTTCACCACAACAATAATGCTTCATATAACGCAGCACACTGACTACCCAGGCCCAATCTGTAGCACCAAAGGTACTGCAGGTAAAGACTGAAAAACAATATGCATGAAAAAATAAACCTTTAAGAAAAATTAATTAAAGGCACTACTACACGTCTTCCAAACCGACTGCATGACCCCCGAAAAATAAAATAAATCCCACACCGCCACAATTAAGGCTCACAACGCAGAGCCGAGGTGACGGACACGGCGAACCAAACGCCCCCGCCACGGACCCGCCGCCGGGGAGCCCCCCCCTCCCGCCGGGCCAGGCTGCCGCCATCCCCCGCAGCCCCGGGGCCCAGGTGGCTTCCAGGGACTCGGCCGGCACGGGAAACCAGGCCTAAACTTTCAGCCGGCGGTGAAAACCCTTCGGGCAGCTGCCGGCCCGCCCCCCGAGAGGCGAAGGGCCGCGGCGATCGTGTGTGTCCGTCGTCGTCGTCCTCCCTCCCCGCCCGCCCCCGGCAGCACCGACCCGGCGGGTCCCGGAGGCGCGCTCCCTGCTCTCGCGGCCCCGCCGCCGGGCTGCCATGATGGGCAGTAACTGTTGCTGCCCACCCAACGGAGACAACAAAGGCCACCCCGGCCCCCCGCCGGGGCTGCCCCGCCGTCCGTCCGTCCGTCCGTCC
>NW_010972731.1:7540621-7540886 GCF_000737465.1 Haliaeetus leucocephalus | reverse complement strand
CCCCCTTCCCGCTCCCACCCCGCACCCCCGCCGCTGAGGGGAAAGGCGGAGGGAGGCTCTTCCGCCGCCGCCGCCGCCACCGTCCGTCCGTTCCCCCTCCCGCACCCGAGCACCCCGCGGTTCCCGGACTGACCTGGCGGAGGGTGCGGGAGGAGCGGGGAAAGGACCGCGGGAGACGCGGAGGGGGATGTCCCGGTACCCGGCCGCCGCCGCCGCCGCCTCTGGCTGGGTTTGACACCCACACGCACCATCCAACATGGCGGCG